>NW_027507788.1:3742585-3777585 GCF_037356315.1 Lithobates pipiens
AAAAGCGCCGACGGGTTTGCATTTTCGTTTGGTTTAGCGGCTGAATTCGATCGTTTTTTTTTTTTTTTTTTTCGCGGAACTCGTTTTAAGTAAAATGGATTCATGGCTTTAAAAAAAAGAAAAAAAAAAAAAGAAACATTGATCTGTAAATGGTAAAAAAAAAGAATAAATAAAGAAATCTGTTCCCCTGTGCGCCGTTGTTTTGTAAACCTCTGCCTATAGATTTCAATGATAAGTATAAATGGAAGCGGCCATATTTGTTCATTACATATGCACAAGGGCCGGTGTTCTGCCGTATAGTGTCCGGCCATCATATAGTGTCCGCGCCGTACTGCGCCGTACCCTAGCCGCATGCGCAGTATGGAGCAGACGAAGCTTCGGAAAATCTCCGAAGCTGAACGGTGCCTGCGCCGTGAGTGGAGGTGGTAGCCCCACCATCCAAGCGGACATAGGGTTGGGAATATTGAGGGCCCCTCGCTTCGCTCGCCCCGCTTCAGGCTCGGCCTCGCTGCGCTCGGCTCTTTTATATTCCTACTCTATGTCCACTTGGATGGTGGGGATGGAACCTGGACTCACGGCGCAGGCGCCGTTCATCCTCGGGAATTTTCTGAATCTGTGTTGCTGTGTACTGCGCATGTGCAGTACGCAGTGGACACTATCGGATGGAGGACGTTATATGACAAGACACCGGTGCTACCACTAGGCAAACTAGGCAGCCGCCTAGGGCGCCCGGCCGCTGGTGTTCCTACTCTCTTCTCTCTGTAGCAAGTGACTAAGTCTCAGCATCAGCTCCATTTGCACAAAGTGTCAGAGGCACAGTGGCGGGGGAGGACTGTGTCTGTGTCCCGACTCCCGAATGAATGGAAGCAAGCAAACATTCATTGGTAGGCGCTGGTGAGGCTGCATTGATGGGCGCTGGTGAGGCTGCATTGATGGGCGCTGGTGAGGATGCATTTGGTGGACGCTGGTGAGGCTGCATTTGATGGGCGCTGGTGAGGCTGAATTTGATGGGGGCGCTGGTGAGGATGCATTTGGTGGGCGCTGGTGAGGATGCATTGATGGGCGCTGGTGAGGATGCATTTGGTGGGCACTGGTGAGGTTGCATTTGGTGGGCGCTGGTGAGGCTGCATTTGGTGGGTGCTGGTGAGGCTGCATTTGGTGGGCGCTGGTGAGGCTGCATTTTGTGGGTGCTGGTGAAGCTACATTTGATGGGCACTGATGAGGCTGCATTGATGGGCGCTGGTGAGGATGCATTTGATGGGTGCTGGTGAGGCTGAATTTGATGGCCACTGGTGAGGCTGAATTTGGCGGGCACTGGTGAGGCTGCATTTGATGGGCGCTGGCGAGGCTGCATTTGGTGGGCGCTGGCGAGGCTGCATTTGGTGGGCACTGGTGAGGCTGCATTTGATGGGCGCTGGTGAGGCTGCATTTGATGGGCGCTGGTGAGGCTGCATTTGATGGGCACTGGTGAGGCTGCATTTGGTGGGTGCTGGCAAGGCTGCATTTCGTGGGCACTGGTGAGGCTGCATTTGATGGGTGCTGGTGAGGCTGAATTTGATGGGTGCTAGTGAGGCTGCATTGATGAGTGCTGGTGAGGCTGCATTGATGAGTGCTGGTGAGGCTGCATTAGATGGGTGCCGGTGAGGCTGAATTTGGTGGGAGATGCTAGGCTACATATGGTGGGCACTGGTGAAGCTACATTTGATGGGCGCTGGTGAGGCTGAATTTAATTGGCACTTGTGGGGCTGCATTTGATGGGCACTTCATTAAATTGGTGGGGTATACATGGACAAAGGGGTGGAGTCAGGGGGTGGGGCCAAAGGGGTGGGGCAGCAATATGAGGTTTTGCCTAGGGTGTCACAAATCCTTGCAGTCCTACATATGCATGCTGTGCTTCCTGTGCTGGAGCACAGTGGTTGTGCTTTCCTGGTCCTCTCTTTCAACCCTTGAAAAGGATACAAAGTCCGGGGGGCTTATCCTGAGATTTCAGCGGTTGTAGTAAGTCGGGGTCACACTACTGTGATGTCCATCTACAATAATGTATATAATAAAGCTCTGGACAGGCAAATAATGCAAATGTCACTTTACTTCCAGGTAAACTTTACATTTTAGAGCTGATCTCCAGTCCCAGACACCCCCCCCCCCCCCCAATGCCATTTTACTCACCTACATAACATCCCAGTCCTGAGACTTCCCCTCTCTTTATGGAAGGTGGGGTCCTCTTTTGGGTGTCCAAGTCACTGCCAGTGTGCCATAAACACTTCCTATTGGCTGTCCAGTGGCGGGGTCCTCTCAGGATCCGGAAGAGGAGTCTGCAGCAGTGACGCCAGTGCAAGATGTCTGCCAGGGACTTAGGTGAGCATATCTTGCTTCACTGAATGGGGTTAGAGAGGGGGGGTAATATAACCCTGGGATGGGGTTGGAAAGGGCTAATATAAGCTTGGGATGGGGTCGGGGGGAGGGTTAATATGAGCCTGGAATAGGGTTAGAGGGGTTGGGGGTTTAATATGAGCCAGGGATGGGGTTAGAGAGGGGGGTTGGAGGGGGTGGATATATGTCTGTGATGGGATGGGGTGGTTAAAATAAGCCTTAGGTGGGGGGGGGGGGGGGGCGGGGATGGGTATAGAAGTGGGGTTTGAAGGAAGGTTCATATAATCCTGGGTTGGGGTTAGAGGGGGGGGGGGGGGTTGGAGGGGTTGAAGGGAGGTAATTATAAGCTTAGGATGGGGTTGGGGGGACATTAATTAGGGGACAGATTCCGGCTATTTCTAGTCTTCTTATGACTTGCACCCGATATCAGTGTATATCAGTGTATATCAGTGTATATCAGTGTATATCTATATCGGTGTATATCGGTGTATATCGGTGTATATCGGTGTATATCGGTGTATATCGATGTATATCAGTGTATATCAGTGTATATTGGTGTATATCGGAGTATATTAGTGTATATTAGTGTATATTTGTGTATATCGGTGTATATCGATGTATATCAGTGTATATCAGTGTATATTGGTGTATATCGGAGTATATTAGTGTATATTAGTGTATATTTGTGTATATCGATGTATATCAGTGTATATCGGTGTATATCGGTGTATATCGGTGTATATCAGTGTATATCAGTGTATATCGGTGTATATCGGTGTATATCGGTGTATATTAGTGTATATCAGTGTATATCGGTGTATATCGGTGTATATTGGTGTATATCGGTGTATATCGGTGTATATCGGTGTATATCGGTGTATATCGATGTATATCAGTGTATATCAGTGTATATTGGTGTATATCGGAGTATATTAGTGTATATTAGTGTATATTTGTGTATATCGGTGTATATCAATGTATATCAGTGTATATCAGTGTATATCAATGTATATCGGTGTATATCAGTTTATATTGGTGTATATCGGTGTATATCAATGTATATCAGTGGATATCAATGTATATCTGTGTATATCCTAATATAATCATGAAAAGGGGGCAGGGGTGCAGAGATGTGTCGGCAGGTCACCCCCCTATCATAGCGCTCTCGCCGTTCCCATATTACTGGTTTAGTCATCTGACATCCTTCCACCCCTATTAACTCAGCACTGATTCTCTCCTTAATTGAGTCTGTAATTCTCTCGTCACCCACTTAGACTGTGCCGCAGGCTTCCTCGTCTCCGCACCACACCAGAGAGACCAGCACTACATCTCCGCCGCAATGTCACATCAACATGTAAATACAGAATAATGGACCTTCTGGGACATCAATACAACACGCTGCTATGTCAGCGCGGGGCAATGTCACGTCTCCCGTGGATACACCAATAAATAAATACCTATTTATAAAACTGATCCTTCCATTTTTATTGAGACAGCTATCCCTCCTCTTCTTTCTTTTTTTTAAATTATACTTCAAAATAATTCTATTTTGTGGACGTTTTTCAATTTATAAAGCCAGTGATATTGTCCACCAACACCACGATTTTTTTTTTTTTTTTTTTTTGTGCTGTGGACAAGAAACTGTCTATTTAATGTTTTTAATTTTGTCTAATATTTTTCTTCCAGTTCAAACATTTTATATCACTCTTATGTGCCTTTTACCAATTCTTTTTTTTTCCCCACTTGCACATTGTAATTACCCATTTCAGATTTTGAAATCTGAGGGAAAATATTGATAAATTAGGGAGAGGCGAAGCAAAAATAAATGTATTGATTTTTTTCCTCTATGTTTATGTTATTGTATAGACACAGCCAACTCATCAAAATCACTAAAAAAATAATGACAAACAGTGCAAGGCTTTTCTTTGTGCCACAGTGCTAAGAGGTGACAAAGTCAGTAATACATATACATTTAGATACGTATATATATATATATATATATATATATATATATATATATATATATATATATTAAAATTAAAATGTTCTTTTTCATAAATAAATAAATAAATAATAAAAAAAAAAAATATATATATATATATATATATATATATATATATATATATATATGTTTATTTATTTATATAGATATTTAGATACGTATATATATATTAAAATTAAAATGTCCTTTTTTTAATGATTTTTTTTTAAATTTTAATATATATACGTATCTAAATATCTATATAAATATAAACATATATATATATATATATATATATATATTATTTTATTCTTTAAAAAATATATACGATATTACAAAAAATAAATAAATAAACATATATATATATGTTTATTTATTTATATAGATATTTAGATACGTATATATATTAAAATTAAAATGTTCTTTTTTTAATGTTTTTTTTTAATTTTAATAAATATATGTATCTAAATAATATCTATATAAATAAATAAACATATATATATATATATATATATATATATATATATATATATATATATATATATATATATATATATATATATATATATATATTTATTATTTATATATTTATTTATGAAAAATAACATTTTAATTTTAATATATATATATATATATATATATATATATATATATATATATATATATATATGTGTTTATTTATTTATTTTTTGTAATATCGTATATATTTTTTAAAGAATAAAATATATATATATATATATATATATATATATATATATATATATATATATATATGTTTATTTATTTATTTATTTATTTGTAATACGTACATATTTTTTAAATAATAAAGTATATATATATATATATATATATATATATATATATATAAAATAAAATATATATATAATTTCTATTATTTAAAAAATTATATACATATTACAAAAATAAATAAATAAACATATACATACATATATATATAAATTTGCATATTAAAAATAAATCAATATACATATATACAGATTTGTATTAAAAGTAAAAAAGATTTCAAGTTCTTAATTGTATTATTGGACACGCTAACTGCCAACTGCTCAGTCTCTGACTCACTGCATGGCTCCTTTATTACAATATTAGTCAAAGCATGTTTAAAGTAAAATAACAATGAGTCACAAGTTCCACGTGAAGCAGCATGAAGCCTGTTAGCCTCAATTATGCGACAAAACTGGCCTTCCAAAAAAAAAAAAAAAAAAAAAGAAAAACTGAACGTCCAATCATGACAAAAGATCAAAAGATCAATCATTATTTTATTTCCTGCACACAGCTACTCTACATCCAAGCATTGTTGTATAACCTACAAAATGTGCACCAATTTTGTAATTAGCGTAAAGCAATTTGTAGAAATGGAGTTGATTTCAATTATCCGATCACGTGCAAACCAATGTCCTTTTTTTTTTTCTTTTTTTTTTCTTTTTTTCTTTTTTTTTTTTTCCTTGGAAAATATTGGGCATTAAATGGGAACACAACTTCACCTTATTTTACTTATTCAACAAAACAGCCTCCACTCCTCCACTGAATGAATCGCAGTCGTACAGCATCCAGATTATTGTTACACTATAATAATAGTAAATTCACTCCGGGCCCCCCGCCATATCCATTCACAGGTCCAGTAGGGCAGTTCCCAGCAAACCGATTGGCTGCTCTTTGCAAAAGTGTCAGCTATTTAACTATTAGGCCTCATGTGCACTGGATGTTAAAATAACGTTATAAAACACGCCAGTAGTTTTGCAGTGAGTTTTTCAAATTTTTTCAGCTTTTTTCAACGTTTTTTTGCAATAGCGTTTTCCTGCGTTAACATTTTTTAGCATTTTGTTTTATTTGAAGAATTTTATTTTTTATTTTTTTATTTTTTTTCAATGGATTAAAACGTTAAAAAAACACTGGTGAGCGAAGTTTTTGAGCATTTATCGACGTTTATCAGCGTTAGAGCGTTTTTACAGCTGAAAAACTCCTCTTAGAACCCACAATTTTTTTTTTATTATTTTTTTTTTTTACTGCTCAAAAACGCCACTGCCCAAAACTGCTGATAACAGCCTATGTGTGCATGGACACATAGGATAACATGATGGAGAGTTTAATGACTGCCAAAAACAGCTGCTGTAAAAATGTTCAAAAACGTCCAGTGTGTGCATGAGGCCTCAGCATTTTGGCGTTTTTTTGTTTTTTTTTTTTGTTTTTTTTCTACAGTCAATAAACTCTTCGGCATGTTATTCTATGTGTCCATGCACACATAGGCTGGTATCAACAGTTTTTGGCTGTAAAAAAAAAAAAAAAACCTCCTAAAAATGGTGGATTCTGAGAGGAGTTTTTTAGCTGTAAAATCGCTCACACAAAGCGACTTTTTTTTTTAACATTTTTGATCCCATTAAAAAAAAAAAAAACGCTAAAAGACGCTAAACTCTATTGCAAAAGCACTGAAAAACTTTGAAAAAAAAATCACTGCAAAGCCACTGGCGTTTTTATAACGTAATTATAGCGTCCGGTGTGCATGATGCAGATGACAAAACCATTGATTTCTACAGCATGTTCTGGTAGAAATTATTAAAAAGAAAATTAAAAAAAAAGTTTTTTTCTTTGTATTTTTGACTTTTGCACTCCACAGGTCATAGATTCGCTTTACATATAATTCTATGATTAATTTAATTAGAGACGATCAGAATAGATACATGTAGAAAATGTAAATGTATCTTCCAGAAAACACAATATGAAAACTATCAGCTGAACATTTTCTCTGGTTTTTAGGTTGTGACATTTGGATTTAAATTTTAAACAACGTTTAAAAATTTTTTATTGCTAATTATGATTTTGCTACAACACTTTACATTCTGTAAATCCATATCTACATTCACAGCGGCCTTTAAGAATATTTTGTGATAGTAGCATTAAACATTGTTATATAGTTAGGTTTAAAAAACAAAACAAAAAAACACACAAGTCTGTCTAGTTTGACCAATAAAAAAATAAAAATAAAATTAAAAAAACCTCCTTATACACAATGCTATACCAACCAACTGTGGGTATAGCATTGTGTATAAGGAGGTTTTTTGGGTTTTTTTTTTTTTTTTTTTTTTTAATTGGTCAAACTAGACAGAGTTGGTGTTTTTTTTTTTTTTTTTTTTTAAACCTAACTATCCAGAGGAAGGCAAAAAAAACCCCAATAAAGCATGATCCAATTTACTCCAGTGTGTGTGGGGGGGGGGGGGATTCCTTCCTGATCCCCAGGAGGCAATCGGATATTCCCTGGATCAACTACTCCTGCTCTGTCATAGGGGTGTGCAGAGGGTGTGCCGGGTGTAAAAAATTATAAATACAAAAAATAATAATAATAATAAAATAATAATCCACTGCCCTATTAACATTGTCCAAGTTTTAATACATTTAAATTTTTTTACATCAATTTATATATATATAAATATATATATATATATACATGTAAAAAAATCTCTCTCTCTCTCTATATATAGATATCTCTATATCTCTCCATATATATATATATATATATATATATATATATATATATATATATATATATAGAAAAAGAAAATATATATATATATATATATATATATATATATATATATATATATGTATATATATATATAAAATACAATTATATATATATATATATATATATAAAATACAATTGTATATATATATATATATATATATATATATATATATATATATATATAGAGAGAGAGAGAGAGAGAGAGATATACACACATACACGCATGTGTGTTTGCACTTTGGGGTGCAAAGCCTAATGCAATAGGCTGCGCACACCTATGTCTGCTGTTATTACCTCCAAATATTAGTGTCCGGTTATATTTTGTGCATTTAGAAATGCGGATCTTTTTATTTTATTTTTTTAAAACAATCTACTGAGCTGGCCAGAACCAGTTTTTGAGGGTTATACATTTTCAGTAAAATAAATTCAAACCCCTCACACTTCCAAATGTTTTATTCTTATTAATATAATAATTATTATAATTATTATTTATGCCTTTACACATTGAAGTCACATAAATAAAAATAAATAAAAAACAAGTTGAGTTCACAATCTGATATTTTCCTTTTATAACTCCATTTTTCCTGTAAAATCTAACTTTTAGAAACAAGCGGTCTGATGGCAACAGTTATAAAAAAATAATAAAAAATAAAAAAAACACCAAAATCCGAATTCTTCATGAAAATTAGAATAAAGTATCAAACAAAACCCCCAAAAAATCACAATTTAGGCGAATTCATAAAAAAAAAAAAAAAAAAAAAATCAGAATTTTGTCTGGCTTTGTTTTTACACTCTGAGAATTTTCTGAACTTAATATCAGAAGTCTATAAGTCTACATAGATAAAGGAACGTCCGCCCCCCCCTGTAATAAAGGGGTGTGAGGGGCGTGAAGGGGTTAACGCTGCTCTTTTCTTCACTGTTTGCTCTTGACTCCACAAGTCAGCAGTTAGGAGATGCTCTGTGCACATAGACTGCGGCCCCCCCCTGCCCCCCGCCCATTCGGCTTCTGGGGATAATGGGGGGCTTTTGTTGTGTAATCAGGCCCCTGATGGGCTCAGAGACAGATACAGATTCTTGGCATTTGTCGGGGAAATGAAAGCCGGATTAGGCAGACCCCGCTGCACACTCCATGGCAAAAAGTAAGACAGCTATTCCCCCCATTCATAGTCCCATTCTAGTTTGGTTACTTTATCTTTAAGATGTTTGTATTGCTAAAGTGTCCATTGATGGCCTGAAAACGTGCTGCAAGACGGACAGACTGACTTCAAAGGGGAACCCAGAGAAGGGAAGTTTATTAAGAGACAAAAGGGACACTCGGGACATTAACTAATGACACTTTCCCCAACACTGAGACAGATAGAGAGATAGAGATAGATAGATAGATAGATAGATAGATAGATAGATAGATAGATAGATAGATAGATAGATAGATAGAAGATATATAGATGATATATAGATAGATAAATAATTAGATCGAGAGATAGATAGATAGATAGATAGATAGATAGATAGATAGATAGATAGATAGATAGATAGATAGATGTTATATAGATGTTATATAGATAGATAGGTAATTAGAAAGATAGATAGATAGATAGATAGATAGATAGATAGATAGATAGATAGATAGATAGATAGATATGAGATATATAGATGATATATAGATAGATAGGTAATTCGATAAATAGATAGATAGCGAGATAGATAGATGGATAGGAGATAGATAGATGATATATAGATAGACAGATAGATAGATAATTAGATAAATAGATAGATACATAGATAAGAGATAGAAAGATGATATATAGATAATAGAGAGATAGATAAGAGATAGATAGATGATAGATAGATAGATAGATAGATAGATAGATAGATAGATAGATAGATAGATAGAAGATATATAGATGATATATAGATAGATAGGTAATTAGAAAGATAGATAGATAGATAGATAGATAGATAGATAGATAGATAGATAGATAGATATGAGATATATAGATGATATATAGATAGATAGGTAATTCGATAAATAGATAGATAGCGAGATAGATAGATGGATAGGAGATAGATAGATGATATATAGATAGACAGATATTATAGATAATTAGATAAATAGATAGATAAATAGATAAGAGATAGAAAGATGATATATAGATAATAGAGAGATAGATAAAAGAAAGATAGATAGATAGATAGATAGATAGATAGATAGATAGATAGATAGATAGATAGATGTTATATAGATGATATATAGATAGATAGGTAATTAGAAAGATAGATAGATAGATAGATAGATAGATAGATAGATAGATAGATAGATAGATAGATAGATAGATATGAGATATATAGATGATATATAGATAGATAGGTAATTCGATAAATAGATAGATAGCGAGATAGATAGATGGATAGGAGATAGATAGATGATATATAGATAGACAGATAGATAGATAATTAGATAAATAGATAGATAAATAGATAAGAGATAGAAAGATGATATATAGATAATAGAGAGATAGATAAGAGATAGATAGATGATAGATAGATAGATAGATAGATAGATAGATAGATAGATAGATAGATAGATAGATAAGATATCAATACAATCTAAGTACACAGTGGGATGGATTTACTAAAGGCAAATAGACTGTGAACTTTGGTGGTGCAGTTGCACTCTACAGGGGCATTTTCTCCAGAGATTAGTAATTGAGGTGAAGCTTCACTTTACAAAGAATATCCAATCACATACAAGGAAAATAGAAAAACAGAAGTGAAAAAAAAATATCACAACCATTTTACAGTCTTAGATATTTCTATGCAGAGGAATGCTATACATGTTTAAAATATATAGCGAGATAGATAAGAGATATATAGAGAGAGCAAGAAATAGATAGATTTATAGATTGATGATTAATAGATAGATGAGAGATAGATCAATGATTAATAGATATATAAGAGATAAATAGATAGATAGATAGATAGATAGATAGATAGATAGATAGATAGATAGATAGATAGATAGATAGATAGATAGAGAGATTGATTAGATTATTATTTAGCAGATAAATAGATCACTTGGATGTAATATCTCATTGTTGGTAGTGATATGTCTTCCTATGAAGTTCTGCGATTGATCCAAGTCATAGATTGTTCCCCCCAGACCGACCACCTATGTCCGACTCTGCACTTCTCACGGATTTCTTCCTCCCAATCTGTGTATTTATATCACCCTATAGGACAGATTATCACCCTATAGGATAGATTATCACTCTATAGGATAGATTATCACCCTATAGGACAGATTATCACTCTATAGGATAGATTATCACCATATAGGACAGATTATCACTCTATAGGATAGATTATCACCCTATAGGACAGATTATCACTCTATAAAATAGATTATCACCCTATAGGACAGAATATCATCCTATAGGACAGATTATCCCCTATAGGACAGATTATCACTCTATAGGATAGATTATCACCCTATAGGACAAAATATCATCCTATAGGACAGATTATCCCCTATAGGACAGATGATCACCCTACAAGACAGATGATCACCCTATAGGACAGATGATCACCCTATAGGACGGATTATCACACTATAGGACAGATTATCACCCTATAGAACAGAATATCACCCTATAGGACAGATTATTGCCCTATAGGACAGATTATCACTCTATAGGACAGATTATCGCCTATAGGACAGAATATCACCCTATAGGACAGATTATCATTTATTTAGGACAGATTATCACTCTATAGGACTGATTATCACCCTATAGGACAGAATATCACTCTATAGGGCAGATTATCACTCTATATGACAGGTTATCACCCTATAGGACCGATTATCCCTCTATAGGACAGATTATCCCTCTATAGGACAGATTATCACCCTATAGGACAGATTATCCCTCTATAGGACAGATTATCCCTCTATAGGACAGATTATCACCCTATAGGACAGATTATTGCCCTATAGGACAGATTATCACTCTATAGGACAGATTATCACTCTATAGGACAGATTATTGCCCTATAGGACAGATTATCCCTCTATAGGACAGATTATCGCTCTATAGGACAGATTATTGCCCTATAGGACAGATTATCGCTCTATAGGACAGATTATCGCTCTATAGGACAGATTATCGCTCTATAGGACAGATTATCCCTCTATAGGACAGATTATCACTCTATAGGACAGATTATCACTCTATAGGACAGATTATTGCCCTATAGGACAGATTATCGCTCTATAGGACAGATTATCACTCTATAGGACAGATTATTGCCCTATAGGACAGATTATCGCTCTATAGGACAGATTATCGCTCTATAGGACAGGTTATCACTGTTTCCCTCCCCAGATGAATACACCCAAAGTCAAATGTAAAGCTGAAATCCCAGAAAAAAAACATTCATATAAATACAGTATATTCCTCAATAGCCACAAAGGATATAAATCCACTCTGTGTGCACCAAATGCCGTTGCAAACCCAGATATTACTTTGTAAAGGTATCAGTGACATCATCACTGTGCTGTACATGGCCTGTGCAGAGAGCGGTGTTGTGGGAGGGGCCCAGCAGGCTCCACCCTCTACAGGCTACTTGCAGAAAACTATAGGAGGGGGCGGAAACAAGATCAGTCACCCTGCATAAGGAGAAAGAGCATAGTTATGGGAGGGGCCTATCAGGCTCCACCCACTACAGGAAAACTTCAGAAGGGGGCAGAGATGAGGCCAGTCACCCTGTACAAGGAGCAAGAACAGAGCTGTGGGAGGGGCCCATCAGGCTCCACCCACTACAGGCCACCTGCAGGGAACTACAACAGAAGGCGGCGGAGACAAGACCAGTCCCCCTGCACAAGGGCAGAGATCAGCAGTGGGCGGTCTTTATTACAGGAAGTCTCACACTGGATGACGGCACAGATCTGGAGGAAATTCACAAATCACACGAGATTCCGGGAGAGGACACGTGACACGTGACACGTGACACGTGACCGATGGATTTATCATCCCGGAGATCAGCCTTCAAGTGATGCTAAACTCTTTTTTTTTGCATCTTACGTTATAAATGATCAATTATATCACAGTTCTGTTTGTTTTTTGTTTGAAAAGTCTCTTAGCATTGTTTTCGGTCTTCTCACCCCCTATCCTCCACTGCTACAATCCCCTCACCACAACTAGTATAGAGCCAGCAGTGCCAGGAAAAGGGGGGGGGGGCAGGAGGGGCAGCTTCCCTGGGCACTGTGGTGTAAAGTGAGGTGGGGGGATGAGGGGTGCTGCGAGAAGATTCAGGAGAGGGCATGTGTGTTGGAAGGAGGAATTTGGGGGGCAGCAGGGGATAAGAATTGTTCTAGGAGGGGAAGTGCTAGGAGTGGTGATTTAAGGGGATTTGTGTTGGGAGGGGGGATGAAGGAAGAGGATTTGTGCTAGGAGGGGGGATTTGGGGGTTCAAGACAGAAGAGGTAATATTATAGAGGGGGTAGTGAATATGATAGAGGGAGTAGTGGATATGATAGAGGGGTAGGGGAATTGGGCTGGGGGGGACATTTTTTAGGGGGGATTTGTCCCAGTAGGGATGATTGGGGGGTATTTATGCTAGGAGGAAGGGTGGGGGATTTTTTTGCTAGGGGGTATTTGGAGGGGGGAGAGGATGTGTACTAGGAGGGGAAATTTGAGGGGTAGAGGATTTTTGCTGGGAGGGGTGATTTTTTTTTGTTTGTTGGGGGGGTCACATTTGTGTTGGGGGGATTTAGGGGATGGGGGTCAAAGATATATAAGGTGGGAGGGGGCTAGGTATATAACATGGGGGGAGGGCTAGTTATATAAGGTGGGAGGGGGCTAGGTATATACAGTGGGGGCTAGGTATATAAGGTGGGTGGGCTAGATATATAAGATGGGGGGCTTGGTATAAAAGGTGGGAGGGGGCTAGGTATATCAGGTGGGGGGGCTAGGTATATAAGCTGGGGGCTAGGTATATAAAATGGGGGCTAGGTATATAAGGTGGGAGGGGGCTAGGTATATAAGGTGGGGGGCTTGGTATAAAAGGTGGAAGGGGGCTAGGTATATCAGGTGGGGGGGCTAGGTATATAAGGTGGGTGGGCTAGATATATAAGATGGGGGGCTTGGTATAAAAGGTGGGAGGGGGCTAGGTATATCAGGTGGGGGGCTAGGTATATAAGGTGGGGGCTAAGTATATAAGGGGGCTAGGTATATAAGGGGGGAGGGGGCTAGGTATATAAAGGGGGCTTGGTATATAAGGTGGGGGGCTAGGTATATAAGGAGGGGGGCTAGGAATATAAGGGGGCTTGGTATATAAGCTGGGGGGCTTGGTATATAAGGTGGGGGGCTAGGTATATAAGGTGGGAGGGGGCTAGGTATATAAAGGGGGCTAGGTATATAAGGTGGGGGGCTAGGTATATAAGGAGGGGGGCTAGGAATATAAGGGGGCTTGGTATATAAGCTGGGGGGGCTTGGTATATAAGGTGGGGGGCTAGGTATATAAGGTGGGAGGGGGCTAGGTATATAAGGGGGCTTGGTATATAAGGTGGGAGGGGGCTAGGTATATAATGGGGGGTTTGGTATATAAGGTGGGGGGATAGGTATATAATGGGGAGGGCTTGGTATATAAGGTGGGGGGCTTGGTATATAATGGGGGGCTTGGTATATAAGGTGGGAGGGGGCTAGGTATATAATGGGGGGCTTGGTATATAAGGTGGGGGTTAGGTATATAAGGTGGGGGGGCTAGGTATATAAGGTGGGGGGCTAGGTATATAAGGTGGGAGGGGGCTAGGTATATAAGGTGGGAGGGGGCTAGGTATATAAGGGGGGGCATGGAGAACGAACATAGACACCCCAGAACAGAAAGTCTGAGAGCAGCAGAAAAAAAACCTTGCATTTCAGAGACGAAACAAATAAAAGAAGAGATAGAAGAAAAATTCTACTTCTAATTAGATTCATTTTATTTGATAAAAATGTGATTTTAGTGTCACTATAAAGTGGGAGACACCGCAACCGACTCCATAGATGAACGGCTGCACTGGATATAAGAAGGATCACACTGAGGCTCACCAAGGGGGATTCTGTTTGCATTACAAGAAACATTGAATATTTAGGACAGATGAAGGCTGGCAGCTGAAATAAATGATATCTATTATTATTCCCTGATTACGGCGTTACATCCCGCCTGATATTTACACCCACCGCAGAGAGAGGCGCGGACCGCCCACTAATTGGAATCATCATCTGGCATCATGCAGGATGTCACAGGACATCATTTACTGGCTATTTCCTGATTTCTTCTTCCTACTAAGATTTGTACAACTATGAGGAGTCAGGACTCCTGTTCAGACAAGCTGAATACTAAATATAACAATGTGCCCTAACCAGTGCTGGGACACGGGCATCCAGTGCCCCCAGGGCAAACGGTGCCCCCCCCCTCTCCCCAAAATGTATGAGCATTATGTGTCCACAAAAAAAAATCTTCCCCCCTTCCAAAAAATGTAAGCATTAATCTGCAGTTGGGAGTGTAGAGTAGGGAGTAGTAGTTGGGAGAGAAGAGTAATGAGTAGTAGTTTGTAGAGCAGAGTAGGGAGTAGTAGTTGGTAGAACAGAGTAGGTAGTAGTAGTTGGGAGAGTAGAGTAGGTAGTAATAGTTGGAAGAGTAGAACAGAGTAAAGCCCCATACACACTATCAGTTTTTCTGCTGAGTTTTTCCTTCAGGTTTACCAAAACCATGTAGTACAAGGGCCTGCCTGATTGCATACAAATTGAAACTCCTAAGGTTTGACCTCATATATTATGGTTTTGGTAAATCTGAAGGAAAAACTCAGCAGAAAAACTGATAGTGTGTACGGGGCTTTAAGTAGTAGTAGTTGGGAGAGTAGAGTAGGGAGTAGTAGTTGATAGAGTAGAATAAGGAGTAGGAGTTAGTAGAGCAGGAGGTAGTAGTAGTTGGAAGAGTAGAGTAGGGAGTAGTAGTTGGTAGAGTAGGTAAAAGTAGTTGGGAGAGTGGAGCAGGTAGTAGTAGTTGTTTGAAGAGCGTAGGGAGTAGTAGTTGGTAGAGCAGAGAAGGGAGTAGTAGTTGATATAGTAGAGTAGGTAGTAGTAGTTGGTAGAGTAAAGTAGGTAGTAGTAGTTGTGAGAGTAGAGTAGGGAGTATTAGTTGGGAAAGTAGAGTAAGGAGTAGTAGTTGATAGAGTAAAGTAGGTAGTAGTAGTTGGGAGAGTAGAGTAGGGAGTAGTAGCAGGGAAAGTAGAGTAAGGAGTAGTAGTTGGTAGAGCAGAGCAGTGAGTAGTAGTTTGTAGAGTAGAGTAATCAGGAGCGGCGGTCAATGATGTGTCACAGGTAGCCCCTCCCCCACAGTTAGAATCACTCCCTAGGACACACTTAACCCCTACAGCGCCACCTAGTGGTTAACCCCTTCACTGCCAGCCACATTTACACAGTAATCAATGCATGTTTAATCACACTGATCGCTGTATACATATATATTATATAATATAATATATATAATATATAGCGGCAAAAGTGCCCAATCTGTCCGCCATAATGTCACAATAAAAAATCGCTGATCGCCGCCATTGCTAGTAAAAAAAAAAATTAATAAAAATGCAACAAAACTATCCCCTATTTTGTAGACGCTGTAACTTTTGCGCAAACCAATCAATAAACTGTTATTGTGATTTTTTTTTTTTTACCAAAAATATGTAGAAGGATACGTATCGGCCTAAACTGAGGAAAAAAACGTTTTTTTTATATACTTTTGGGGGGATATTTATTAAAGCAAAAAGTAAAAAACCTTTTTTTTGTTTTGTTTTGTTTTATAGCGCAAAAAGTAAAAACCGCAGCGGTGATCAAATACCACCAAAAGTAAGCTCTATCTGTGGGGGGGGGGGGGGGGGGGGAGGACGTCAGTTTTGTTTGGGTGCAGCGTCGCACGACCGCACAATTGTCAGTTGAAGCGACGCAGCGCCAAATCGCTAAAAAAATGACCTGGTCATTCAGCAGCCAAATTTTTCGGGGCTGAAGTGCTTCGTATACTGTATGTTCTGCAGTGTTCAAAAAAAATTTGGGGGGGGGGGAGGGGGACGCAAACAAAACCATAAATTGCAGCCTTGCTGTACCCGTCAATCGTAGCCACTGCGCCCATCAAACGCAGCCTCGCTGTGCCCATCAAGTGCAGCCACTGCGCCCATCAAACGCAGCCTCGCTGTGCCCAACAAGCGCAGCCACTGCGCCCATCAATCTCTCGCAACTGCGCCCATCAAACGCAGCCTCGCTGTGCCCATCAAACGCAGCCACTGCGCCCATCAATCTCTTGCAACTGCGCCCATCAAACGCAGCCTCGCTGTGCCCATCAAATGCAGCCACTGCGCCCATTAATCTCTTGCAACTGTGCCCATCAAACGCAGCCTCGCTGTGCCCATCAAACGCAACCACTGCGCCCATCAAACGCAGCCTCGCTGTGCCCATCAAACGCAGCCACTTCGCCCATCAAACGCAGCCATTGTGCCCATCAAACGCAGCCTTGCTGTGCCGATCAAACGCAGCCACTGCGCCCATTAAACGCAGCCATTGCGCCCATCAAACGCAGCCACTGCGCCCATCAATCGCAGCCACTGTGCCCATCAATCTCTCGCAGCTGCGCCCATCAAACACAGCCTCGCTGTGCCCATCAATCGCAGCCACTGCGCCCATCAAACGCAGCCACTGCGCCCATCAATCTCTTGCAACTGTGCCCATCAAACGCAGCCTCGCTGTGCCCATCAATCGCAGCCACTGCGCCCATCAAACGCAGCCACTGCGCCCATCAATCTCTTGCAACTGCGCCCATCAAACGCAGCCTCGCTGTGCCCATCAAACGCAACCACTGCGTCCATCAAACGCAGCCTCGCTGTGCCCATCAAATGCAGCCACTGCGCCCATTAATCTCTCGCAATTGCGCCCATCAAACGCAGCCTCGCTGCGCCCATCAAACGCAGCCACTGTGCCCATCAAACGCAGCCATTGCGCCCATCAAACGCAGCCTTGCTGTGCCGATCAAACGCAGCCTTGCTGTGCCGATCAAACGCAGCCTTGCTGTGCCGATCAAACGCAGCCACTGCGCCCATCAAACGCAGCCATTGCACCCATCAAACGCAGCCACTGCACCCATCAATCGCAGCCACTGTGCCCATCAATCTCTCGCAGCTGCGCCCATCAAACACAGCCTCGCTGCGCCCATCAATCGCAGCCACTGCGCCCATCAAACGCAGCCACTGCGCCCATCAAACGCAGCCTCGCTGCGCCGATCAAACGCAGCCACTGTGCCCTTCAATCGCAGCCACTGCGCCCATCAAACGCAGCCTCGCTGTGCCGATCAAACGCAGCCACTGCGCCCATCAAACGCAGTTAAGTGGTTAAAGTGTATTGTATTTGTACTGTCTACCCTCAAGTTGTAAAGCGCTTGCGTAAACTGTTGGCGCTGTACAAATCCTGTATAATAATAAATAATAATTAGATAATGAATGGCGCTGACCTTCTAATACGGGGAGCGGTGCGTGAGGCCCACGTGCGGACGGCGCTCTCTCTGCGGGAAACGTGGCCCCCCCCCCCCCTCGGTAATACCTCGGCGCGGCGTCTTATGTGCCTTCCGCAATCCCGTCATTTCACTGAAGGATGAGTCCCTTTATCTGTCGGGAAAGTCTCGCCTCTCTCTCCCTCTGTGCTGAGAGGAAATTTTGGTGAGAGTCTGAGAAGTGATAATGGGGATCAGACGGGAGGCAGGCAGGGAATCCTATCAGAGGCTGATTGCAGAATGAAGGAGATAGAAGGTAGAAAATTAATACAGGTCACCGTCTTACCATTAAACACCAATTGTGTCTGACAAGACGCACATGAAAGGATGAGCGCTATAGGCAGGTATCCCCCCAGCTGTAAAGGACTCCGCAAGATGTGATTTCAAAATCCTGCCATGTACATTTTCTATAAAAATTTGGATAGCTGTGAAGGGGGGGGGGGGGTGGTTGGTGGTGGGGGGGGGGGGGGGAAGTAGAAGGTTAATCCCAGTTTAATGCAATGATGCAGTCGCAGGACCCGGGCAGCTGATTCTGTTATCTCTCCCCAACATTTCACTGCGCCATATTCCACCCAGCCAAATAGCTTGAAGAAAAAGTGCAATCCTAGCGCCTCAGGAAAATGTGTTATTAATATCTAAATAACTTCCCAATACTGTCGCTAAATCTCCCCTCCACCAGCCCCGGATGAATTCTTTGAAGTTGTACCCTGTCTCATCTCTTCAATGTCTCTTTTTTAACTGGGCTTATTTCAGGCTGGTAAACATTTAATTCTTTAAACCAAAGCCCCCCTCTCTCTCTCTCTCTCTCTCTCCCTTTCTCACTCACTCCTACGATTTGCCCTCCTTCCCAAGTGAGAGCCAGCAGAGACATAAACTAAACTTTATATTTTTTTCCCCCCCCCAACTGAGGACATCTTCTTTTACTCCCGATTATAAAGCTGCACCATCCACCTAAAAGATATGTGAAGACAATTCACTGCAAAAAAAAAAAAAAAAGGTTGTCCGTTTCGGGAAGGTCACCGGAGGATTAGGGTACGAGTATTCATCCTGTTGAAGGAGTAAGGATTCCATCATGATGTTCCATACCACGGCCAACAGCGGATACTAGGACTTTAAGAAGCATCTGGGCAACCACCGATGACTACCATGTGCACCAGGGGTGTTCGTGGGATCTTAATAGACCAGGGGAACCTCTAGGTACACAGATTAAAATGTTGAGGGGCTGGGAGGATACCATGAAGACCACTTTGGTCCAAATCTAAGATTAATATTTTTATATTTAATATGAGCAAGCATACTGTTGAAGGAGTAAAAAATTCCACCATGATGTTCCATACCACAGCCAACCAGGAGATACCTGGACATGGAGATGGAGGCATCTGGGCAACCACTGATGACTACCGTGTACACCAGGGGCGTTTATATGATCTTAATAGACCAGGGGCACCTCTAGGTACACAGATTAAAATGACTATGGGCTTGGAGGACACCATGAAGACTACTTTGGTTCAAATCTAAGATTAATATTTTAATATTTAATGTAAGCAAGTATGCCGTTGAAGGAGTAAAAAATTCCACCATGATGTTCCATACCACAACCAACAAGGAAATACCTGGATTTGGAGATGGAGGCACCTGGGCATTACCTTTGTGTACACCAAGGGCATTTCTAGGATCCTAGTAGACCAGGGACACCTCTGGGCACACAGATTAAAATGTTGAGGGGCTGAGCAGATACCATAAAGTCTACTTTGATTCAAATATAAGACTAAGATTTTAAGATTTTATATGAATAATCATACTGTCAAAGGAATAAAGATTCCACCATGATGTCCCTTACCACAGCCAACCAGGAGATACCTGGACTTGGAGATGGAGGCACCTGGGCAACCACCGGTGACTACCATGTACACAAGGGGTGTTTATACGATCTTAATAGACCAGGGGCATCTCTAGGTACAGAGATTAAAATGACTATGGGCTGAGAGGATACCATGAAGGCTACTTTGGTCCAAATCTAAGATTAATATTTTTATATTTAATATGAGCAAGCATACTGTTGAAGGAGTAAAAAATTCCACCATGATGTTCCATACCACAGCCAACCAGGAGATACCTGGACTTGGAGATGGAGGCACCTGGTCAACCACGATGACCATTGGGTACACCAGGGGTGTTTCTAGGATCCTAATAGACCAGGGGTATCTCCAGGCACACAGATTAAAATATTGTGGAGCTGGGAGGATACCATTAAGACTACTTTGGTTCAAACTTAAGACTCATTTTTTTAATATTTTATATGAGTAAGCATACTGTTGAAGGAATAAAAGATTCCACCATGATGTTCCATACCACAGCCAACAGGATATAGCCGGACTTGGAGATGGAGGCACCTGGCCAACCACCGATTACCATCGTGCATGACAAGGGCGTTTCTAGGATCCTAGTAGACCAGGGACACCTCTGGGCACACAGATTAAAATGTTGAGGGGCTGACCAGATACCATAAAGACTGCTTTGGTTCAAATATAAGACTTATATTTTAAGATTTTATATGAGCAAGCATACTGTAGAAGGAATAAAAGATTTCACCGTGATGTTCCATGCCACGGCCAACAGGATATAGCTGGACTTTGAGATGGAGGCACCTGGGCAACCACTGATTACCATCGTGTACACCAAGGGCATTTCTAGGATCCTATTAAACCAGGGACACCTCTGGGCACACAGATTAAAATGTTTAGGGGCTGGGAGGATACCATGAAGACTACTTTGGTTCAAATCTAAGATTAATATTTTAATATTTAATATGAGCAAGCATACTGTTGAAGGAATAAAAGATTGCACCATGATGACCACGGCCAACAGAGTTGGAGGCATCAGGGCAACCACCTATGACTATCATGTACACCAGGGCCATTTATACTATCCTAGTAGATCAGGGACACCTCCGGGCACACAGATTAAAATGTTGACAAGCTGGGCAGATACCAGATAATAGACTACTTGGGTTCAAATATAAGACTAATATTTTACATGTACACCAGGGGTGTTTCCAGGATCCTAATAGACCAGGGGCTGGGAGGGTACCATAAAGATTGCTTTGGTTCAAATCTAAGACTAATATTTTAAATAAAAAAAAATAAAGAATTGGTCAAACATAGTAATGCCACATTATGATGACAAAATAAATATAGATGGATTAAAAAACTAGATAAATGTTATAATGTTTCAAAACTGTATAATGCATATTGTTTCCATATCCCAAAAGAGACCCAGGGCACTCACAAGAAGACCCGGCTGGGGTACGTGTCCTGGGGGCTAGAGTCTAACAATGCCCCGATGTACCCTATGGGGTTTTTCACCATAGCCTGTGCTCACTTAAAGTTTCTGGTCACTTTCAGGGGAACTTAAGAAATACAATCTTCCTCCTAATCTTTTGGATATTTCAAGTGAACATAAGCTACCATGAAGAATGACTCCTTCA
This sequence comes from Lithobates pipiens, assembly GCF_037356315.1. Lineage (NCBI taxonomy): Eukaryota > Metazoa > Chordata > Amphibia > Anura > Ranidae > Lithobates > Lithobates pipiens. The sequence continues at coordinate 3,764,540 of NW_027507788.1, forward strand.
GTAAACCCGTACACGTAATGTTGATCTAGTTAAAGAGAATTCGTCATGAAGGATTTATTGGCCATGTAGCAGTTCACTAATTAGATACAAAAGCCAGAGTCACTTATTAGTATTACTATTATATTTATATTGAATTTATATCTCTCCAACAGTTTGTCATTTTAGCCTGTTAGCGCATATAGCAATCTTACAATGTGATGCTTATTTTCTCTGGAAGTCACCATGGTAAATATTTCTCTGCAAAGTCCAGCCTCTGAGCATTGCCAAGTGGTCCAGTTGACTTCTTAAGAGAAAAAATTTAAAGCTTCCCGCCTAATTAAAAAATTGCAAATAAACATTGTCCCTGCAAAGAAAACGATAATACGTATTTTTCCTTCCATGTTGAGGAAAGAAGTACATTTAGGTTTATATAGCCATAGATTTCAGTATGTGATAGAACTGTAGAGATGACTACTCTCGAATAGCAGTTACAAGGGCGAGAACTATGGGGCAAAAATCATCCTGCGCCAAACAGAACAAAAAAAACCCCTCATAATATAGGAGCCGCAGGCCCAAGTGTGTGATCCAGACACTGAGATGGCCAACTGTCCCTCTGGTCTGGGTCTGGGATGGGGAGCAGAAAGAAAATGAACCTTAACTGAGAATGTCCCTTGTCCCATTCTGCTTCTGCTCAAAAGCCTTCTTCTATACTCTGCAGGAAATCGCAGGGCTGGCATGTTTTTGCTTGTAGTAATTATTTAGTTATCTATGGCCACCGAAAGGCTATCCACACACGGTTCAATCTGAGTTTATAGTCTCTGTGAAATATATTTTAGATTTGTTGCATGAAGGGCCTACCACTCAATCAATTCAATGGAGGATCTATTCCATTCGTGATGAGTCTAAGCTACAAAGGCCTACCTGATAGGAAGGCCACCCCATCATGGAGGCCTTTGTACTTCATGGTTTTTGATAAATCCATAGGGAGATTGTATGTGTGTACACTGATCATGATTCATGAATAGAATTATCTTTGGACTTTCCACCAAACAATTCAATATACTGTACTTGTGCATTGTCTATACCTAGATATAGTGAGCCAACACCCCACATCTCTACATCCCTACGTTGTCCATTCCTTAGACATAGGGAGCCAACATCCCACATCTCTACACCCTTACATTGTCCATACCTTGATATAGTGAGCCAACACCCCATATCTCCACACTCTACATTGTCCATACCTAGACATAGTGAGCCAACACCCCACATCTCAACACCCCTACATTGCCCATCCCTAGTTATCGTGAGCCAACACCCCACATCTCAACACCCCTACATTGTCTATACCTAGACATAATGAGCAAACACCCCACATTCCAACACCCCTACATTGTCCATACCTAGACATAGTGAGCCAACACCCCACATATTTACACCTCTACATTGTCCATACCTAGACATAGTGAGCAAACACCTCACATCTCTACACCTTTACATTTTCCATACCTAGACGTAGTGAACCAAAAACTCACATCTCTACATCACAACCTTGTCCATACCTAGATGTAGTGAGCCAACACCACACATTTCTACACCCTACGTTGTCCATACCTAGACATAGTGAGCCAATAACACACATCTCTACACTGCAACGTTGTCCATATCTAGACATAGGGAGCCAACACCCAACATTTCTACACTCTACATTGTCCATACCTAGACATAGGGAGCCAACAACCCACATCTGTACACCGCAACGTTGTCCATATCTAGACATAGCGAGCCAACACCATACATTTCTACACCCTACATTGTCCATACCTAGACATGGTGAGCCAACACCCCACATCTCTACACCCCTACATTGTCCATACCTAGATATAGTGAGCCAACACCCCACATATTTACACCCCTACATTGTCCATACCTAGACATAGTGAGCAAACACCCCACATCTCTACACCCCTACATTGTCCATACCTAGATATAGTGAGCCAACACCCCACATATTTACACCCCTACATTGTCCATACCTAGACATAGTGAGCAAACACCCCACATCTCTACACCCCTACATTTTTCATACCTAGACGTAGTGAACCAAAAAACTCACATCTCTACATCACAACCTTGTCCATACCTAGACGTAGCGAGCCAACACCACACATTTATACACCCTACGTTGTCCATACCTAGACATAGGGAGCCAACACCCAACATTTCTACACTCTACATTGTCCATACCTAGACATAGGGAGCCAACAACCCACATCTGTACACCGCAACGTTGTCCATATCTAGACATAGCGAGCCAACACCACACATTTATACACCCTACGTTGTCCATACCTAGACATAGTGAGCCAACACCCAACATTTCTACACTCTACATTGTCCATACCTAGACATAGGGAGCCAACAACCCACATCTGTACACCGCAACCTTGTCCATATCTAGACATAGCGAGCCAACACCATACATTTCTACACCCTACATTGTCCATACCGAGACATGGTGATCCAACACCCCACACCTCTACACTGCAACATTGTCCATATCTAGAAATAGCGAGCCAACGACCCACATCTCTACACCCCTAGGTTGAGGTAGGATCATTCTTTCCTTATTGCAGTTTCTCTCTCTCTCTACACTAGTGCATTTAAAATAGTCGCTCTGCCCGCCACAACCTCCATTGACCAAGAAGCATTCCGGAAAAGAGAAAAAAAAAAAAACATATTAAGTGAAACGTCTGTTTTATTAGTCACAGGTGGTTATTTTGAATGACACATCACATTCTTTACATTGTACTGAAAAAAAAAAAAAAACTGGCCTGCTCTGGGCAACTCTAAGAAGACTGAAGGCAACCCAGATAGCAGAACTGTGAGACTGAGATGTCTGTCCTAGGCCAGCACCATGCACCTGTACCCCCAAATCCCCAAGGGGTGTATCTCATCCACAGATGTTCTCTTACATATGTTATGTACATAGCTGCTTACAGCACACAACAAGATAATTGGCAACCGGATTATGTGACCCCAGTAGAGAAAAGAGAAAGTGTAATGAAATAATGAAGCAGCCTGTGTAAGAAGTGTCATTCTATTCCCCCTATAATAATAATAATATTAATAATATATTCCCTTATCTGTGCCTCTCTCTCCTCCTGCCTGCGTCTCCCTCTCTACCCGTCACACTTGATTTAGGCCGAGTTTATCTTTCAAACATTCGCCTACTTTGTTAATGTATACCGTCTTCTCGCCGGCTACTCGTTCCCAAAAGCCAATGTTTGCCTTTGTAATTGTTATCTGTGTTTATTGTTGTCGCTCATTTGTTTTCTGGCTGTCTGGTGACATGTAAGCCCCATCAGTGGTAAGAGGCAGTTCCCTGGTTCCTCTGAATATGCACATGCATTGCCTGGCACTTCTTCACTAGCCTCCTCCTGCCCCCCATTATTTAAACTGATCCCACTCACAAATCCCAGGCTGCTTCGTGCTTGATTACATTGGCAACCTTGAGTAATCCCCAGACTTAATGAAGTGAATGTACACTCACAGACCGGCCCTTGTTGGTTTAATCAATGCAGATTGCCTCTGATAAATGAGAAGATAAAATCCGCTTCTAGAGGAAGATCTATTTGTTTGTGGGGAATGGGTTTTCTCCTGCTTATGTCCCCCCCCCCCCACAATCTTGGTCTTTCACCCCTGCAGAGCCTAATTATAGGTGGCAGCTCATGTCCACAACTTCCTCCAAGCACTGGAAAGCCCATTAGTGCCTGGAAGGGCCCTGATCACATTGTAGCCAGTCATATCCTCTGGGTTACCTTTGACCCCGGACATCTAATGTAATCAGATCCTCCACCCCTGTCCTTCTAGTGTCGCATTAGCCGGCTGATTAAAGCAAACCACAAACACATGACATTCTGTGCACAAGCCCCCCCTGTTGACACGTCTATTTCGAGTTCAGTCCCAGTCCGAGGCCAATGTAAAGTGTGAACGTGGCGAAAATCCATATACTTATCACCACAAGGCAGAGAGAGGGCATAGAGGAAGCTTAACAAGTCTGTGAATTACACCGAGACAGCCGCAGGCCTCCTTTTAGTAAATAGGGAATACCGGTATTATGATTGTACAAGAGTAGGAAAAATCTCAGCAGGCAAGTTGTCGATGCCTAGCCCCTCCAAAATATGAATGCCACCCACTATACAGTTATTCTGTATGTCTTTAAAATACCTGATTTCCGACAAACCACATTCTAGCTAATGCCAAGCTACATCACCAATCTTGTCTCCAAATATCTCCTAAAACATCACCCCCGCTCCTCTCAAGACCTCCTGATTTCTAGCTCCCTTGTCTCCTCCTCCCATGTTCATCTCTAGGAATTTTCCAGAGCCTCTCCCATCCTTTGGCTACATCACCAATCTTGTCTCCAAATATCCTCCAAAACATCCTCTCCACTCCTCTCCAATGCTCATCTCCAGGACTTCTCCAGAGCCTCTCCCATCCTCTGACTACTTCACCAATCTTGTCTCCAAATATCCCCCAAAAACATTCTCTCCGCTCCTCTCAAGGCCTCCTGCTCTCAAGCTCCCTTGCCTCCTCCTCCAATGCTCATCTCCAGGACTTCTCCAGAACCTCGCTCATCTTCTGACTACATCACCAATCTTGTCTCCAAACATCACCCAAATGGTCCTCTCCACTCCTCTCAAGACCTCCTGCTTTCTAGCTCCCTTGTCTCCTCCTCCCATGTTCGTCTCCCAAACATCTTCAGAGCCTCTCTCATCCTTTGGCTACATCACCAATCTTGTTTCCAAATATCCCCCAAAACATCCTCTCCGCTCCTCTCAAACCCCTTTGTCTCCTCCTCCCATGTTCATCTCCAGGAATTTTCCAGAGCCTCTCTCATCCTTTAGCTACATCACCAATCTGGTCTCCAAATATCCCCCAAAACATCCTCTCCGCTCCTCTCCAATGCTCATCCCAAGGACTTCTCCAGAACCTCGCCCATCTTCTGACTACATCACCAATCTTGTCTCCAAATATCCCCCAAAACATCCTCTCCACTCCTTTCCAATGCTCGTCTTCAGGACTTCTCCAGAGCCTCTCTCATCTTCTGATTACATCACCAATCTTGTTTCCAAACATCACCCAAATGGTCCTCTCCACTCCTCTCAAGACCTCCTGCTTTCTAGCTCCCTTGTCTCCTCCTCCCATGCTCATCTACAGAACTTCTCCAGAGCCTCTCTCATCCTTTGGCTACATCATCAATCTTGTCTCCAAATATCCCCCAAAACATCCTCTCTGCTCCTCTCAAGACCTCCTGCTCTCAAGCTCCCTTGCCTCCTCCTCCCATGCTCGTCTCCAGGACTTCTCCAGAGCCTCTCCCATTTTCTGACTACATCACCAATCTTGTCTCCAAATATCCCCCAACACATCCTCTCTGCTCATCTCAAGACCTCCTGCTCTCAAGCTTCCATGCCTCCTCCTCTCCAATGCTTGTCTCCAGGACTTCTCCACAGCCTCTCCCATCTTCTGACTACATCACCAATCTTGTCTCCAAATATCTCCCAAAATATCCTCATCGCTACTCTCAAGACCTACTGCTCTCAAGCTCCCTTGTCCCCTCCTCCCATGCTCGTCTCCAGAAGTTCTCCAGAGCCTCTTCCATCCTCTGGAACTCTCTACCTCAATCTGTCTGGCTATCTCCTACTCTGGCTGCCTTTAAGCGATCCCTAAAAACTCATCTCTTCAGGGAAGTCTATCACCCCTCCAACCAATCTTATATCACTTCCATCAGCTCATCCCCCACAGTTATAAGCTTATGTACCACTCGCCCCACCCTCTTAGATTGTAAGCTCTTATGAGCAGGGCCCTCTTAACCCTCTTGTATTTTATTGCATTGTAACTGTACTGTCTCCCTTTTATATTGTAAAACTATTAAATTAAATTAAATTCCTGTATAATAATAATAATGCAAAGGGTATATCATTTATATAATTTATAGACCTTTCTTTAGGAGACTTTAAATACCTAGTATGCAAGGTGTCTGTTAAGAGAATGGGGTTCTAGGAGACACTAAATATTGATTTGCCTATGGCAGGGGTCGCCCAACCTTTCTAAACAAAGGGCCAGTTTACTGTCCTTCAGACTTCAGGGGGGGCTGGACCATGGCCATCAGAAGTAAAAAATGTCCCGGCATCATAGGTGTGCACAAGGGGTGTGCCTGGGCACACCCTAATCACCTTGTGTGCATTAGAATAACTAAACCCATATCGGGCACAAAAGACACTGTCCCCAAGAGTTAAAGCACATCACATATCAATACCCAAGTACTGGATTGGAGTGCAAAACACCTATAGTACTTTTCATGTGTTTTACAGTTAATGCATAAACAGTGTTTAAATAGGCTTGTCCAAATCCAGAGATCAACGAGTTTCACAATAAAATTGCTTCATCAGGACCAATGGGTATGAAGGTAAAAACTAAATATGTAAACAAAATTACAATCTGAGAAGCACAATAGTAATTATTACATGTTAAAACAGCATTTATTATTATCTACTGATCTGATTATGCTCACATCTTGTTATACTTTGTTTTTACCGTCATACCCATTGGTCCTGATGAAGCAATTCCGTTACGAAACCCGTTGATGTCTGGATTTGGACAAGCCTATTTGAATTTGAACACTGTTTATGTATTATCTGTTCAATACACAAAAAGTAATATGGGTGTTTTGCTCTCCAATCCAGTACTTGGTTAAGGATAGATAGATTACAATAGTCATATGGACCAAGCAATAGTAGACCTCTATTTGCACCGACGCTCTATTGTAAAACCTCCATTTGAGACAACACGCTAAAGCAACGTAATCAGTATCTCTTCAGTCCACAGTGCAGAAAATTGATGGCCTTCTAACGCATAATACTTTTGATCGCTTCCCCACAGAATATCGGAATAGTGATGGCGTCTAATCAATGTACAGCACCCCAAAACTATAGATGTATATAGCACGACATATTGATATTTTATTTAATGCAGAACATGTCTGATCAATAGGAACACATTATTGTATCTCTACTCTGTACACATTATTGATCTTTAAACAATTCAGAACACATTGATAAACCCCTAATGGACATGGAACATAACAGGTACTTGGTTGACACATAAGGGGTTGATTTACTAAAGGCAAATAGACTGTGCTCTGCAAGTGCACTTGCTCCAAAGCTTAGTAAATGAGGTAAAGCTCAATTTTGCAAAGAATACTCAATCACGTGCAAGGAAAGTAAAAAAAAAAAAAAAAAAAAAAATTTTTTTTTGCTTGTACCAGATCGGATGATAGAAATCAGCAAAGCTTCCGCTCAGATCTAGAGCAAATGCACCTGAAGTGCACAGTCTATTTGCCTTTAGTAAATCAACCCCAAAGCATACTGATAGACCTCTAATACACAAGAAACATAGTCATAGGCCTTTAGTCAACACATAACATATTCATGGACCTATAGTGGACAAAGAACCCATTATCACAGCTGCAGTCAACTCAGAATAAATAGTCGTGCCTCTAGTTAGTACATCACACGTTGATGATGCTCTGGTCAACGCCAGGGCCATCTTTAATATAGATTGGGCCCTGGGCAAAATTTTTCTTGGGCCCCCCCCCATGCAATTTCCCTCTCCACCTGCTCTGAGACATACAATAAATAGCAGCTAGACCTAAAATCAGTTTTCTGTATCAGATCAGGCAACAATTGCGATTAGTTGCCAGCAGTTACAGCATTTCATTACTGCTTACTGACTAGTTGCTAGAGGTTACAGCACACGTTACGGCTCACTGATTAGTTGCTAGAGGTTACAGCACACGTTACGGCTCACTGATTAGTTGCGAGAGGTTACAGCACACGTTACGGCTCACTGATTAGTTGCTAGAGGTTACAGCACATCACCTCCTCACAGCAGGGGAGCATGATATACATAGGAATGCCACCTTTATTTACATATCAATGCCGCCAAACGCAGCTATTTACTTAGTATTGTCGCCGCTATTTACATATGAATGCTGGTTATTTATATGTAAACGCAGGGTCTGCAGGTGAGTCACTTGCATACAAAAATAGGGCAGAGCTGGGCAGCATTAGTACCAGCACTTCACACTGAGATATTAGGACACAGCACAGGAATAAAACGTCAAGGGACAAGGGAATTTAAACCTGGATAGTTGGCAAGTATGAGGCAGCTGTTTTGGGCCCCACAACAATGACAGGGCACAGGGCAGCTGCCCCTTTTGCCCTGCCTTAAAGACGACCCTGGTCAACGCATAACACAATAATGGACCTCCAGTCATTACACCACACATTGATGAGCTTCTATTTAACTGAGAATGTATTAATGGACCTCCAATCTGCACAGAACGCATTAATGGACCCCTAATCTGCACAGAATACATTGATGGGCCTCATGTCTGCACAAAACATATTGATGGACCTCTAATCTGCACAGAACACATTGATGGACCTCTAATCTGCACAGATTATATTGGTGGACCTCTAATCTGCACAGAACACATTGATGGACTTTTTGTCTGCACAGAACATATTAATGGGACCTCTAATCTACACAGAATACATTGATGGGCCTCCTGTCTGCACAAAAACATATTGATGGACCCCTAATCTGCACATAACACATTAATGGACCCCTAATCTGCACAGAACACATTGATGGATCTCTTGTCTGCACAGAACATATTGATGGACCTCTTGTCTGCACAGAACACATTGATGGATCTCTTGTCTGCACAGAACACATTGATGGATCTCTTGTCTGCACAGAACACATTGATGGATCTCTTGTCTGCACAGAACACATTGATGGATCTCTTGTCTGCACAGAACACATTGATGGATCTCTTGTCTGCACAGAACATATTGATGGATCTCTTGTCTGCACAGAACACATTGATGGACCTCAAATCTGCACAGAACATATTGATGGATCTCTTGTCTGCACAGAACACATTGATGGATCTCTTGTCTGCACAGAACATATTGATGGATCTCTTGTCTGCACAGAACACATTGATGGACGTCAAATCTGCACAGAACACATTGATGGATCTCTTGTCTGCACAGAACACATTGATGGACGTCAAATCTGCACAGAACACATTGATGGATCTCTTGTCTGCACAGAACACATTGATGGATCTCTTCTCTACGCCACACTTACTAAAGGACCTTCTATCTGCACAGACACGTTATCTGCACAGAATATTTTGCCGGGCCTCTTGTCTGCACAGAATAGATTTACAGATCTCTAGTCTATACACACTTTCTATGTTCTGTATGGGCTGGAGTCTTGACAGACCTTTAACCAACATAAAAAAAACATTGGTGGACCTTTAGTTGGCACACAAACCTCATAGACCTCTTGCCAGTACAATACACAGAGATGGACCTCTAGTTCACACAGAACACAATGATCAACCTTTGGTTGAACCCATAATGTACTAATGGGTCTTCAGTCAACACAGAGGACACTTTGGGGTTGGTATAATCAATGTGAGGAGACATTTCACTTTTCAAGGGACTCTTTCCTTAATCTAGAGAATGTGGTTAGATTCACTGTGCAAAGAATACCCAATCACCCGCAAGGGAAATAAAAAAATATATATATATTTTTGCTTGCACATGTTTGAATGATGGAAGTCTCATATCTCACTCACTAAGCTACCGTAAGTGAAAACTCGCTGGTAGAGGGAACAGCCTATTAGTAAACCAACCCCTTAGATACTTTTACTTGAAACTGAACACACGTATTGACATCCAGTAACCATTGTAATCATGAATGGACTTCTATCCAACACATTAAGCCTACAACTTCTGGAATTCTATAGGACAATATACAAAATCAGTGGAAGTCTAATATAGAGGCATTTCGCTTTTCTTTCAGTTGGTATCTCGGAAATCAGTGAGGCGGATTTACTAAAACCAGAGAGTGCAAAACCTGGTGCAGCGCTGCACTGAAACCAATCAGCTCTCATTAAAAGCTTAATTGAAGAAGCCGAAGTTATGTACAACTGCACCAGATTTTGCACTCGCCAGTTTTAGTAAATCAACCCCATTGTGTCATTCTTCTGAGACTTGTTGCAAATACAGAGTACTATTTTGAGGGACAACCGAGGTGAATATCAATCCCTAATGAATTTTAATGACATTAAACAGGGTAATTACCAATATGTTGACAGCCAACTTGTCACAGTAAACAAACATCAATGTACACTGATGGACGGCTAATCACTGCAAATAAACTAATGATTGCCACATTAACAGACAACTAGCCATAGTAAGGATTCATTTTAGATTCTTGATAATCCTCTATTCTTAATAAACAAGGAGAAGATTGCAACATCATTGCACGGACGCACACTGACCGCACAATACATGCTGTGTGATCTCAGGCAGCTACTACTCAGTTATCTCTGTTGATGTTTATTAGAAGAGAGGAATAGAAAATTGGGTGAAAATTCCAAGCTGACCATCGCTAGTGATGTAAATCTGGCTTCCCCATTCATATGATCATCATATGCAAAGCAAGTGACGCACGCCACGCTTTACCATTTAGTATTATTGATGACATCATACCTTCAATCTTATATATCTCTTATCATTAAGCAATAGCGTATAGTAAAATGTCCAAAAAATCTCACAATCAGCCATGACTGACCAAACTCAGGTGGTGCCATGAATGGATCTCGCCCCCTTCGTTGCATGCTGTGATTATGGGCAGCAACATTGACACAGTTTATGTCTCTTTGGAGCAGGCTTTCTCAACCTTTTTACTCCTGAAGAAATTAGGTCTCAGGGAACCCCTGTTACAATCAATTATTTGTGGTCCAAAAGGCAAAATGGCCCTTACATTAGTGATCAGTGAGAAGAATGTTCCTTACATTGGTGATCAGTGAGAAGAATGTTCCTTACATTGGTGATCAGTGAGAAGAATGTTCCTTACATTGGTGATCAGTGGGAAGAATGTTCCTTACATTGGTGATCAGTGAGAAGAATGTTCCTTACATTGGTGATCAGTGAGAAGAATGTTCCTTACATTGGTGATCAGTGAGAAGAATGTTCCTTACATTGGTGATCAGTGGGAAGAATGTTCCTTACATTGGTGATCAGTGAGAAGAATGTTCCTTACATTGGTGATCAGTGGGAAGAATGTTCCTTACATTGGTGATCAGTGAGAAGAATGTCCCTTACATTGGTGATCAGTGAGAAGAATGTTCCTTACATTGGTGATCAGTGAGAAGAATGTTCCTTACATTGGTGATCAGTGAGAAGAATGTCCCTTACATTGATGATCAGTGAGAAGAATGTTCCTTACATTGGTGATCAGTGAGAAGAATGTTCCTTACATTGGTGATCAGTGGGAAGAATGTTCCTTACATTGGTGATCAGTGAGAAGAATGTTCCTTACATTGGTGATCAGTGAGAAGAATGTTCCTTACATTGGTGATCAGTGAGAAGAATGTTCCTTACATTGGTGATCAGTAAGAAAAACATGTGTTTTGCCGACCCATAAATGGATATTAGTGAATACGGTTCGTTCACTAAGTGGCATGGATTGCTCCACCTGAAACGCAAATGTCACTTTTGCATGCAGCGGCCTCTGACGCTTCAATAGGGCAATGTGAGAATGTGAAATGCAAAGTGGAGGCAGCTCCTGGGGGGGGGGGGGGGGACATTTGGCAGGTTGCTCTGGATTACTGCACAGAGCCTTAGGTGGTCATATAGACAGAACAGATCAAGTATTTCTAGTACAAGGCAGGCAGTACATTCCAGAAGAGGAAAAAAATCTGCTCTTTAGTCCAATATTATATGAACCTCCATGCAGAATATTGCACATAGTACATGTCATAGGAAGCTCCATATACAATATTGCACATAGTACGTGTCAGAAAGTTCCATGCAGAATATTGCACATACTACATGTCATAGGAAGCTCCATGCAGAATATTGCACATACTACATGCCACAGGAAGTTCCATGCAGAATATTGCACATAGGACATGGATGATGTGTGCCATGGCAGCCCGGTACCGGCTCAGCAGCTGTAGGCACTGCCGGGCACCAACAAATCCCATCTCAATTAACGATGATAAATCGGGCTCCCGGCTGCTGGCCCCGGGCGAGCTAAAAGTGAGCCGTTTAAAGATGAAAGTCACAAATAAAGACTCCGTTTAATCTGCCTGAAAACCCTCCAATCCCGGAGAGAGCCCCGCTGATGGCGGATGAGTGTCAGGCGCAGCATCGCCCGGGGCGGCAACCGTGCCCGCCAACAGCTTCCCTACCGACACACCGGCGACCGAAAACACCGGGAACCGAAAACACCGGGAGATAACCAACAACGCGGCGATATACAATAAAATTGTAACAATTATTATTCAATAATACGTGACTCCAACCGGGAAAAGTGGTGTGGAAAATGTACTTACTATACGTTACTTTAATATGTGTACAAAACAAAGTGATAACACAATATATACAATATATACTATGTCACTTTTATATGTGATACATATATACTTGTGCTACTATTTTTAACAATAGTTTATATGGGCTCACATCTCTGTAGGTATTGTGTGTATCTCTCCCTATATGTGTATATATGTGTATATATGTGTATATATGTGTATATAGCCATAAAATGTGTCTTTTGGTGTATGTTGTGTGTATAATGTATTTGTATGTATTATATATAGAAGTATATATGTTATTATTATAATACAATATTTATATGGTTCCAACAGTATATATATATATATATATATATATATATATATATATATATATATATATATATATATGATGTACTTTTAGTTTTTCAATTAATACATACAAATACATTATACACACAAAATACACAAAAAGACACATTTAATGGCTCTATTTATATATTAGTGTATTAGTGACATACTACATACATGGCTATATATATATATATATATATATTATTGTAATAGTAACATACTGCATACCAATTCATTTAAATATTTTAGTGAAGTACTTTGT
>NW_027507788.1:3780085-3802585 GCF_037356315.1 Lithobates pipiens
GAAAGGGGGACAGAGACAGAGAGAGAAGAGGGGGGAGAGAGAGAGAGAGTAGGAGAGGGGAGAGAAGCTGGGGAGTGGGAGAGACAGATATAGAGAAGAGGGGGAAGAGAGAATAGGAGAGGAGAGTGAGAGAGAGGAGGGGAGGGGGAGGGGGCAGAGAGAGTAGGAGAGGGGAGAGAGAGAAGCTGGGGAGTGGGAGAGACAGAGAGAGAAGAGGGGAGGGAGAGAGAGAGAGGGGGAGAGGGAGATGGGGAGTGAGAGAGGGGGGAGAAGGAGAGAGAGAGGGGAGGAGAGAATAGGGGAGTTCGGGAGAGAGAAGGAGAGAGGGAGAGAGAAGGAGAGAGGGAGAGAGAAGGAGAGAGGGAGAGAGAAGGGGGAGAGAGAATGGGAGAGAGTGAGAATATGAGAGGGGAGGGAGAGAAAGAAAGGGGGAGAGGGAGAGAGAGAGAGAAGAGGGGAGAGAAAGGGGGAGTGAGTGAAAGAGGGGGAGGGGGAGAAGGAGAGAGGGAAAGAGAAGAGGGGGAAAAGAAGAGGGAAGCAAGAGAGAGAGGGGTGAGAGAGAAGGGGGGGGGGGAGAATAGAAGGATGAGAGAGAGAAGAAGAGAGAGGAGGGAGAGAGACATACAGTGTGAGAGAGACGAGCCAGTCTGTCCTCAAATGCCCAATAGAGGATAGATGGTGGGATTAATTATCAGTAATTGGAAATTGTAAATCAGTAGATATAATAATCAAGGATATATATGAAATAATATATTTATAGAAAAATATATTTCTTCCTTGTTAAAAAAAACAAAAAAAAAAACATGAAAGGGATCTATCTATCTATCTATCTATCTATCTATCTATCTATCTATCTATCTATCTATCTATCCATCTATCGTCTATTTGTAAAGTTACATATATTACATATATTATGCATATATAAGAAAAATAAATAGATATATATATTTGTGTCATAACAAAGTTGAAATTAATGAATTAAATGAATGATAAGCAATATATATAAAAAAAATATATAATAATGTAATAATACATGAATTGAATTTATGTGTGTGTTCCATTGCTAAACTAAAAAAGAAAAAAAAACATCATTTTTTACCTGGATGGCAATCAATAGAAGTCATTACCATCTTCAAATTCACATTTTTAGATTGTGTATATTATGGTAAATGGATATTTTTCTTTTTTAATTGTGAAATAATAATAACAATAATACTAAAAGGAATTAAGTATTACATTTGCTTGTTTTTATTTTTTTATTTTGGCTATGATTTTCCCCAGTGGCGGCGGATCCCTGTCACCCCCAATCATCTGTCGGGGGATCCCGCTGTCACTCCCTCCCCGGCTGTCACCTGTCACATCAGGCTGTCACCCGGCCGGGGACTCCTAATCGGCGATGATTGCTGCAATCGGTGAGCTGTCACAGCAACTTCCCAGGGACCGATTACCGAGCCGCAAAATCTGTTTAACAAATTAACGAGCAGACACATCCAAGACTCCTATAAATTATTGATCAACGAGCCCAGACACAGATCTGCCAATGTCAGCTAATGCTACATAGACAATCCCATACAGGAGCCGAGCCAGACACCGATCACATCGCTACACGATTTATGAAGAGACAAATAATAGAGAGATGAGATAAAAGCAACACAAAAATAGAGTAGATATAGATGACAGATATAGATGACAGATATAGATGACAGATATAGATGACAGATATAGATGACAGATATAGATGACAGCGGTGGTTGTGGAACTACTAGTTTCAATCTGCCCTAACAGACCAGGACTGCTGGGATTTGTAGTCCCTGCACAAATAGAGGACTTCTCGTTTTGGATCCAAATATAAAAATAAACAGTTCGCCAAACTTTTAGTGCAAATATAAATTCATGCTTCTACAATAAAACCAATCCTGACCGATACAGATCAATATCCCAGCAGTGTCCTCTCTTTTGCCCTCTCTCCCTGCTTTATACCCCTATATTTAAATTCAGGGGGTATTTATCACTACACTTCGATGGCACTGGAATTATTTGTGCCATATTTACACCGTTGTGCACCCCCTTTACTGTATACCCCCTATCCCTGTACACCCCCCCATCAATGTACACTCCCCACCACCCCATCACTGTACACCCCTTCATTACTGTACCCCTCATCACTGTACACCCCCACCCCCATCACTGTACACTCCCCACCACCCCATCACTGTACACTCCCCACCACCCCATCACTGTACACTCCCCACCACCCCATCACTGTACACTCCCCACCACCCCTCATCACTGTACACCCCCACCCCCATCACTGTACACTCCCCACCACCCCTCATCACTGTACACCCCCACCCCCATCACTGTACACTCCCCCATCACTGTACACTCCCCACCACCCCATCACTGTACACTCCCCACCACCCCATCACTGTACACCCCTTCATTACTGTACCCCTCATCACTGTACATCCCCACCCACATCACTGTACACCCCTCCATCACTGAACACTGCCACCCCCCCATCACTGTACACCCCTTCTTCACTGTCCCCCCATCACTGTACACTCCCTGCCACCCCATCACTGTACACCCCTTCATTACTGTACCCCTTATCATTGTACACCCCCATCACTGTACACCCCTCCATCACTGAACACTGCCACCCCCCCCCATCACGGTACACCCCTTCATCACTGTACCCCATCACTGTATGACCCCCCCCCCCCACTGTACACCCCTTTATTACTGTACCCCTCATCACTGTCCACCCCCACCCCCATCTCTGTACACCCCTTCATTACTGTGCCCCTCATCACTGTAGACCCCTTTATTACTGTACCCCTCATCACTGTACACCCCCACCCCATCACTGTACACTCCCCGCCACCCCATCACTGTACACCCCTTTATTACTGTACCCCTCATCACTGTACACCCCTCCATCACTGATCACTGACGCCCCCTCTCCATCATTGTACACCCCTCCTTCACTAATCACTGTACACCTCTTCATTACTGTACCCCTCATGCTGTACACCCCCATCACTGTACACCCCTCCATCACTGAACACCGCCACCCCACCCATCACTGTACACCCCTCCATCACTGAACACTGCCAACCCTCCCATCACTGTGCATTGCAGCCCCCCCAAATCATTGATTGTACACCCCCCCCCCCCCAATCACTGTGCACATCCACGGGATTGATCCGCACAAATAGCAATACATGATTGTATAACTGGATGTACACATATAAAAAAAAGCAAAGTGCAGTAACCCATAGCAACTGTCATGTCTGGATGTGGTGTGAAATGGGCTGTTGCACTTTGCTGGCTGTGATACATAAGCGCGGAACTGTTACACACAATCGCAAGTGCTCCTACCTTTGTCGCCCAGGATGCCATCGATGCTGTGTTTGGTCTTCTTCTCTCCATCCTCTTCTTTCTTATCACAGTCATCATCTTCCTCTTTTTTCCCGAACTTTATTCGCAGGACCCGGCTAATCGAGCTCACTAAACCTCAGAAATGAAAAGATACCAAAGGAAATATAAAAAGGGGTGTATGGGGTTCACCGAAATCTACTAACACTGACTACTATCACCTGAGTACACAGGGAGCCAAGCACTGCTATCTACTAACACCGACTACTATCACCTGAGTATACAGGGAGCTCTACCATCTACTATCACCCGGTATACAGGGGGCACTGACACCTACTATCACTGACTACTACCACCTGAGAACACAGGGAGCACTGACACCTACTATCACTGACTACTACCACCTGAGAACACAGGGAGCACTGACACCTACAATCACTGACTACTACCACCTGAGAACACAGGGGGCACTGACACCTACAATCACTGACTACTACCACCTGAGAACACAGGGAGCACTGACACCTACAATCACTGACTACTACCACCTGAGAACACAGGGGGCACTGACACCTACAATCACTGACTACTACCACCTGAGAACACAGGGGGCACTGACACCTACTATCACTGACTACTACCACCTGAGAACACAGGGAGCACTGACACCTACAATCACTGACTACTACCACCTGAGAACACAGGGGGCACTGACACCTACAATCACTGACTACTATCACCTGAGAACACAGGGGGCACTGACACCTACTATCACTGACTACTACCACCTGAGAACACAGGGAGCACTGACACCTACAATCACTGACTACTATCACCTGAGAACACAGGGAGCACTGACACCTACTATCACTGACTACTACCACCTGAGAACACAGGGAGCACTGACACCTACAATCACTGACTACTACCACCTGAGTACACAGGGAGCACTGACACCTACAATCACTGACTACTACCACCTGAGAACACAGGGGGCACTGACACCTACTATCACTGACTACTACCACCTGAGTACACAGGGAGCACTGACACCTACTATCACTGACTACTATCACCTGGGTACACAGGGAGCACTGACACCTACTATCACTGACTACTATCACCTGGGTACACAGGGAGCACTGACACCTACTATCACTGACTACTATCACCTGGGTACACAGGGGGCACTGACACCTACTATCACTGCCTACTATCACCTGAGTACACAGGGAGCACTGACACCTACTATCACTGACTACTATCACCTGGGTACACAGGGAGCACTGACACCTACTATCACTGACTACTATCACCTGAGTACACAGAGAGCACTGACACCTATCACTGACTACTATCACCTGGGTATACAGGGAGCACTGACACCTACTATCACCTGGGTACACAGGGAGCACTGCCATCTACTAACACTGACTAATATAACCTAAGTATACAGGGAGCTCTACCATTTACTATCACTGACTACTATCACCTGGGTACATAGGTAGCACTACAATCTACTATCACCTGGGTACACAAGGAGCACTGCCATCTACTATCACCTGAGTACACAGGGAGCACTGACATCTACTATCACTTGGGTACATAGGGAGCACTGCCATCTACTATCACCTGTGTACATAAGGAGCACTAAAAAAGTCAGAGTTTTTAATTTAATTTACTATTAACTTAGTAACCTAAAGGGGTCCATAAAACACAATCATTGGACATCGAGCTAACAATTAGAAAAGGGAAAACACTCAGCCCACTACATAGACACTACAACAGAGATTGTCCACTATGCTCAGAGTAGCCTGCTCTCCTCGGCCCCGCCCATGCGGTGTGTCCCTGCGCTCACCTGAGGGAACAGAGCTGCGGTCACAGTGGCCATCCTTCAGCAACCGGTCCCGGATCTCCCAGCTGAACATCCCGGGGTTCTCCCGCTTGTATTCCTCGATCTTCTTCTCCACGTCGGGAGTGGCCACCTGCTTTAATGTGACAGAACAGAACAGGACAGACATGTCAGTATGGGGGGTACAAGGACAGGACAGACGTGTCAGTATGGGGGGTACAAGGACAGGACAGACATGTTAGTATATGGGGTACAAGGACAGGACAGACATGTCAGTATATGGGGTACAAGGACAGGACAGGCATGTCAGTATATGGGGTACAAGGACAGGACAGACATGACATGTCAGTATGGGGGGTACAAGGACAGGACAGGCATGTCAGTATATGGGGTACAAGGACAGGACAGGCATGTCAGTATATGGGGTACAAGGACAGGACAGACATGACATGTCAGTATGGGGGGTACAAGGACAGGACAGACATGGCAGTATATGGGGTACAAGGACATGACAGACATGTCAGTATGGGGGGTACAAGGACAGGACAGGACAGGCATGTCAGTATATGGGGTACAAGGACAGGACAGACATGTCAGTATATGGGGTACAAGGACAGGACAGACATGACATGTCAGTATGGGGGGTACAAGGACAGGACAGGCATGTCAGTATATGGGGTACAAGGACAGGACAGACATGTCAGTATATGGGGTACAAGGACAGGACAGGCATGTCAGTATATGGGGTACAAGGACAGGACAGACATGACATGTCAGTATGGGGGGTACAAGGACAGGACAGACATGTCAGTATATGGGGTACAAGGACAGGACAGACATGACATGTCAGTATGGGGGGTACAAGGACAGGACAGGCATGTCAGTATATGGGGTACAAGGACAGGACAGACATGTCAGTATATGGGGTACAAGGACAGGACAGACATGACATGTCAGTATGGGGGGTACAAGGACAGGACAGACATGTCAGTATATGGGGTACAAGGACAGGACAGGACAGGCATGTCAGTATATGGGGTACAAGAACAGGACAGATATGTCAGTATGGGGGGTACAAGGACAGGACAGATATGTCAGTATGGGGGGTACAAGAACAGGACAGATATGTCAGTATGGGGGGTACAAGGACAGGACAGATATGTCAGTATGGGGGGTACAAGGACAGGACAGATATGTCAGTATGGGGGGTACAAGAACAGGACAGATATGTCAGTATGGGGTATAAGGACAGGACAGATATGACAGTTTGTGGGGTACGAGGACAGGGCAGACATGTCAGTATGGGGGGTAGAAAGGCAGGGCAGACATGTCAGTATGGGGGTACAAGGAAAGGACAGGACCCCTAAATCATGGTATGGATGGAGAAGAGGCAGGACTGGTCTACTGTGTGTGTGCTCTGTACATTGAGGGTTCGATTTCATCCACCCCAGACACCCCAATTCAGTGCTCTGCACCTATCATACAATCCCATGTAATGCGAGTTGTTACATTGTAATTCACGGAATAACTATTATTATAAATGTATCCTTTAGTGGAGTATGTGTGTATAATATAGATTTGTTTTCCTGTGCAAATACAAAATTCTGAATGCTCCGCATTTGTATACTTTCTATTCTATTCTATTCTATTCTATATTATACTATGTATATTGTTCTATTATACTGGTCTATTCTTTACTATATATAGTACAATATTCTGTTCTAGTATACTCTTCTGAGTTCTGTTCGGTACTTCTTTGCATCCTAGTCTGTTGCCCTCACTGTACAGGTAATACACCCCCTTCACCACCCCACCCACCCCTCCCCCCTCTTGGCTGAGGCTCTCACACTCACCCTGGGCTTGCTGCCCCCGATGGCCCCGGGCCGGATGGATCCGGTCTCCTGGTAACGGCAGAGGATTTTGGAGACACAGCCATGGGAGACCCTCAGCTGGCGGGAGATGACGCACGGTCGGATGCCATGGTGGGCCATCTCTACGATCTTATGTCGGATGTGGTTGGGCAGAGGTCGGCCGTTGATGAAGACTCCACCGAGCTGGTTCACCCGACCCTGACCCAGAGGAGTGGACACTGCGGGAGGGGGGCACAGGAGGGGATAGTGAGAGGCAGCACCGACAATGGCATCTTCCATATGAACATGATGTACCATTTGACCAACTGAGATACAAGAATATCAGGAGTTACAAAAAGTAAAAAACGGCAACATTGTATTATTTGTATTATTATTGTTTTTACCAAGAATTTCTTTGCATTGTTCAGAATGATTAATACAAACACGGGAGTAATAATATATCATAATAAAACATTTCTTATTTCCTAAACAATGGTATACAGAAGAGTATCTATTTGCTCAACTAAAAATAATTGGACCCCCACTTCCTGTTGTGTCTCCAGGGCAGGAAATACATTGAAATCTCTAGAGTGTGCCACGGGTGACAACAACAAAATAAAATAAATAAAATCCAAATTTTGGCTTTAAAAATATTCTTTACCAATGTGAATGAAGCACAGAAATTATAAAATGTTATAAACACCAAGTGATTGATACAAACATTTTACATCTACAATGGCTTCATGAATGTTCTGTAATTATCAACACAACAGGAAAGACAATGTTCTCCTATGTGTCCCAATGTTCTATTTGTCCCAATCGTTTCCTATGTGTCCCAATGTTCTATGTGTCCCAATCGTATCCTATGTGTCCCAATGTTCTCCTATGTGTCCCAATCTTATCCTATGTGTCCCAATGTTCTCCTATGTGTCCCAATGTTCTATGTGTCCCAATCGTTTCCTATGTGTCCCAATGTTCTCCTAAGTGTCCTAATGTGCTCCTATGTGTCCCAATGTTCTATGTGTCCCAATCGTTTCCTATGTGTCCCAATGTTCTCCTAAGTGTCCTAATGTTCTCCTATGTGTCCCAATGTTCTATGTGTCCCAATCGTATCCTATGTGTCCCAATGTTCTCCTATGTGTCCCACTGGTATCCTATGTTTCCCAGTGTTCTCCTATGTGTCCCAATCTTATCCTATGTGTCCCAATGTTCTCCTAAGTGCCCTAGTGTTCTCCTATGTGTCCCAATATTATCATATGTGTCCCAATGTTCTCCTATGTGTCCCACTGTTATCCTATGTGTCCCAATGTTCACCTATGTGTCCCAATGTTCTCCTATGTGTCCCAATCTTATCCTACGTGTCCCAATGTTCTCCTATGTGTCCCAATATTATTATATGTGTCCCAATGTTCTCCTATGTGTCCCACTGTTATCCTATGTGTCCCAATGTTCTCCCATGTGTCCCACTGTTATCCTATGTTTCCCAGTGTTCTCCTATGTGTCCCAATCTTATCCTATGTGTCCCAATGTTCTCCTAAGTGCCCTAGTGTTCTCCTATGTGTCCCAATATTATCATATGTGTCCCAATGTTCTCCTATGTGTCCCACTGTTGTCCTATGTGTCCCAATGTTCACCTATGTGTCCCAATGTTCTCCTATGTGTCCCAATCTTATCCTACGTGTCCCAATGTTCTCATATGTGTCCCAATCTTATCATATGTGTCCCAATGTTCTCCTATGTGTCCCAAAGTTTTCCTATGTGTCCCAATCTTATTCTGTGTCCCAATGTTTTCCTATGTGTCCCAATGTTCTCCCATGTGTCCCAATTTTCTCTTATGTGTCCCAGTCGTATCCTATGTGTCCAAATCTTATCCTGTGTGTCCCAATGTTCTCCTATGTGTCCCAATGTTATCCTATGTGCATCTCCCATTGTTCTCCTATGTGTCCCAATCTTATCCGATGTGTCCCAATCTTATCCTATGTGTCCCAATCTTATCCGATGTTTCCATACACATTAGGACAATTACAGGCATGTTTTGTTCTCAGCGTTAAAGGCAGGGGGGAAAAAACGTTCTGGTTGCATTCCTAATTATTGCTGTCTGGCAAAAAACAAAAACAAAACAAAAAAAAAACTAAAACAATAAACGATTCCTAAACTCTACAAAAAACGTTCTATATGCGTTTTTTTTTAATGCCGAGGGAACTGGCGTTTTTTGTAAGCCCAGTGTGCATGATTATACAAATAATATTTATTTTATAATACAAATATTAATTTTAATATACAAATAATATTAATTTTTAATCAGTACTGTTAAATATACATTGTATAAGGGATTATATAGATATTATTAATGACTCTAGATATTACTGACTATATAGATGTAATAAGTAACTATTATTTATATTGCTGCATTTGCAACAACTGCCTGTCATACTTTTTTTTCATAGCAAAATGTAAATGTGGTGCAAATAAGAAAATATTATGGACTGAACTGAACTTATAAGTATTTATAGATATTATAAATGACTATTATCATCGATGACTATACAGATATTATAGGTAGTTATAGATATCAGTGACTATGAAGTAATTACAGATGATTGTGTATTTTGATGTACAACAAACAACACAAACAAACAACACAGTTGAGTAATTTGTCTGATACTTTTTTTTGTATTTGCACTCTTGGTAAAATGTAACTTTTTGTGAAAATAAAAAAGTATCATGAACTTTACTCAGCTTATAAATATTTGTAGATGTTTTAAAAGTGACTAAAAATATTATCAGTGACTATATAGATATTATAGGTGACTATATAGAGATTGTAAGTGATTATAGATATTTTAAGCGACTAAAGATATTAATATATATTATAAATGATTAATATATGCGCTATAGTTGGTATAGATAATCATACATATTATTAGTGACCATATAGATATTGTAAGTAAATATAAGCGACTAAAGAAATTATAAATGCCTACATATGCGCTATAGATTGTACAAGAAATTCTAGGTAAGTGACCTCAGATAATATAAGTGAGTCTATCGATGGTAGCAATGCCTGTTGGGTAAGTATAAATGTTATACGCGTCTGTTCGATAGGTGTATATGGTTGAAGTGTCCGTTCGGTAAGTATAAGTGTCAGTTCGGTAGGTGTAGATGGTAGAAATGTCAGTTTGGTAGGTACAGGTGGTTTAAGTGTCTGTTTAGTAAGTATAAGTGTCAGTTGGGTCGCTTTAGGCGGTGGAACTGTCATTTGGGTAGGTAATGATGGTAGAGGAATCTGTTCGGTAGGTATAAGTGTCAGTTGGGTAGGTATAGATGGTAGAAGTACCTGTTGGGTAGGTATAGATGGTAGAAATGTCAGTTGGGTAGGTATAGATGGTAGAAGTGTCAGTTGGGTAGGTATAGATGGTGGAGGTGTCAGTTGGGTAGGTAGAGATGGTGGAGGTGTCAGGTGGGTGGGTATAGACGGTAGAAGTATCTGTTAGGTAGGTATTGGTGGTACAAGTGTGAGTTGGGTAGGTAGGTATAGATGGTGGAGGTGCCAGTTGGGTGGGTATAGATGGTAGAAGTATCTGTTAGGTAGGTATAGATGGTAGAAGTATCTGTTAGGTAGGTATAGATGGTAGAAGTGTCAGTTGTGTAGGTATAGATGGTAGAAGTATCTGCTGGGTAGGTATAGATGGTAGAAGTGTCAGTTGGGTAGGTATAGATGGTGTAGTTGTCAGTTGGGTAGGTATAGATCGCAGACGTGTCAGTTGGGTAGGTATAGTTGGTAGAAATGTCTGTTGGTTAGGTATAGATGGTAGAAGTGTCAGTTGTGTATGTATAGAACGTGCCAGTTGTGTAGGTAGTAGAAGTGTCAGTTGGGTAGGTATAGATGGTAGAAATATCTGTTCAGTAGGTATGGATAAGTCAGTATTGTATAGATTGTACAAGTGTCAGTTGTGAGATTGTGGAGGTGTCAGTTGTGTATAGATGGTAGAAGTGTCAGATGGGTAGGTATAGATGATAGAAGTTTCAGTTGTGTAGGCATAGATGATAGAAGTGTCAGTTGTGTAGGTGTAGATGGTAGAAGTGTCAGTTGTGTAGGTATAGATGGTAGGAGTGTCAGTTGGTTAGGTATAGATGATAGAAGTGTCAGTTGTGTAGGTATAGATGGTGGAGGTGTCAGTTGTGTAGGTATAGATGGTAGAAGTGTCAGTTGTGTAGGTATAGATGATAGGAGTGTCAATTGTGTAGGTATAGATGATAGGAGTGTCAATTGTGTAGGTATAGATGGTAGGAGTGTCAGTTGGTTAGGTATAGATGATAGAAGTGTCAGTTGTGTAGGTATAGATGGTGGAGGTGTCAGTTGTGTAGGTATAGATGGTAGAAGTGTCAGTTGGTTAGGTATAGATGATAGAAGTGTCAGTTGTGTAGGTATAGATGGTGGAGGTGTCAGTTGTGTAGGTATAGATGGTAGAAGTGTCAGTTGGTTAGGTATAGATGATAGAAGTGTCAGTTGTGTAGGTATAGATGGTAGAAGTGTCAGTTGGGTAGGTATAGATGATAGAAGTGTCAGTTGTGTAGGTATAGATGATAGAAGTGTCAGTTATGTAGGTGTAGATGGTAGAAGTGTCAGTTGTGTAGGAATAGATGATAGAAGTGTCAGTTGTGTAGGTATAGATGATAGAAGTGTCAGTTGTGTAGGTATAGATGATAGAAGTGTCAGTTGTGTAGGTGTAGATGGTAGAAGTGTCAGTTGTGTAGGTATGAACGGTAGACGTGTCAGTTGGGTAGGTATAGATGATAGAAGTGTCAGTTATGTAGGTGTAGATGGTAGAAGTGTCAGTTGTGTAGGAATAGATGATAGAAGTGTCAGTTATGTAGGTGTAGATGGTAGAAGTGTCAGTTGTGTAGGAATAGATGATAGAAGTGTCAGTTATGTAGGTGTAGATGATAGAAGTGTCAGTTGTGTAGGAATAGATGATAGAAGTGTCAGTTGTGTAGGTATGAACGGTAGACGTGTCAGTTGGGTAGGTATAGATGATAGAAGTGTCAGATGTGTAGGTGTAGATGGTAGAAGTGTCAGTTGTGTAGGTATAGATGGTGGAGGTGTCAGTTGTGTGGATGTAGATGGTAGAAGTGTCAGTTGTGTAGGTATAGATGGTGGAGGTGTCAGTTGTGTGGATGTAGATGATAGAAGTGTCAGTTGTGTAGGTGTAGATGGTAGAAGTGTCAGTTGTGTAGGTGTAGATGGTAGAAGTGTCAGTTGTGTAGGAATAGATGATAGAAGTGTCAGTTATGTAGGTGTAGATGATAGAAGTGTCAGTTGTGTAGGTATGAACGGTAGAAGTATCAGTTGGGTAGGTATAGATGATAGAAGTGTCAGTTGTGTAGGTATAGATAATAGAACAGTGTGCCATGTGTCCGTGTATCGGACAGTGAGTGACAGTTGATCGCTCTTCTCCCATCCATCACACTTACAAAGTTGACGCCTATTAGCAGCTGATAAGGCGCAGCGCCTGTGCGCTTGTCTGCGCCTAATCCGGGGGAGAATCTGCAATTTGTTTAATATCGTGTAATACAGATCTGGCAGATTAGGACGATTTTCCAGGCCCGGCGAGCTGCATAATTTACAGAGTGGGCTGGAAAAAGGCGATATTTGGAGATTTCATGACAATCATGCGCCTCTAATTCCCGGCCACTCGGCTGCGACACTCCGGCTGCTCGATCCCCGACAAGGGCCACTCCGGGGGCCCATCCCCCACACAAGTGCCCCCGACAAGCCGAGCTGATTATTGGCAGTCATGTTGTGCAAACATCCCGCTAATCCATTGATCCGTCTCTTTGCCGTCTGTTTTACTTTCATTTGCTACAGAAAAGCACTTCAGTAAATCCCCCCGGAATGCGGGTTCTGTGGGTTTTGCTGTTTTCGTGGCTTTTCACACATTTCCTGCCGCCACTTCATCACGGATTGTATGAATGTGGATTTGGGGGGATTGGGGGGCGATTTGGAGCCATCAGGACCCCCTCCGCCTCTAATGATTGCAGGGGCGGCCATGACAGCCGCCTAGCGCCTCGCCCCCCCACCCCAACCCCCATCCCTATCCCCCCCCCCATCCCCATCCACAGACTCGGGGAGACGGAGAGAAAAGTGTGACATTGCTGATCATTAACTCATCATTAATGCCCACAATCCATTCCCAGGGCTGGGGAGTCATGGGGGGCAGCTGCTGCTGCAAGAAGAAATTAATCTTCTGGGGGGGGGGGGGGGGTGACACCGGAGATGGTGGTAACTAGGAGTTTGTTATCTCTGGTGATAAAAGTTTGTGGACAAAAAAAGACAAAAGTACTACAAAGATACAAAGTTTCTATTAGTTCTATTCTATTATTACTTCTGTCAGCAGAGGAAGTAATATTGCAACAATTCAAAGATGTACTGCAATAATGCAAATTATCACTATATTAATACAATGTATCAATGTAATAATACAAAGTATCAATTTTATAACACAAAGTATCTCTGCATTAATACAAAGTATGTAATAATACAAAGTATCAATGTAATAATACAAAGTATCTCTGCATTAATACAAAGTATGTAATACGACAAAGTATCAATGTAATAATACAAAGTATCTCTGCATTAATACAAAGTATGTAATACGACAAAGTATCAATGTAATAATACAAAGTATCTCTGCATTAATACAAAGTATGTAATACGACAAAGTATCAATGTAATAATACAAAGTATCTTTGCATTAATACAAAGTATGTAATAACACAAAGTATCAATGTAATAATACAAAGTATGTAATAATACAAAGTATCAATGTACTAATACAAAGTATCTCTGCATTAATACAAAGTATGTAGTAATTCAAAGTATGTAATAATACAAAGTATAACTATATTAATACAATGTATAGATTTAATAATGCAAAGTATCTCTGCATTAGTAAAAAGTATCATTGTAATAATACAAAGTATATTATAATAATACAAAGTATCATTGTAATAATACAAAGTATCAATGTAAAAATACGAAGTATCAGAATATTAATACAAAGTATATTGTAATAATATAAATTGTTATTGTAATAATACATTGTATCACTATATTAATACAAAGTATTATTGTAATAATATAATAAAGTATTATTGTAGTAATACAAAGTATCTCTGCATTAATACACAGCAGTGCTACAATAATAAAAAGTAGATTTGGTTTACCGTAAGGCAGCACTACAATAGTATTAAGTAGCACTACAAAAAAAAAAAAAAATCGATGCTGTGCTGTAATAATTTAAAGCATCACTGCAATAATACCAAATTACAATTAAAAAAAAGTATCATTGCAATGATGCGGAGTAGTACTGGAATTCCACAAATGCGGCACAACAGTGCAAATGAACACTGATTCGAATCTCTATTGCAATAATACAAAGTATCGTTGCAGTGAAACAATGATCAATTAATAAATATCACTGCAATACTGCAAGGAATAATTAATACGTATTGCTGCAATATTGCAAGGGTTAATTATTAAGTATCACTGAAATAATAAAAAATGTTAATTGAAAAGTATCATTGCAATGATATTGTCCTGGAATTCCACAAAGGCGGCACAACAGTACAAATGAACACTGATTCGAATCTCTATTGCAATAATACAAAGTATCGTTGCAGTGAAACAATGATCAATTAATAAATATCACTGCAATACTGCAAGGAATAATTAATACGTATTGCTGCAATATTGCAAGGGTTAATTATTAAGTATCACTGAAATAATAAAAAATGTTAATTGAAAAGTATCATTGCAATGATATTGTCCTGGAATACCACAAAAAGGCGGCACAACAGTACAAATAACCGCTAATTCCAATCTGCACTGCAATAATACAAAGTATCACTGCAATAGCACAAAGCGGTGCTACATTAATGCAAAGTAACACTGCAACAATATAAAGTAGTATTGCAATAGCTGTATACCAGGCAACATGTTGTTATTTTCATAAGTAGATGCATATTCTACTTAGCTATAGTTTGAGGTAATGATTGTCTTGAACAATTGCTCTTTTTGTTAAAAACTATTTATAACTAAAAAGTAAAAAAAAAAAAGTAGTATTGCAATAACACTAACTATCTGCAATGATACAAAGTAAGTACTTCCAGTAATACGGGAAATAAAGCTGCGCTACAATAAAACAAAGTATCTTTGTGATGATACAAAGTATTCCTATAAGTGTAATGTATCAGTGATGTTATACAAAGTGTCTGCAAAAATGTATCAATGATGTGATACAAAGTATTTCTCTAATAATGTATCAGTGATGGGATACAAAGTATTCCTATAATAATGTATCCGTTGATATCGTGCAAAGTATGTATGTATGGGGTCTAATGTATCAGTGATACATAGTATTTCTGTAATAATGTATCAGTTCATACAATACAAATTTCTGTATTGTATCAGTGATTTAATGCAAAGTATTTCTGTAATAATGTATTAATGATGGGATACAAAGTATGTCCGTATTGGTATAATGTATCAGGGATACGTAGTATTTCTGCAATAATGTATAAGTTTATATAATACAAAGTATTTCTGTAATGTATCAGTGATTTAATGCAGTACTTGTGTAATAATGTATCATGTATTCGAAGTATTTGTGTAATAATGTATCAGTTATACAAAGTATTTCTGTAATAATGTATCCGAGAAACAAAATATTTGTGCAATAATGTATCAATGATGGGATACAAAGTTATACTGTATCAGGGATACATGGTATTTCTGCAATAATGTATTAGTCTATATAATACAAAGTATTTCTGTAATGTATCAGTGATTTAATGCAGAGTATTTGTGTAGTAATGTATCAGTGATACAAAGTATTTGTGTAATATTGTATCAGTCATACAAAGTATTTGTGTAATCACGTACCAGTGATGGGATACAAAGTATTTGTGTAATAATGTACCAGTGATACCAAGTATTTGTGTAATAATGTACCAGTGATACAAAGTATTTGTGTAATAATGTACCAGTGATACAAAGTATTTGTGTAATAATGTATCAGTGTAATAATGTACCAGTGATACAAAGTATTTGTGTAATAATGTACCAGTGATACAAAGTATTTGTGTAATAATGTACCAGTGATACCAAGTATTTGTGTAATAATGTACCAGTGATACAAAGTATTCGTGTAATAATGTACCAGTGATACAAAGTATTTGTGTAATAATGTATCAGTGTAATAATGTACCAGTGATACAAAGTATTTGTGTAATAATGTACCAGTGATACAAAGTATTTGTGTAATAATGTATCAGTGTAATAATGTACCAGTGATACAAAGTATTTGTGTAATAATGTATCAGTGTAATAATGTACCAGTGATACAAAGTATTTGTGTAATAATGTACCAGTGATACAAAGTATTTGTGTAATAATGTATAAGTGTAATAATGTACCAGTGATACAAAGTATTTGTGTAATAATGTACCAGTGATACAAAGTATTTGTGTAATAATGTATAAGTGTAATAATGTACCAGTGATACAAAGTATTTGTGTAATAATGTATAAGTGTAATAATGTACCAGTGATACAAAGTATTTGTGTAATAATGTATCAGTGTAATAATGTACCAGTGATACAAAGTATTTGTGTAATAATGTATCAGTGATACAAAGTATCAATCCCGAGGACACCCAGGGATGCTCTGGAGGATTGCAGCATTGATAGGTGTCCCTGTTAAGTGTCACTTTGCCCAGCTACAAGAAAAGGAGCCCAGCAGGGACTGGTGAGGAGCACCTACCTTCCAGAGGGAATCCTGTGCGGGGGTAGTTCTGACCTGGAGCCGGGCGCATCATTCTTGGGATTGTGCCAGGCAGGGCAGCCATCAGCGGTAGGTGAGCAGAAGACACCTTGGTAGAGGCTGGCAGGGAGAAGCCAGGGAGGGGAAGAAGAGGTCTCAGGAAGAGATGTGAGGAAGAGGGGAGCAATGCAGCCCCCCAGCTCAGGATGGAGGCTCTCCTGGAGGCTGCAGGGTGGTGAAGGTGGCACCAGGGACCGGGCACTGTGGGGTTGGCAGCACACAGATCCCTCTGTCTGGACTGGTGGCTTTTTTGGGGGAACAGATAACGTCAACTGAGAGCTTTGCAAGTTGTTAAAGTGTCCAACTTTGATATGTAGGAGGAGAGTGTGTGACCAGGGATAGGCTCTGCCCTGCTTCTTTTATTCATGAAGAGGGATGGGGCAAAGGAATGGGGCTGCTGGACCAATAGCAGGGAAAGACACAATGCTCCAGTCTGGGAGGACTCTTCACCCTCTGCCTCCCTCATTTCCACTCCAAGAGGGGGGGGGGGGAGACTTTTTACTGTTTCTTAAAATGCACCAAAGAGGATGAGAGCTGAGGGGACAGGTCACTGCTCATCAGTGCACGGATCCTTCCAGCCTTCCAGGGCTCTGTCTGCACCAATCTCACTTCTCCAAAAGAATCATTTACTATTTACACTCACAACTATATATGACATTATGGGGAGCCCCGACACCCAGCAATACCAACTCACATTGGCCTGGAAGTGGTGTCATGGGTGACAATGGAAGGATATTGGGGGGAAGGGGGAGGGGGGGGGGGGCAGAAAATCCCTCTCAGCGGGAGATGACGCCAAATTTACAATTCACCTTTTCTCATGTAAAATTGGGGTTTGTGCTCTGCATACCATCCCCAACATTGCCCAGATACTGACCTTCCCAACCAGATCGTCCTGTAGTATATTGGAGGAGACCGAACTCTGCACGATTTCCGCGTGGGATCCAATCTGTCGCAGAGCGCCCAATCTGCAGCACTTCTTCTAACCATTAAAAAAAAAGAAAAAAAAAAAGAAAAAAAGAAAAGAGTTTTAACCAATCACTTCCGAGGGGTTATTAAGTTACTGAAAGATCAGCCCAGGATCAGCATGACCAGCATAGTATGTGGAAAATGCCCCCAAATATTTCACACCATCGCCAGCTACACCCAGCAGGATTAAACACTTTACAGGTCATTGTCCCTTCTTCTAGATTGTGTGTACTGGGAGCACACTGGTCTGTGCCCTGCATGTCAGATCAGAATAGGAAACAAAAAACACAATTTGTAAAGTGTTTACTAAAAATTATTATTATTATTTAAATAAAATATTGTTTCTGCTTTGTTACTTTCAGATTGTGTGTACTGGGAGCACACTGGTCTTTACCCTGTGGGTGAAATCAGAATAGGAAACACATCACAGCATTTTTAAAGTGTTTACTAAGAATTTTTTTTTTATTTTTTATATATAACAATATTGTTCCTGCTTTGTAAGTTCCCTATTGTGTATACTGGGAGCACACTGGTCTGGACCCTGTGTGTGAGTGAGCTCAGGATAAGGGACAGCTCACAACATGTCAAAGTATATGTACAAAGAACCATTCTTTTTATTACTTATATAAAATATTGTTTCTGCTTGGTTACTTTCAGATTGCATATACTGGGAGCACACTGGTCTGTATCCTGTGTGTGAGACCAGAATAGAAAAACAGTAGCAGTTTAAAGTATAAACTAAGAATTATTATAATTATTACTATTATTTATCTAAAAATATTGCTTATGCTTTGTTACTTCCAAAGTGTGTATACTGGGAGCATACTGGTCTGTACCATGCGTGTGAGCTCAGGAGAAGGAACAAATGATAACATGTCTTTATCAAGATTTTTTTTTTTATTATTATTATTATTATTATTATTATTGCTTTTCTTCTTTTTTTAAAAAAAAATAGAAATATTGTTTATGCTTTGTTACTTTCAGATTGTGTATACTGGGAGCATACTGATCTGTACCCTGTGTGTGAGCTCAGGGGAAGGAACACATGATAACATATAACAGTCTTTACTAAGATTTTTTATTATTATTATTATTGTTTTTCTTCTTTAAAAAAAAAAAAAAAAATAGAAATATTGTTTATGCTTTGTTACTTTCAGATTGTGTATTCTGGGAGCATACTGGTCTGTACCCTGTGTTTTAGCTCAGGATAAGGAACACATGACAACATTTTAAACATTTATAAATATGTACTAAGAATTATAATTATGGATATTATTAATAATAATAAATATTCTGTTCCTGCTTTATTACATCCAGTTTGGGTAGGCAGGCCATATTGTTGTGAGTTGAGGATAAGCAACACATGATAATATTTATAAGGTTGTCATATAACAATAATAATAATAATTACTACGTATGATATTAATTATTATTATTATTAGTAGTAGTAGTAGTAGTAGTAGTTGTAGTATATTGTTTCTGCTTTGTTATACCCAGATTGTGTATACACAGACCATGCCTGGTCTATACTCCAGTGTATGAGCTCAGGATGAGGAACATATAACATTTAAAAGTATGTCATAGTAATAATTATTATTAATAATAATATTATCTTCTATTAATATTATTAATGATGAAAATATTGTGCCTACTTTGTTACATCCAGGTGGTGTATACTGAGAGCTAATGAGACCATATACTAATTAGACCTCACTGTACCCTGTGGGGTTGATTTACTAAAACTGGAGAGTGCAAAATTTGGCGCAACTGTGCACACCAGCCAATCAGCTTTCTAAGTTGAAGCTGATTGGTTTCTATGCAGAGCTCCATCACATTTAGCACTCTCCAGTTTTAGGAAATCAACCCCAATGTGTGTGAGCTCAGGAGGAGAAACACATCATAGCATTTACCACTAATGTATTAAGAATCCTCCTCATCATCACCTTCATCATTCGTTTTATTATAATGAAAATATTATTCCTGCTTTTGTTACATCCGGACAATCTGGCTATAACAAAGCAGAAACAACTGAGACCACATGAGACCACACTGTACTCCTGTATGTGAGCTGAGGATAATAAACACATCATAACATCTACAAGTATTTACTAAGAATCATCATCATCTTCATCATTCATTTTTATAATAATGAAAATATTGTTCCTGCTTTGTTACATCCAGATCATGTATACACCGATCACATGTGCTGCTTTGTGTAAACTCAGAATAAGAAAATAATAATAGTTATTTTTTTTAATACTAATAACAATAATGCTATTTCTGCTTTGCAACATCCAGAACGTAAGTACATAGCTAAGGTGTGGTTTGTATGCTTTTGTGTATACTCAAAGGAGAACCCCCCCATTGAGCACACACAGGGGTACACAAACCACAGCCAAGCCTAGGAAGTAAATATGTTAGTTATACAAAAAAATAAATAAAAAATAAATAAATAAATAATAAAAAAATTATATATATATATATATATTTATATTTTATTAATAATAATAATAATAGTATATATTATATAATAATATATATATTTTATATATATATAAGTAAATATATATATATATATATATATATATATATATATATATATATATATACTAAAAAAATATATAATATTATTAGCTGGTAATGCTGTCTGTCTGGGGAGCCTCTCAGCTAACCTGGTCATCATTTTAGGGAGGCAAAACAATTCAAATAGACTTTTTTGTTATGAAATATTGAAAAACATTACAAAGCACCTCCTGTGGAGAATGAGCAGCCCCATCAGATTATTTTATATTTTTTTATTAATTACTGATATTCATGTTGTTGTCTTGTTTATGAAATTAGAACAGAAGAAGCTGATTGGATGAGCAACGAAACGTCTTCAGTATCACAGAGCAAGTGCAGCTTGTTACATTGTTGTTACTGATCATCATGTTGTTACATTGTTATTACTGATCATCATGTTGTTACATTGTTGTTACTGATCATCATGTTGTTACATTGTTGTTACTGATCATTATGTTGTTACATTGTTGTTACTGATGATCATATTGGTTTTGTTATTATTACTGATCATCATGTTGTTGTTTTTTTTTTTTTTTTATATTACTGACTATCATGTTGTTGTTTATTATTAATTTCTTAATTTAATTGCCTATATTACATTTGGGGGGGGGGGGGTACATCAAAAACACTGATAAAAAAAAATGACATAAAGTAACAAAGACTGAAGCAGAAGGTGTCCTGAGCACAAGAGCTTACAATCCATGACAATAGCTTTCTGAATAGAACTGTCTTCAGTTCGTTCTGTGGTCTCCGAATCCTCCATTCATCTCCCAGCGATGTTCTGGCATTTTAATGAGCCTTTTAATTTTTTTTTTTTTTCCTTTCTGTAAATTTGGGATTGTGTGGTGGCAGCTCCGGCTTGTCAGCTCCCTGGGAACCCAGCGAGGAGAATGCAGAGCAAAGAGAGAGCAATTTCACAAATCATTTCTCCAACAATTAGCCAGTGTGCAGGGGGTGAAATGGCGATTTACCATGGGGGTGTGGGGTTACCTGGCATGAGGGGTGTGAGGTTACCTGGCATGGGGATGTGGAGTTACCTGGCATGGGCATGTGGGGGCTACCTGAGGAGGACTGGCACACAGGATGGTGAACCCCCCCTTCCCCCCCCCCCCCCCCTCCAACACCAAGGCCAGCGGTAAGTGAGCAGCTCAGGAGTGTTCCGCCCTTTGCTGAGCTCATCATCGAACACTGCGGGACTTGGGAGAAAATAATTACACAGCAAGACAATCCCGCAATGACACGCACAATTACAATGACACCAGAACCTTCCACATTATGCGGATCACAAATGGTTACTAAAAAGAACAGTCAGGGCTAATATTTGTCTTGTCGCAATTATTCGATGTAGGAAGACAGAGAGAAAATAATTCTAATAACACGAAACTAATATTACCACGAATATAGGGCAGCTACTAATTGCAACATAATTGCCACTAAGAAAAATTTAGTTATTGATCATAACAATCAGAAAAATTCTGAACACATAATCGTAATGCAATTTATAACGGGGCAGCAATAAGAAAAATAGCAACAATGATACACCACTAAATAATAATAATAAAAATAATAAAAACAACAATAACAATGATGATGATAAAATCAATAACAATGATGATAATAATAATAATAATAATAAAATCAACAACAATAACAATGATGATGATAATAATAATAATAAAATCAATAACAATAACAATGATGATAATAATAATAATAATAAAATCAATAACAATAACAATGATGATGATAATAATAATAAAATCAACAACAATTACAATGATGATGAAGATAATAGTAATACTAAAAACAACAACAATTACGATGATGATGATAATACTAATTATGATAATAAAAACAAGTATAACAATGATTATTAAGATAATAATAATATTATTCATACTACTACTACTACTACTAATAATAATAATAATAAAAACAACAACAATAACGTTGATGATGATAATAAAAAAACAAGCAAAAAAAACTACATCAATAACAATGCTGCT
>NW_027507788.1:3805085-3822585 GCF_037356315.1 Lithobates pipiens
TACAGGAGTAGGTAGGTTCTGAGACTCTCCAGTGAGTCTTTTTCATTATATTGATGGATTTAGGTAGGCCAGCTCTTGTGTCTGCCATCAGTAGAATGGTAGGTAGATTTTGCTACTCTCCTGTGGGTTTCTTACATTGTATTGATGGGTTTTCGGTAGGTCAGCTCTTGTCTCTGTCATCAGTACAAGGGTAAGGGGCTTTCCTGACTCTCCTGTAAGTCTTTTATATCTCACTGATGAATTTGAGCAAGTCAGCTCTCGTCTCTGCCATCAGTATAGGGGTAGAATGCTCTACTGAGTCTCCTGTGAGTCTCTTTTATTGTATTGATAGATTTAGGTAGGTCAGCCTTTTTCTCTGCCATCAGTATATGAGTAGGCAGCTTCTGTGACTCTCCTTTGAATCTCCTTCATTGTATTGATATATTTGGGTAGGTCAGCTCTCGTCTCTGCCATCAGTACCAGGGTAGGCAGTTTCTACAATGCTCCTGGTGGTCTCTTTCATTGTTTTGTAGGATTTATGTACAGTTGGTCATCTCCTGTCTCTGCCATCAGTACAGGGATAGGGGGATTTTCAGACTTTCCTGTAAGTTACTTTTATTTGTATTGATGGGTTTAGGTAGGTCAACTCTTGTTGTTGCCAAAGGGACAGGGGTAGGGGTCTTTTCTGACTCTTCTGGTGGTCTCTTTCATTGTGTTGATGGATTTATGAAGGTCATCTCTTGTCTCTGCTATCAGTAGAGGGGTAGGGGGCTTTTCAGACTCTCCTGTGAGTTTCTTTTATTGTATTGATGGGGTTAGGTAGGTCAGCTCTTGTCTCTGACACCAGTATAGGGGTAGGCAAGTTCTGTGACTCTCCTGGGGGGGGGGGGGGTCCTTCATTATTTTAAAGGTTTTGGTAGGTCAGCTCTTGTCTGCCACCAGCAAAGGGGTAGGGGGCTTTTCTGACTCTCTTATGAGTTTCTTTTATATGTATTGATATGTTTAGGTAGTTCAATTCTTGTTTCTGCAATAGGTACAGGGGTAGGGGTCTTTTCAAACTCCCCTGGTGGTTTCTTTCATTGTTTTGATGGATTAATGTAGGTAATCTCTTGTCTCTGCTATCATTACAGGGGTAGGGGACTTTTCTGACTCTCCTGTGAGTTTCTTTTATTTGTATCGATGGGTTTAGGTAGGTCAACACTTGTCTCTGCTATAGGTACAGGGGTAGGGGGCTTTTCTGACTCTCCCGGTGGTCTCTTTCATTGTTTCAAAGGTTTTGATAGGTCAGCTCTTGTCTCTGCCATCAGTACAGGGGTAGGGGGCTTTTCTGACTCTCCTGCGAGTTTCTTTTATTGTATTGATGGGGTTAGGTAGGTCAACTCTTGTCTCTGCAATCAGTACAAGAGTAGGCAGCTTCTGTGAGTCTTCTTCATTGCATTGAAATATTAGGGTAGGTCAGCTCTTGTTTTTGCTATCAGTACAGGGGTAGGTAGGTTCTGTGACTCTCCAGTGAGTCCCTTTCATTATATTGATGGATTTAGGTAGGCCAGCTCTTGTGTTCATCAGCACAAGGGTAAGGGGCTTTCCTGACTCTCCTGTGAGTCTCCTTCATTGCACTGATGAATTTGGGTAAGTCAGCTCTTGTCTCTGCCATCAGTACCGGGGTAGGGTGCTCTTCTGACTCTCCTGTGAGTCTCTTTTATTGCATTGATATATTTCGGTAGGTCAGCTCTTGTCTCTGCCATCAGTACAGGGGTAAGGGGCTTTCCTGACTCTCCTATCTCTTTCATTGTACTGATGAATTTGGGTAGGTCAGCTCTTGTCTCTGCCATCAGTACCGCGGTAGGGTGCTCTTCTGACTCTCCTGTGAGTCTCTTTTATTGTATTGATAGATTTAGGTAGGTCGGCTCTCGTCTCTGCTCTCAGTACAGGGGTAGGGTGCTCTTCTGACTCTCTTGGAGGGTCTCGGTGACTCTATAGCAGTGACAGTTGCCTCCTCTCTGGCTCTGTCTCTCATTTTGCCAGCAGTCCAGTTAGTGATGCTGTTAATTTCTGTGTAATGAGAATGAATTTCCGCTCACAGTCACCCCCCCTCCAGGGACAGCAGGCGAGGAGAACTCTCTGAAAGCCCCCCTGCGTGCCGTTCAGCTCTGCCAGAGGAGCCGGACAAAGGGGACACAAGTGCCCCCTTCAAGATGTGCGATTCCAGGGCCAGCCGGGCATCAGCTGGGCTCTCTGCTCCTTCCACTTCCACCAAGTGCTGCCATTATATTATGCGAGATGCACCTTGCCACACTGACCGCATCACCGCATCTTGCCACACTGACCGCATCACCGCATCTTGCCACACTGACCGCATCACCGCATCTTGCCACACTGACCGCATCACCGCATCGTGCGACACTGACCGCATCACCGCATGGTGTGACACTGACCGCATCACCGCATCTTGCCACACTGACCGCATCACCGCATCGTGTGACACTGAACGCATCACCGCATGGTGTGACACTGACCGCATCACCGCATGGTGTGACACTGAACGCATCACCGCATGGTGTGACACTGACCGCATCACCGCATGGTGTGACACTGACCGCATCACCGCATCTTGCCACACTGACCGCATCACCGCATCACCGCATCGTGTGACACTGAACGCATCACCGCATGGTGTGACACTGACCGCATCACCGCATGGTGTGACACTGACCGCATCACCGCATCTTGCCACACTGACCGCATCACCGCATCGTGTGACACTGACCGCATCACCGCATCTTGCCACACTGACCGCATCACCGCATCACCGCATCGTGTGACACTGACCACATCACCGCATCGTGTGACACTGACCGCATCACCGCATCGTGTGACACTGACCGCATCACCGCATCTTGCCACACTGACCGCATCACCGCATCTTGCGACACTGACCGCATCACCGCATCTTGCCACACTGACCGCATCATCGCATCTTGCCACACTGACCGCATCACCGCATCGTGTGACATGGACCGCATCACCGCATCATGTGACACTGACCGCATCACCGCATCTTGCCACACTGACCGCATCACCGCATCGCGTGACACTGACCGCATCACGGCATCTTGCCACACTGACCGCATCACCGCATCGTGTGACACTGACCGCATCACCGCATCTTGCCACACTGACAGGAAGTGAAGGGAAATTAACTCAATAGGGACACATTCGTTTTGGTGGTGACAACCAGGGATCCCGTCACTGTGCAGGAATTTTCTCTTACTTCCCGTGTTGGCTGTGGGACAGGAAGTAATGGGAAATCACTTCAATGGGTACACTAGTTCTGGTGACAACCTGGGATCCCCTCACTCTTCAGAAATTTTCACTCACTTTCTGTGTTAGCTATGGGACAGGAAGTGAAGGGAATTCTCTGCAATGGTGACAACCAGGGATTCCCTTACTTTCTGTGTTGGCTATGGGACAGGAAGTGAAGGGAATTCTCTGTAATGGTGACACTAGTTCTGGTGACAACCAGGGATTCCCTCACTTTCTGTGTTGGCTATGGGACAGGAAGTGAAGGGAAACCACCACAATGGGGACACTAGTTCTGGTGACAACCAGGGATCCCCTCACTCTGCAGAGATTTGCTCTCACTTCCTGTGTTGGCTGTGGGACAGGAAACGAAGGGAAATCACCTCAATGGGGACAATAGTTCTGGTGACAACCAGGGATCCCCTCACTGTGCAGGGGTTTCCTCTCACTTCCTGTGTTGGCTGTGGGACAGGAAGTGAAGAGAAATCATCTCAATGGGGACACTAGTTATGGTGCCAACCAGGGATCCCCTCACTGTGCAGGAGTTTTCTCTCGCTTCCTGTGTTGGCTGTGGGACAGGAAGTGAAGGGAAATCACCTCAATGGGGACAATAGTTCTGGTGACAACCAGGGATCCCCTCACTGTGCAGAGATTTCCTCTCACTTTTTCCCTTCACTTCCTGTCCCACAGCCAACACTGGAAGGGAAGGGAAATCACCTCAATGGGGACAATAGTTCTGGTGACAACCAGGAATTCTCTCACTGTGAAGGGATTTCCTCACTTTCTGTGTTGGCTATGGGACAGGAAGTGAAGGGAAATCCTCTCAAGGGGGACACTAGTTCTGGTGACAACCAGGGATTCTCTCACTTTCTGTGTTGGCTGTGGGACAGGAAGTGAAGGGAAATCACCTTAATAGGGACAATAGTTCTGGTGACAACCAGGGAACCCCTCACTGTGAAGGGATTTCCTCTCACTTCCTGTGTTGGCTATGTGACAGGAAGTGAAGAGAAATCATCTTAATGGGGACACTACTTCTGGTGACAACCAGGGATCCCCTCACTGTGCAGGAGTTTTCTCTCACTTCCTGTGTTGGCTGTGTGACAGGAAGTGAAGGGAAATCATCTCAATGGGGACACTACTTCTGGTGACAACCAGGGATCCCCTCACTGTGCAGGAGTTTTCTCTCACTTCCTGTGTTGGCTGTGTGACAGGAAGTGAAAAGAAATCTCCCCAATGGGGACAGAGACGGCAAAAAAAAAAAAAAACTTAAAGGGGATATAACTTCTTTACTCCATCCAAAAAAAAAAAAATTGCCTTTATTTCAGAAATCTAAAAGGATGGGGGGATGTCGGGAGTCCCGGGGCCCCGCGGACCCCCTGCGCACGCTCCTCCCGTCGCTCTTTTGCCCGTCAGAGCCGTGATGTGAGCGTTGACTTTCCAGGTGAAAAATGTCCCTTTTTATCATCACATAATGACTGTCAGTCTATAATTCCATTCTCCGGATTTCAGAGTCCCCGTGAACCCAATTCTCCAAACCTCTATTAATTCCCTCACCATAAAAAAGGAAATCCCCTCATTTCTTCCTCTAACAGCTGTTAAAAGGGATCACAAGTCGAACTCAAAGCGATCGGCGGCCTCTTTGCATGCGGCTCTTGTGAAATACCAAGAAGATGTGGATTATATGCCCCTTAGAAGGCAGCGCCTGCTCTCTCCGCACACTTCTGACTCATTGCAGGCGAATGTCACCCCCCCTCCCCCAATGACGGAATACAATGACATCCACATAAGGGGCGCCTCTAGTTCTGAGTGGGGGGACGCAGCGCCACGCGGGTCGGGTACCCAGCGCCAAACGCCCAGAGGGATATTGGGCCTCATGAACGCTTGAGCCCAAAAACGCGGCTTTTACGGGCGCTGGAGCTTTTTAATTAAAGCGCCCCCCCCTCCCCCGTGCTCACTCGCAGACACATGGGTCAGTACCATACACGTATGTAAACGGCCGTCGCACCAGACGGGCGCGGTATCGACACGAACATCGAAGCAAGGGCAATAATTCTAGCTCCAGACCTCCTGTGTAACTCTAAACTTCAGTGGCAGCTGGTGGCCATTATTTTTTAGGGGGGGTAAACCAACCCCCCCCCCCCTGTCGGTCGGTCAACGGGCGTGTCTGGTGTACTTCCCCCACCTATTCAGCGCTTCACTGGTGGCTTCCCTTCTCTTCCCTCCCTCTGCTCTCCATGGGCATCGGTAGCTTCCATTTCCTCCTCGGCGGCCAATCAGGAGTCTTCTCTTTACAGGCCAGTCGGAAAACGGGTCTCAGACCAGCTTCTGATTGGCCGGATTAAGGATCAGCATTCGCTGTTGTAACAACTGGGTGGGCTCCGAGGGCGCAATGCTCTGCGCTCCGAGCCCACCCTATTTTGAAGCCTATTTCAGCCTCTGGGTCTAATCAGGTGCTTAAAAAAAAAAAGCACCCCCTGCGGCTGTATTTCAGGCGCCCGGCTAAGGTTGTCATCTGTATGGGATTCACCCGGACAGTCCAGGTTTTGAATTATGTGTCCTGAAACCCGGACACAATATTCAGACAGGAATATAGCTTGGAACAGGGCCTGACAGGAGGGTGAGTGAGCACTATGCGCCCCACATTACTATTTTCTTTGGAGTACCCAAAGGTGTCCCAGGTCTGTTACCCCTAAACCCTAAGTAGTTTTCTAAGGAAAAAAAAAAGTTATGTTTTTTTACAAGTAGGAG
This sequence comes from Lithobates pipiens, assembly GCF_037356315.1. NCBI lineage: Eukaryota > Metazoa > Chordata > Amphibia > Anura > Ranidae > Lithobates > Lithobates pipiens. The sequence goes on from NW_027507788.1 coordinate 3,811,113, forward strand.
AAGAACGTCAGAATTGGTCTGGATTGGAAGGCGGTGAATGCTTGTTATTGGGCAGGGGGGGGGGGAGGCTTTATGCTATTGGTTGGACCCCTCAGTTTCTCATGTGGCTCCTTAGGAAAAATGAATTGCCCCACCCGGCTCTAGAGAGTCAGCTTTGAAATCTGTATACGTGGAATGAAATTATTGGACGGTAAACGGGTACAAATATGAGATCCAGATGACGAATATGAAGGATTCATCTACAAAAAAAACTGACTTTATTTCCTTAGTGGTGACAAGACGGCGCGAAGTGCGGCACGGCGAGTTAACCTGTGAATGTCCGGTGAGCAACGTAAGCTACGCGGTGCGGACTTCGAAATGTGACCATGCGGACACTTCGCTCACATGCCGGTACTCTGGAGAGCGGTCTGGTCTCTGCCGCTGGTCACGGTTCTGGTTCTGATAAGTCATCGCTGGTGCAGAAAGACGCGTTCACCCACACTGCAGACATTGGGAAGCTCAGCCATGGGCACCCCCCCCCCCCCCCCTCTTCCCTCCTCCCCAGTACTTCAGAAGAGGGCTCACTGCCACCCCAGAAAAAAAAAAGCCCAATTTTGTCTTTCTTGTTCCCCCACCCCTCCCCCTCCCTGGCACTTCTGGGTTGAACTTTTCTTGTCCAAATGAGGTTTCTACAGGAGTATCTGAAGGCTGCCAGGACTTCTTGGCACCGGGACTGCTGGCAAACAAAGGCCTTCTATGGTCAGTACAAGGAACGGATCAGCAGGCATCCTGCCTTGGGTGGCAGACCTCTTCCTTCCATGTCTGAAGAATAACAGCTTCATCTTCTGTCTCGGGTCCATATGGGAACTTTCAGCTTTATTGTGAGATTTTTCAGCAGGACCCGTCAACGGGGGGAGGGGGGGACACAGGCCATGCAGGATCCAGCTGGAAACTGGTGTACCATCCCATCAGAATGGAACTCCTTACCGTACATAATAAGTCATAGACAAGTAGACCGGAGGATTGAGACCCAACTATAGTATAGTGTTACAACTTCCAATGTTTTCTTATATGGAACCTGTGGCCAGGATATGAACATTCCAGTTTTAACATAATCCTAAATTAGAACAAACCCATACTGACCTCTGTAGCTGCAGGCACTGTGGGACAATTTATCCTCAAATTTTACGGCAAAAGTCATTCAAGTCCTTTACTCAGCATCTAAGCATTTGCTTCCTCCCTCCTACCAGCAGTGAGGTAGCTCCCCCCTACTATCAATGATTTGCCAGATCCCTCCTCCCAGCAGTGACTCACCAGATCCCCCTCCCAGCAGTGACTCACCAGATCCCTCCTCTCAGCAGTGACTCACCATATCCCTCCTCCCCTCCTCTTACGCTGACGACACGCAACTTTATTTCCGGATCAATGGAAAAAAAGATCACCAACAACAACTTGAAAACTGCCTCAAATCAATAGAGGACTGGATGACCACCAACTCCCTCCAGCTGAACCAATCAAAGACAGAGCTTCTTATCTTACACCCAAATCATAAGCCCGCAACCAAAACCTCCTGGTCTCCACCAACCGTCTTTGGGCAGACTATCTCCCCAAAGACCAAAGCGAAGAGTCTCGGGGTTATTTTAGACGCACAAATGTCAATGGATGCGCAAATAGGAGCAGTAGTCAGTCGATCTCACCATCTGCTGCGCATGCTTCGCAGACTCATCCCTTTTATCCCAAAGAATGACAAAGCAGTGGTAGTTGGAACAATCATTAATTCACGACTGGACTACGCAAACTCGCTTTACATAGGATTACCACAATATCAACTTGCGCGATTACAACTGATCCAAAACACGGCGGCAAGGCTGATAACAGGAAAAAAACCCTGGGAATCCATTTCTCCTTCACTGAGGAGCTTACATTGGCTAACCGTAAAAAATCGGATCACGTTCAAGACCCTTTGCCTCACCCACAAATGCGTGCATAGAGAAGCTCCGCAATACCTAATGGAGAAAATAAATCATTACACACCAAACCGCAGTCTTCGATCAGCCAACAAAAACCTCCTCCTCGTGCCCAAAGCCCGGTATAAATCCAAGGGGGATCGGAGATTCGCTGTCCAAGGGCCTCGGCTATGGAATGCTCTACCAATAAACATCCGCCTGGAAGAAAATCACCTGGCTTTTAGGAAAAAACTCAAGACCTTCCTCTTTTAGCAGATGATCAAAGCTCGCCACAGCGCCTAGAGGCGATTCAGTTCGCATTGTGCGCTATATAAGTATTTCATTCATTCATTCATTCCTCCCAGCAGTGACTCACCAGATCCCTGCTCCCAGCAGTGACTCACCAGATCCCTGCTCCCAGCAGTGACTCACCAGATCCCTGCTCCCAGCAGTGACTCACCAGATCCCTGCTCCCAGCAGTGACTCACCAGATCCCTGCTCCCAGCAGTGACTCACCAGATCCCTCCTCCCAGCAGTGACTCACCAGATCCCTCCTCTCAGCAGTGACTCACCATATCCCTCCTCCCAGCAGTGACTCACCAGATCCCTGCTCCCAGTAATGACTCACCAGATCCCCCAGCAGTGACTCACCAGATCCCTACTCCCAGCAGTGACTCACCATATCCCTCCTTCCAGCAGTGACTCACCAGATCCCCCCTCCCAGCAGTGACTCACCAGATCCCCCTCCCAGCAGTGACTCACCAGATCCCTCCTCTCCGCAGTGACTCACCAGATCCCTCCTCTCGGTAGTGACTCAGCAGATCCCCCCCAGCAGTGACTCATCAAATCCCTCCTCCCAGCAGTGACTCAGCAGCTCAGCTCTCATAACCACTTATGGCTGCCAAACAAGCTGCTGACTAGGCCTGTGATTTAAACTCACACCAGAAAAAATACCATTGCAGGTCCAGTTCACTTCTGATTTGTTTTCTTCAAGCCCCGATGAGGAGCACTTAGACCCCCAAAACGTGTTGGCTACTTTTTGAATTGTACCCCTGACCTTTAATGGGATGAAGTTGTATCTGGACCTCTTAGCAGTGGTGTGGTACTTTAATTTTAATTATTTTTTACCCCCCCCCCCCTACTATCAATGACTTTCCAGATCTCCCCTCCCAGCAGTGACTCAGCAACTCAGTTCTCCCCTACCATCAGTGACTCACCAGATCCCTCTTCCCAGCAGTGACTCACCAGATCCCTCCTCCCAGCAGTGACTCACCATATCTCCCCTTCCAGAAGTGACTTAGCAGCTCAGGTCTCTTCTTCCATCAGCGACTCACCAGATCCCCTCTTCCATCAGTGACTCAACAGATCCCCTCTTCCATCAGTGACTGACCAGATCCCCCCTCCCTTAAATGACTCAGCAGTTCAGCTCCCCCCTACCATTTCAGCTCTCCCCTACCATGAGTGCCTCACCAGATCCCTCCTCCCAGCAGTGACTCACCATATCTCCCCTCCCAGAAGTGACTCAGTAGCTCAGGTCTCCCCTACCATAAGTGACTCATCATATCCCTTCTTCCATCAGTGACTCACCAGATCCCCTCTTCCATCAGTAACTCACCAGATCCCCTCTTCTATCAGTGATTCACCAGATCCCCCCTCCCTTAAGTGACTCACCAGTTCAGCTCCCCCCCTGCCATTTCAGCTCTCCCCTACCATCAGTGCCTCCCCAGATTCCCCCTTCCTTCACTGACTCACCAGATCCCATCTTCCATTCGTAACTCACCAGATCCCCTCTTCCATCAGTGACTCACCAAATCCCCCCTCTCTTAAGTGACTCAACAGTTCAGCTCCCATCTACCATTTCAGCTCTTCCCTTCCATTGGTGACTCACAAGATCCGCCCTTCCATCAGTGACTCACCAAATCTCCCCTCTCAGCAGTGACTCAGCAGCTCAGCTCTCCCCTACGATCAATGACTCACCAGATCCCATCTTCCATTCGTAACTCACCAGATCCCCTCTTCCATCAGTGACTCACCAAATCCCCCCTCTCTTAAGTGACGCAACAGTTCAGCTCCCATCTACCATTTCAGCTCTTCCCTTCCATTGGTAACTCACAAGATCCGCCCTTCCATCATTGACTCACCAAATCTCCCCTCTCAGCAGTGACTCAGCAGCTCAGCTCTCCCCTATGATCAGTGACTCACCAGATCCCCTCTTCCATTCGTAACTCACCAGATCCCCTCTTCCATCAGTGACTCACCAGATCCCCTCTTCCATTACTGGCTCACCAGATCCCCCCCCCCCCATAAGTGAGTCTGCAGTTTAGCTCCCTTTACCAAGAATTCCAGAAGGATACAGCGAACTGAGTTTTGAAAAATACAGCGGGTCGCTGTGAGTGAAGCTTGAGAAGTCCAGCAGGTGGCTAAGGCTTGAGGATCTACAGTGGGATACTGTGAGTGAAGTTCTTGCTATGAGAGACTATAGCAATCAACATGCAGATTTTAACTTGAGCAAAAAAGTAAATGCACTAAAAATTACCTTTCAGTTCCAGGTGATGTCACCCATGGGACCCTCCACCATCGTTCCTGCCTCTTCCTTCACCCGCCTTGGCACCTGTTGTATTCTCCATAGCAATAGAGAAATAAATATTCCACTCGGAAGAGTGAGGAGACTTGGTGAAGACCTCGGTGGGTGTGCAGCGCCGGGAACTCAATTAGATTTACTAAACTTTTTAGCATATTGAAGGACGTCAGCATTTTCCCGGACTCACCGGAGGTATCGGAATCTTTTCATTTCCATACACTTTTCTTATTTTACACCCAATTTATGTTTAACTTTACAAAGTGATGAGTATTCAGCGTATAAAATGTCTCCAGACTCAGAGCTCCACACCAGCAATATTCAAGGCGTCCCGGAATACAGGCCGGTTACTGATGACGGTATGCGGCGGTGATCATCCCCCCGGGGGTCGGAGACAAGAGATGGAAAATATCCCGTTGCTCTGGGCTCATTGCTCCGAATGATCTCCCACCTCCTCCTCCTCGCCAAGACCGCCTCATATGGGCCATCAAATCCAATTTCCAAGGGGATCAGGCGCACCTGAGGAAAACGCTTAACCATGAGCCCGACGCTTCGACTTCTTACCATGCCGCCATGCTGCTTTCCATTTACAGCACTGTTGTCCTATTTCTGCTCATCATTTCCCCGTAATGAGAGCCGCTTCCGCAAAAACAGCACAAGGGAATGACCGCGAGACGGAGAGCGATAGATTACTAGGCCTGGGACAGGGGTGTCCAACGCAAACGGGATAACAAGCAGAGGGGAGCACCTCCAAAATCCAAAAATTCTTTAAATGTCTCCATGTATGGTTCCAAAGATACTATTATTAGCTTCTGATTGGCTGCACATTAGCAGAGGCTTCTCACTTGTGTAGTGCACCCCCCTGTGGGAACACCTCTCAAATACAGTCCTATCTCCCCCCTTCCTTCCACCCACAGCCAGGCACACAGCATTTTCCTCATTCTTCCACTGGTCACATCACAGGATCATCGGTTGCCTCCTGACGATATCCACCAGGCGCCTCCTAGTGAGGGAAATGTAGACTCACACCACCACTCTTTCCCACCAACTTCCTCCTGGCTTTCTCCAGTGAGCTTCCACCTGAAACAACTTGATCCATGGACACGGATCTGCAAACAGACTCCCCCCCCCCCCATATCCCGCCCCGGCTAAGCCTAATGGGACCTTGGTACCTTCTTCAAGGCTTCCTCTGGAACTCTGCACCAGACAGAATCTCCCCCTGCAGGACTGGACCCAGGAACACTGTACACGGCTGCCTTCTGGGCACACCTCCCCAGGGATTGGCTGGAGTTCCATAAATATTCAGGCTACTCACCTGCTCTGCTCTTCCTCACACTATACTTCTAGGATCTTCTAGGGATATAATATCCCTCATAATGGTGGAATGGCAGGGTTGGTGGGGACCTCCACTAATGGGCACAGCAGGTATACAGGCCCAGAAACTAAGCACAGGGATGGTGGTAACCCCTCATAATGTGCACAGCATGTGTACAGACCCGGGAACTCAGCACAGGGATGGTGGTAACCCCTCATAATGGGCACAGCGGGTGTACAGACTCGGGAACTCAGCACAGGGATGGTGGGAACCCCTCATAATGGGCACAGCGGGTGTACAGACTCGGGAACTCAGCACAGGGATGATGGGAACCCCTCATAATGGGCACAGCGGGTGTACAGACCCGGGAACTCAGCACAGGGATGGTGGGAACCCCTCATAATGGGCACAGCGGGTGTACAGACCCGGGAAATCAGCACAGGGTTGGTGGGAACCCCTCATAATGGGCACAGCGGGTGTACAGACCCGGGAACTCAGCACAGGGATGGTGGGAACCCCTCATAATGGGCACAGCGGGTGTACAGACCCGGGAACTCAGCACAGGGATGGTGGGAACCCCTCATAATGGGCACAGCGGGTGTACAGACCCGGGAACTTAGCACAGGGATGGTGGGAACCCCTCATAATGGGCACAGCGGGTGTACAGACCCGGGAAATCAGCACAGGGATGGTGGGAACCCCTCATAATGGGCACAGCAGGTGTACAGACCCGGGAACTCAGCACAGGGATGGTGGGAACCCCTCATAATGGGCACAGCGGGAACTCACAAAGTCCCCAGAAGGTATAAGAGACGTCTATCAATGTTCTCAGTACTTCTGTATCTTTACATAAGAGGCCTTTGGGAATATTTCACCAATAAACAAACGGTGGATGGTGGACTAAGAAGTAAGTGATAACGCAAAGTACTTCTGACTAAATGAGGAAAATAATACACAGCTCTGGTTGCGGATCTTAATTTCCATTGGAAAATGTAGCGGATTCCAGAACATGCGCCTCAGGACACGTGCAGGACCAAACCAGGGCTGACGGATCCATATTAGATATGGTAGATGTCTGCTAAACGTGGACAAGATGTCAGCAAAGTTTTCTGCCGCTTTCACAGAATCATTCCTAAGCTTGACATGAATGTTCAGTTGCTCCATGGATATTTCTATACATTAATGAGATTTTCCCTGTAATGTATCCCATATTGTATTACAGGCAGACATTTCCTTGTCAGCCAGGCATGTTCCTCTGTGCAGAACATCAGATGGGCAGATAAGTGTTCTTCTTCCAGCTGTGAGACACTCAGGTATGGATCTTCTGTCCAGGAGAAACCAAGTTTGTGCCCTGTGGCAGTCAGGTATGTTCTTTGTGTCCTGTGGCAGTCAGGTAGGTGTCTTTGTGTCCTGTGGCAGTCAGGTATGTTCTTTGTGTCCTGTGCCCTGTGGCAGTCAGGTGTGTTCTTTGTGTCTTGTGGCAGTCATGTGTCTTTGTGTCCTGTGGCAGTCAGGTATGTTCTTTGTGTCCTGTGCCCTGTGGCAGTCAGGTATGTGTCTTTTTGCCCTGTGGCAGTCAGGTATGTTCTTTGTGTCCTGTGGCAGTCAGGTATGTTCTTTGTGTCCTGTGGCAGTCAGGTATGTTCTTTGTGTTCTGTGGCAGTCAGGTATGTTCTTTGTGTCTTGTGGCAGTCAGGTATGTTCTTTGTGTCTTGTGGCAGTCAGGTATGTGTCTTTGTGTCTTGTGGCAGACAGGTATGTTCTTTGTGTCCTGTGGCAGTCAGGTGTGTTCTTTGTGTCTTGTGGCAGTCAGGTATGTGTCTTTGTGTCCTGTGGCAGTCAGTTATGTTCTTTGTGTCCTGTGGCAGTCAGGTATGTTCTTTGTGTCCTGTGACAGACAGGTATGTTCTTTGTGTCCTGTGGCAGACAGGTATGTGTCTTTGTGTCTTGTGGCAGTCAGGTATGTTCTTTGTGTCTTGTGGCAGACAGGTATGTTCTTTGTGTCCTGTGGCAGTCAGGTATGTTCTTTGTGTCTTGTGGCAGTCAGGTATGTTCTTTGTGTCTTGTGGCAGACAGGTATGTGTCTTTGTGTCCTGTGGCAGTCAGGTATGTTCTTTGTGTCCTGTGGCAGTCAGGTATGTTCTTTGTGTCCTGTGGCAGTCAGGTATGTTCTTTGTGTCCTGTGGCAGTCAGGTATGTGTCTGTGTCCTGTGGCAGTCAGGTGTGTTCTTTGTGTCTTGTGGCAGTCAGGTATGTGTCTTTGTGTCCTGTGGCAGTCAGGTATGTTCTTTGTGTCCTGTGGCAGTCAGGTATGTTCTTTGTGTCCTGTGGCAGTCAGGTATGTGTCTTTGTGTCTTGTGGCAGTCAGGTATGTGTATTTGTGTCCTGTGGCAGTCAGGTATGTTCTTTGTGTCCTGTGGCAGACAGGTATGTTCTTTGTGTCCTGTGGCAGTCAGGTATGTTCTTTGTGTCTTGTGGCAGTCAGGTATGTTCTTTGTGTCCTGTGGCAGACAGGTATGTTCTTTGTGTCCTGTGGCAGACAGGTATGTTCTTTGTGTCTTGTGGCAGACAGGTATGTTCTTTGTGTCCTGTGGCAGTCAGGTATGTTCTTTGTGTCTTGTGGCAGTCAGGTATGTTCTTTGTGTCCTGTGGCAGACAGGTATGTTCTTTGTGTCCTGTGGCAGTCAGGTATGTTCTTTGTGTCCTGTGGCAGTCATGTATGTGTCTTTGTGTCCTGTGGCAGTCATGTATGTGTCTTTGTGTCCTGTGGCAGTCATGTATGTGTCTTTGTGTCCTGTGGCAGTCAGGTATGTGTCTTTGTGTCCTGTGGCAGTCAGGTATGTGTCTTTGTGTCCTGTGGCAGTCAGGTATGTGTCTTTGTGTCCTGTGGCAGTCATGTATGTGTCTTTGTGTCCTGTGGCAGTCAGGTATGTGTCTTTGTGTCCTGTGGCAGTCAGGTATGTGTCTTTGTGTCCTGTGGCAGTCAGGTATGTTCTTTGTGTCCTGTGGCAGTCAGGTATGTTCTTTGTGTCCTGTGGCACCTAGGTGTGCTTTTTGTATTTAGTGGTAATCAGGTATCTTTATTTCTACCTTCTGGTATTATATATGTTTCTTTGATTCTGGTGGCAATTTTGGGTTCCTGTGGTAATCAGATATGTTTCTTTGTTACCTGTGGCAATTACCTGTACTTTCTTTGCATTCCCTGGCAATCAGGTATTTTTTTTTGTTTCCTGTGGCAGTCAGGTGTGCTTTTTGTGTTTAGTAGCAATCTGATATGTTTCTTTGTTTCTGTACCAATCAGATATATTGCATTTCTTTGTTACTCGTGGCAATCAGGTAAGTTTCTTTGTATCTTGTGGCAATTAGGTGGGCTGTTCTATGTGTCCTGTGGCAATCAGGTACATCATCTCACTGCATCCCTTGATGCAGTGTGCGGCGTATGGTCTGAGCACCGACAGGCTGACCCTTCCCCCCTACAACCTCTGCAGCAATGCTGGCAGCACTCATACGTCTATTTCCCAAAGACAACCTCTGGATATGACGCTGAGCACGTGACCTCAACTTCTTTGGTGGACCATGGAAAGGCCTGTTCTGAGTGGAACCTGTCCTGTTATACCGCTGTATGGTCTTGGCCACCGTGCTGCAGCTCAGTTTCAGGGTCTTGGCAATCTTCTTATAGCCTAGGCCATCTTTATGTAGAGCAACAATTCTTTTTTTTCAGATCCTCAGAGAGTTCTTTGCCATGAGGTGCCATGTTGTACTTCCAGTGACCAGTATGAGAGAGTGAGAGCGATAACACCAAATTTAACACACCTGCTCCCCATTCACAACTGAGACCTTGTAACACTAACGAGTCACATGACACCGGGGGGAGGGAAAATGGCTAATTGACTTTTGTTGCCAGCGGTTTAGACATTAATGGCTGTGTGTTGTTGGGCTGTATGCGGAAACGCGCGCCATCCTTACCCTTCTGGGTAATATTTATCAAGACAACAGAACTTTGCTGGTGGAACTGGATGGATTTGTGTCTTTTTTTTTTTTTTCAATCAGATGAACTATATAAGAAAAGCGACAGATCGTTTCCCGGCGATTCCCTCGCTCGGCGCCGTGTCCCGACTTGAATCTTCTTGTTTCCGGATCAGACGCACGGCGGTTACATTTGTATTCTTATCTCTATTTATTTACCCACAAAAATCAGATTATTCTCCAAAGGCGCTGACATCTGAACCTTCCCCCCAGAGCGCGACATTTGCGTTGAAGAAGTCCGCACCGGGTGCCACTCCTGTCAGCTAAGAACAGGAAACTGAGGCTACAATTGGCACAGGATCACCAACATTGGACAATAGAAGATTGGAAAAAGGTTGGCTGGTCTGATGAGTCTGGATTTCAGCTCCGACACTCAGATGGTGGGGGTCAGAATTTGGGGCATGGATCCATCCTGCCTTGTATCACCGGTTCAGGCTGGTGGTGGGGGTATAATGGTGTGGGGGATGGGATATCACGGGTTCAGGCTGGTGGTGGGGGTGTAATGGTGTGGGGGATGGGATATCACTGGTTCAGGCTGGTGGTGGGGGTGTGGGGGATAGAGTATCACCGGTAAAGGCTGGTGGTGGGGGTGTAATGGTGTGGGGGATGGGGTATCACCAGTTCAGGCTGGTGGTGGAGGTGTAATGATGTGGGGGATGGGGTATCACCGGTTCAGGGTGGGGGTGTAATGGTGCGGGGGATGGGGTATCACCGGTTCAGGCTGGTGGTGGGGGTGTAATGGTGTGGGGGATGGGGTATCACCAGTTCAGGCTGGTGGTGGGGGTGTAATGGTGCGGGGATGGGCACACTTTGGGCCAATTAGTAACAATTGATCATGGTTTAATCACCACGGCCTACCTGAGTGTTGTTGGTGACCATGTCCATCCCTTTATGACTACAGTGCCCCCATCTTCTGATGGCTTCTTCCAGCAGGATAATGCCCCATGTCACAAAGCTCCAATCATCTCACCACTGGACAATAAGGTCCCTGTCCTCCAATGGCCTCCACACTCACCACATCTCATCCAATAGAGCACCTTTGGGATGTGGTGGAACGCAGTGGCAATTTTTGGGGGATGCAAACGAACTGAAAAATACTGAAACAAAAACATCAAATGCAGCCAACTGTGCCCATCATATGCAGCCAACTGTGCCCATCATATGCAGCCAACTATGCCCTTAATATGCAGCCAATTGTGCCCATCATATGCAACCACTGTGCCCATCATATGCAGCCAACTGTGCCCATCATATGCAGCCAACTGTACCCATCACATGCAACCACTGTACCCATCATATGCAGCCCGCTGTGCCCTTAATATGCAGCCAACTGTGCCCATCGTATGCAGCCAACTGTGCCCATCATATGCAGCCAACTGTGCCAATCGTATGCAGCCTCTGTGCCCATCATATGCAACCACTGTGCCCATCATATGCAGCCAACTGTGCCCATCATATGCAGCCAACTGTGCCCATCACATGCAACCACTGTGCCCATCATATGCAGCCAGCTGTGCCCTTAATATGCAGCCAACTGTGCCCATCGTATGCAGCCTCTGTGCCCATCATATGCAACCACTGTGCCCATCATATGCAGCGAGCTGTGCCCATCATATGCAGCCAACTGTG
>NW_027507788.1:3827585-3897547 GCF_037356315.1 Lithobates pipiens
TGCACAGTATGAACCGAGAGCAGACACTGTTTTGTACAATAAAGTTTTGATCGTCATTTTGCAGGATGAACGCAATTTTTTTTTTTTATTTATTTATTTTATTTATTTATTTTATTTTTTCTCTAGTTTTGTAGAACTGCTGGAAATTTTTTAGTTTAAAGTGTTACTGAACCCACAACAGTAAAATCAGTGTGCATATGTAGTAAAAGCATGCGTGGATCGTAAGGGGTTAATCTCTGCATTGTGTAAAAAGGCTGCTTGATCCTGTCTTCTCCGATCCTCCCCGTCTTCCAATGTCCCCAATCGATCTCCTGATAGAACAGAGCCTTGGGGGCACGCTGCACATGCTCAGTTTGGTGTGTATTGCTCACGATTTCTTTTTCTTTTTCTTGGGAGGGTACATCTGATCAGGAGAAGGCCAATCAGCACTGTCCAGACAGAGGGTCAGGGGGTCCTGCAGCCTCATAGGACAGTCAGGAGAATGACAACTCCTCCTATAAGCTTTAACCAGATACTGATATAAGTCACAAGACTGCTATATACTGCGATGAGAAAAGGTATTTAGCAGTTTATATTTACTAAAATGATTTGCCCTATGTACTGTGGGAGAGCATATATAGTGAATGCAGAGTCCTGGGGAGACCAGATATAGTGAATGCAGAGTCCTGGGGAGATCAGATATAGTGAATGCAGATTCCTGGGGAGATCAGATATAGTGAATGCAGATTCCTGGGGAGACCAGATATAGTGAATGCAGAGTCCTGGGGGGACCAGATATAGTGAATGCAGAGTCCTGGGGAGATCAGATATAGTGAATGCAGAGTCCTGGGGAGACCAGATATAGTGAATGCAGAGTCCTGGGGAGATCAGATATAGTGAATGCAGAGTCCTGGGGAGAGCAGATATAGTGAATGCAGGCTCCTGGGGAGACCAGATATAGTGAATGCAGAGTCCTGGGGAGACCAGATATAGTGAATGCAGAGTCCTGGGGAGACCAGATATAGTGAATGCAGGCTCCTGGGGAGACCAGATATAGTGAATGCAGAGTCCTGGGGAGACCAGATATAGTGAATGCAGGCTCCTGGGGAGACCAGATATAGTGAATGCAGAGTCCTGGGGGGAGCAGATATAGTGAATGCAGAGTCCTGGGGAGAGCAGATAAAATGAATGCAGGGTCCTGGGGAGACCAGATATAGTGAATGCAGAGTCCTGGGGAGACCAGATAAAATGAATGCAGGCTCCTGGGGAGAGCAGATATAGTGAATGCAGGCTCCTGGGGAGACCAGATATAGTGCATGCAGAGTCCTGGGGAGACCAGATATAGTGAATTCAGGCTCCTGGGGAGATCAGATATAGTGAATGCAGAGTCCTGGGGAGAGCAGATATAGTGAATGCAGAGTCCTGGGGAGAGCAGATATAGTGAATTCAGGCTCCTGGGGAGACCAGATATAGTGAGTGCAGGGTCCTGGGGAGATCAGATATAGTGAATGCAGAGTCCTGGGGAGACCAGATATAGTGAATGCAGAGTCCTGGGGAGATCAGATATAGTGAATGCAGAGTCCTGGGGAGAGCAGATATAGTGAATGCAGAGTCCTGGGGAGACCAGATATAGTGAATGCAGAGTCCTGGGGAGACCAGATATAGTGAATGCAGAGTCCTGGGGAGAGCAGATATAGTGAATGCAGAGTCCTGGGGAGACCAGATATAGTGAATGCAGAGTCCTGGGGAGAGCAGATATAGTGAATGCAGGGTCCTGGGGAGACCAGATATAGTGAATGCAGAGTCCTGGGGAGACCAGATATAGTGAATGCAGAGTCCTGGGGAGACCAGATATAGTGAATGCAGAGTCCTGGGGAGACCAGATATAGTGAATGCAGAGTCCTGGGGAGGGCAGATATTGTGAGTGCAGGCTCCTTGGTTTAGTAACACTTTAAGTATTAACCTAAAACCCAAAATGTAATATATTGCAGCTTACCAGTCATTAGATGTGGCGGCTCCATTTGTTTTCTTTTTTTATTCTTTTTTCCCCCTCGGCTTTCACCTGGAGTTCTGGCCAGTAACACACCTCCTGTATTAGAGCGCCTCCACTCTGGAGGAAGGATAACAGGAGGCACCTTTGGACAGCAGGATTGATAGTCGGGGGGGGGGGGGGGGGGGTTGCTAGATGTACCAGCATATTTAAATACACTTACAAACTGCAGCTGAACCCCAGCTACTACTTTATAATCAGTAACAGCAAACTTGTTTTTTTAATCCTCTTGGGATAAAGATTTTACATCAATAAATAGAAGCTGAACATTGTAAGCACCCCTGTCAGTGTTAAATGGTTTGTCTCATCACTGTAAAGGCATAAGAGAGCTTATTCTGTTGAAAAACAACAGACTTTTTGGCAGGATCTTCATATGAAAACAGAAGACAGGAAACCTAAAACAAAGAAAACGAATGCAGCCACCACATCTAATAATTGGTAAACCTGCAATATATAATAAGTCTTTGCTTTTGGATTTGCACCCCGTTCACACTGAACGCGGCAACGTTATAGAGCGATTTCAAAGCCGCCGGTCAGTGCGTTTTTCATGCGATTGCAGATGTCTGCGCAAGTTGCACATGAAATCACCGAAAAAAATGTGCGGGGAACTTTTTTTTTTCAAATCGGTGCAAGTCGGAGTCAAACTGATTCGAATGGCTCCAAAGGCACAAATAGCGTGCGACTCGGCATGCGATTTTAAAACTGCCAATTCGCTTGACAAGTCACACCGGTGACACACCCCCAGGCCAATTCTGACACTTCTCTCCTACATGTAAAAATCATCTTTTTTTTTGATAGAAAATTACACAGAACCCCCAGACATTATATATGTTTTAGCAAAGACCCTAGAGAATACAATGACGGTCGTTGCAACTTTTTATCTCGCACGGTACCGCTCACTGACTGGTTGCTAGAGGTTACAGTGTATCATTACCGCTTACTGATTGGTTGCCAGGGGTTACAGTGTATCATTACCGCTCACTGACTGGTTGCCAGAGGTTACAGTGTATCATTACCGCTCACTGACTGGTTGCCAGAGGTTACAGTGTATCATTACCGCTCACTGACTGGTTGCCAGAGGTTACAGTGTATCATTACCGCTCACTGACTGGTTGCCAGAGGTTACAGTGTATCATTACCGCTCACTGACTGGTTGCCAGAGGTTACAGTGTATCATTACCACTCACTGACTGGTTTCTAGAGGTTACAGTGTATCATTACCGCTCACTGACTGGTTGCCAGAGGTTACAGTGTATCATTACCGCTCACTGACTGGTTGCCAGAGGTTACAGTGTATCATTACCGCTCACTGACTGGTTGCAAGAGGTTACAGTGTATCATTACCGCTCACTGACTGGTTGCCAGAGGTTACAGTGTATCATTACCGCTCACTGACTGGTTGCAAGAGGTTACAGTGTATCATTACTGCTCACTGACTGGTTTCTAGAGGTTACAGTGTATCATTACCGCTCACTGACTGGTTGCCAGAGGTTACAGTGTATCATTACCGCTCACTGGCTGGTTGCTAGAGGTTACAGTGTATCATTAACGCTCACTGACTGCCAGAAGTTACAGTGTATCATTACCGCTCACTAACTGGTTGCCAGAGGTTACAGTGTATCATTACCGCTCACTGACTGGTTGCCAGAGGTTACAGTGTATCGTTACCACTCACTGACTGGTTGCTAGAGGTTACAGCACACAATTAAGGCTCACTGATTAGTTGCTAGAGGTTACAGATGTATTGGTTGCAAAAGATTACTGTGGCTATGACCTCAGGGGGGCATGATATACATATCATGGCCCCCTGAGGGAAGGGCATAATATTCCCTATTTACATATGAATGCCGCCGCTATTTACATATGCATGCCAGTAATTTACATGTAAACATGGGGTAAACATGGGGTCTGCAGGTGAGTCATCTTTACACAACAATAGGGCAGAGCTGGGCAGCATTAGTTACAGCACTTCACACTGAGATATCGGGACACATCACGGGACTAAAACCTCAAGGGATGAGGGAATATAAACCAGGATAGTTGGCAAGTATGAGGCAGCTGCTTTGGGCCCCACAACAATGAAAGGGCCCAGGGCAGCTGCCCCTTTTGCCCTGCCTTAAAAACGGCCCTGCTTATGGTGTACGCCAGGGGGGGTCTCAAACTGGCGGCCCTCCAGCTTGTTGCAAAACTACAAGTCCCATGAGGCATTGCCAGGCCGGCAGCTAAATGCATGACTCCCACAGGCAGAGGCATGATGGGACTTGTAGTTTCGCAACAGCTGGAGGGCCGCCAGTTTGAGACCCCCCTGGCGTAGGGAATCACCGGCTGAAAAAGCCGATATCCGAATGATGCCTGCATTTAAATATCCCCCCCCCCCGGCAAAAGTGAAGGACGTCACATGGCGGCCGGCGGTGGGTAAGTAGTTAAACAAAAATGAATAATTATAATAGAATACATACAGACAATAATGAGAGAGACGGAATTCTATTTAAACATTCTTTTTTTTTTTTGGTTCTTTTATATTCACTTTTGACAGTTTTTAGATTTTTTTTTTATTTTTTATTTTGTTATTTATAAAACGACGTCCTTTAAATCAGTTCGACAAAAGTGGCCGGTTTTGCATAATCTACAACACGCCGAGAGAAACGCATTCACGCTCTTTGTGTAAATAGTCGCCAAATGCAGGGAAAAGACATAAAGTGAATGCTTTAGGCTGTGGTTGTGCCTGGGCCCCCCCGCCGAGCCGGGCCCCCAATATTCGCTGCATTTTATGTGTAAAGCAGCGGGGGGGGAGGCGAGATTTACAGCCGCGCAACTGCTCACATGTTAAGTTTATAATTTTTCTTTTATTATTATTTTTTTTCTTTTCTTTTTCTTTCTTCTTTATTTTTTTTTTATTTTTTTACTTTTATTCTGTTGAAATGCCTGCAACACAATAATCAATGTATGTTTCTTTTTTTTTTTTTTTTTTTTTACAGCTATAAAGAGTCTCCTATAGCTGGAGCCGTGAATTTATGCAATGCCCTGAATAACTTGACATGAATGCGGCGGGATGTGGAGTATTTATGTTGCGGCGGCGGGTAGAGACAGGTAATCCACACAATGATTATGAGGTGACCGGATTAGCGCGCCATTGTCTGGGCTCCTCGATGTCCAGGTGTACGGAGATACTGTTACAGACAGAGGGTGGCACAGATCTCGTCTGTGGACAGAACAATGGCCAGCGAGGAGTTTCTCAGACGGGCGTGTTTCCCGAACCCCAACCTCCTCTTCACCATCAAATAAAACATCGGCGCAAACGCAGTCATGGCGCAATAAATAATGCATGCTGGTTTACGACTTTTAGATTTTTTTTTTTTTTTTTACATTTAAAGTGTATGTTACCCCTAAATATTTTTTTTTACATTTGTGTGTTCACATCAGGGGCGGCCCGTCCATTAAGAGCGCATAGGCACCGCCCCCTCTATCCACGCCACCCCCTCCTCCCTATATGGTTAATGGATATGCATGACTCTATCCATGGCCACCCCACCTATTCATGCGTCTGGCCCCTTGTCGCCTGAATTACAGCGGCGGGGTTTTTTTTTTTTTTTTTTAAGCACCTGATTAAGGCCAAAGGCTCTAATAGGCTTCAAAATAGGATGGACTCGGAGCACAGAGCACTGCGCCCCTGGAGCCCACCCAGGTGTGTTAGAAAAGCAAATGGAATATTCGCCTTTCTAACACTCCCCTTCCCAATCTCAGCCCGCCTCTTGAACACACCCCATCCCAATCACAGGCCACCTCTTGAACACACCTCATCCCAATCACAGCCTACCTCTTGAACACACCCCTTCCCAATCACAGCCCGCCTCTTGAACACACCCCTTCCCAATCACAGCCCGCCTCTTGAACACACCCCTTCCCAATCACAGCCCGCCTCTTGAACACCCCCATCCCAATCACAGCCCGCCTCTTGAGCACACCCCCTCCCAATCCCAGCCCGCCTCTTGAACACCCCCCATCCCAATCATAGCCCGCCTCTTGAACACACCCCCTCCCAATCACAGCCCGCCTCTTGAACACACTCCTTCCCAATCACAGCCTACCTCTTGAACACACCTCATCCCAATCACAGCCCGATTCTTGAACACACCCCATCCCAATCACAGGCCACCTCTTGAACACACCTCATCCCAATTACAGCCCGCCTCTTGAACACCCCCCATCCCAATCACAGCCCGCCTCTTGAACACCCCCCATCCCAATCATAGCCCGCCTCTTGAACACACCCCCTCCCAATCACAGCCCGCCTCTTAAACACACTCCTTCCCAATCACAGCCTACCTCTTGAACACACCTCATCCCAATCACAGCCCGATTCTTGAACACACCCCATCCCAATCACAGGCCACCTCTTGAACACACCTCATCCCAATTACAGCCCACCTCTTGAACACCCCCCATCCCAATCACAGTCTACCTCTTGAACACACCCCTTCCCAATCACAGGCCACCTCTTGAACACACCCCCTCCCAATCACAGCCTACCTCTTGAACACACCTCATCCCAATCACAGCCTACCTCTTGAACACACCCCATCCCAATCAAAGGCCACCTCTTGAACACACCCCCTCCCAATCACAGCCCACCTCTTGAACACACCTCATCCCAATCACAGCCTACCTCTTGAACACACCCCATCCCAATCAAAGGCCACCTCTTGAACACACCTCATCCCAATCACAGCCTACCTCTTGAACACCCCCCATCCCAATCACAGCCTACCTCTTGAACACACCCCATCCCAATCACAGGCCACCTCTTGAACACACCCCCTCCCAATCACAGCCTACCTCTTGAACACCCCCCATCCCAATCACAGCCTACCTCTTGAACACACCCCATCCCAATCACAGCCCACCTCTTGAACACACCCCTTCTCAATCACAGGCCGCCTCTTGAACACACCCCATCCCAATCACAGCCTACCTCTTGAACACACCTCATCCCAATCACAGCCCGATTCTTGAACACACTCCCTCCCAATCACAGCCTGCCTCTTGAACACACCCCCTCCCAATCACAGCCTGCCTCTTGAACACACCCCTTCTCAATCACAGCCCACCTCTTGAACACCCCCCCCCATCTGGCTCTCTTCTGTCTAGCCCCCCCCCCATCGGCCTCTCTTTGGTCTAGCCCCCCCATCGGGCTCTCTTCTGTCTAGCTCCCCCCATCGGGCCCCCATAGCGATGTCACTGCCTGTTGCCATTTTTCTGCCCCTCCCCCATTTCCTATGTTCATATTTGTTTCTTATTCTGGTTTATAAAAACTTTAAATGAAGTAACAGAATAAACTTACAAAGCACTGACTGGAGTATTGATGTAACTCTATGAGTTATGAGTGCCGTGTTTTCTCCGCTTCACTTTAGCGCATTGCAGAGCTGAATTTTTTATTTTTTATTTTTAAGAAAAATGTTTCTTGAATTTTGTAAACTTAGATCCACAAAGAAGAAGGAAATGCCGAGCTGAATTTGTTTATTCCAAACGGCGGCTGTTGAAGATCCAAAGTCGGCATTTTCCTGTGCGGGCGCACAGCGGTCCTTCATGGATGAGATGTGGTGCTCAGTGAAGTGATACCTCCACTTAGCAGACACCTAGGCACAGCTGAAGATCCCATTAGCCAGACGAAGCGTACCGGCATTTTACAGAAATTAACTCTGCAATTTGATCTGGGCGGCGCTTTTCTTTTTTTTTAATCTGACTTTTATTGGAGAGGAAGAGGGAAGCGCTGGTATTTTGGATAAGCGGATGTAGTGCAGCAATACGAGAGAACGTTCAAACTTCGCAAAAGTCCTGGAAACTGGAACTGAACTGGGAATGGAAGAAAAAAAGTCTTCTTGGTGCAAATTGGAACAAAAAAAAACAAAAAACTTTCAAATCAGATTCTATCATCACATTCTACCTTGCAGCTTGTCTCATTAGAGCCCTGCAGGTACATCAGCTGATTGATAATTATAAAGTCACTCCCATGCACATGGATACAAAGAAACAAACAGCTATTTCTTCAGAACTGTCCCTTGTATCATGTCTGCAGTCTGTGACCCTCTCTTGTATCATGTATGCAGTCTCTGACGCTATCTTGTATAATAACTGCAGTCTCTGGGCATCTCTTGCATCATGTCTGCAGTCTCTGACCATCTCTTGTATCATGTCTGCAGTCTCTGACCATCTCTTGTATCATGTCCGCAGTCTCTGACCATCTCTTGTATCATGTCTGCAGTCTCTGACCATCTCTTGTATCATGTCCGCAGTCTCTGACCATCTCTTGTACAAGTATTTCATTCATTCATTCATGTCTGGGGTCTCTGGGCTTCTCTTGTATCAGGTGTTCAGTCTCTGACCATCTCTTGTATCATGTGTGCAGTCTCTGACCATCTCTTGTATCATGTCTGCAGTCTCTGACCATCTCTTGTATCATGTCTGTAGTCTCTGACCATCTCTTGTATCATGTCTGCAGTCTCTGGGCATCTCTTGTATTATGTCCGCAGTCTCTGACCATCTCTTGTACAAGTATTTCATTCATTCATTCATTCATGTCTGGGGTCTCTGGGCTTCTCTTGTATCAGGTGTTCAGTCTCTGACCATCTCTTGTATCATGTGTGCAGTCTCTGACCATCTCTTGTATCATGTCTGCAGTCTCTGACCATCTCTTGTATCATGTGTGCAGTCTCTGACCATCTCTTGTATCATGTCTGCAGTCTCTGACCATCTCTTGTATCATGTCTGCAGTCTGTGACCCTCTCTTGTATCATGTCTGCAGTCTGTGACCTTCTCTTGTATCATGTGTGCAGTCTCTGACCCTATCTTGTATAATGACTGCAGTCTCTGGGCATCTCTTGTATTATGTCCGCAGTCTCTGGGCATCTCTTGTATCATGTCTGCAGTCTCTGGGCATCTCTTGTATCATGTGTTCAGTCTCTGACCATTTCTTGTATCATGTCTGCAGTCTCTCTTTCAGCTTTCAGCGCTGTCGCACTTTAAATGACAATTGCGCGGTCATGCTACACTGTACCCAAACACATTTTTTTTATCATTTTCTTCACACAAATACAGCTTTCTTTTGGTGGTATTTAATCGTTGCTGGGTTTTTTATTTTTTACAAAAAAAAGGACAACATTTTTTGAAAAATAAATGTTTTTCACTTTTTTTCTGTCAGTACATTTTGTAACTAAGTAATTTTTCGCCTTCACTGATGTGGGCTAATGAGGCGGCACTTATGGGCACTGATTAGGTGGCACGGACGAGGAGGCACTAATATGCCGCACTTATGGGCACTGATAGGCTGAACTGGTGGGCATTGATGAGGTGGCACTTATGGGCACTGATTAGGTGGCACTGATGAGGAGGCACTAATGTGCTGCACTTATGGGCACTTATAGGTGGCACTGATATGTGGCACTGATGAGCACTGTTAGGCGGCACTGATGGGCACTGTTAGGCGGCACTGGTGGGCACTGATAGGCAGCACTGGTGGGCACTAATAGGCAGCACTAGTAGACAGCAGATAGGCGGCATTGGTAGGCACTGATAGGCAGTACTGATAGGCACTGATGGGCATTGATGGGTGGCACTGATGGGCAACACTGATGGGCATTGATTGACAGCAGTGATGGGCATTGATGAGCAGCACTGATAGGCGGCACTGACTGGCATCGCTAATGGGCACTAATTGGTGGCACTTGTGGGCAGTGCTGGGCACTGATTGCTGCCACTGGTAGGCACTGATCACTGGCATTGGTGGGCATTAGAGGGCATTAGAGGATTGGACACAGCCGATTACATGTTTGAAGAGCCACGGACACGGCTCTTTCCACAGATCGGGGTCACGCCATGTCCTAGCAACACAGAGCGGCCGTGATCACCACGCTGCGTGACACCCTGCGGCAGAGTGAGAGTCATATGACGGCATCCCAGAGCAAGAGCCGCACCTCCGCGCCGTCATTTGACAGTGGGTGGGCGGCAACCAGTTAAAGTCCCTCCAGAGGGTCTTCTTTTGTTTTCTGTGTTCCATATTAGGGATGTGGGCAATTTCTCCTTTCCCCCACTAGAATGGAACGATCCGATATACCCTCCATGTGCTGGAGGCATTTCTTTGGCATTACTACGAATACATAACAGGTCATTATTGGGTTAACCATCTAGATTGGAGTGCCAGGCTTATCTGCATTGAGAGGTTCATGACGTTTGCTGTCATTCCCAACAGCTTGTAGGTACACGAATTCCCCGTCATTTGCCCAATTGACATGTTGGGTGTTGTTCATTGGTTCCTGCACATCAAGAAACCGTTTAATCCGCAGAACCAAGAAAATCCCGTCATTCCTCCTAATGCCGCCAACTAGAGTATCATGTTCTGGAGCACCTGTATGAACCCGCACAGCTCCACACAAACACAAACACTGCCAGAGTGATGATACAAAAGGCAACACACCATAAAGGATCATTCCCTGGCAGAGGACATGTCAGGAGACCAAAACCCATACAGCTAATACTCATGCGTATGCTCATACTTGTGCCGCTAATGCTCACACTTGTGTTTGTGCGCATGTGCCAGCACAAAGACGGGCTTTGGCCAGCAATTGGCGTGCAATGACAGGTTGGCACACGTCTAATCCGTGGAATGGTGCCAAGCTACCCATTTAATGGAGGCCCTGATGTGTGCTAATCGCTGGATGTGCTTCAGCTACCTGTGACCTGCGTTCCTGCTCCTGTTGTGTGGTCTCCTGTTGCTGACCCCGCTTGCTCCTGACCTTGCTTTGTGGGTTCTGAATTTTGACCTCGGCTTGCCTCTGACCACACTCTGCTAGCTTCCTGAAACTGACCTCGGCCTGCTTCTTGACTATGCTTACTCCTGCTCCTTGGGCATGACTCTGGCTTGGCTCCTCGCCAAGTAATTGCTGTCTAGCCTCTGACCACACTCTGCTAGCTTCCTCATAAGGCCTCAGGCTGCTTCTTGACTACGCTTACTCCTGTTCCTTGGACACGACTCTGGCTTGGCTCCTCACCAAGTCCTTGCTGTCCACCCGTGCTGACCCTGGCTTGCCATCTGACCACGTCCTTGATCTCAACTGATGCCTGCATCTGCCTCTGACTGTGCATCCCCGCCGTCTGTGTACCAAGCTTAGGACAAAGATACCAAATTGCACCCCCTCCCTCATTATGTGCAAGCTTATGAGGAGGAGGGGTAGGGAGAGCACAGCCTGCTCCTCCTCCCAGCTCTCTCCTCTTCTCCTTGCTATTCCAGTCCTGGACTGACAGAAGTAGTGATGCCACTGTTGCTACTCCTGTCAGCCTTATAGTAGAAGGATATTGTGGCACTCTTATCTCCACAATAGGTGCGGCACCCAGGGCAGCCTCCCCTTATGCCTTCCCCTTATCCCCTTTTGCCCGCCCCTTATCCCTGCCTTCCTGTGGGCCACCATCCTTGGTCCTCCTCTGGTGAGCCTGCACTGCTGCTGACTACAGTCCGCTACCTACGACCTGATTCCCAGCACCCGTGCTTCTCTGTGCCTTGTGCTCCTGTTCCCACACTCGGACCAGAGCTACAAGGGGAAGCCCTCTCTTCACTTCAACCCCCAATTAAGGTACGTGATAGGACATCTATAGATGCTGGCACTTGTTTCTGCTGTGACAATGCTGGTGGGCCCTGCCACTATGAAAAATAGAGGTCAATTTCATGCAGGGTTCTCACGAATACAGATCGAGGGGCCACAGAATGGCTGTTCTAAGTGGAGAATATTGGTCTTGTAGTTTTCTCCGGGTTTTGTAATTCCCAGATTGGGTTCTGGAGTTTGAAGGCTTCAAAGAGTCTTCTAAATCTGTGTCCAGGTCTTACTGAAGTCCAGCAGGCTGTGTTTGCAAGTGTGTACACCCTTTATATTCAAGGGATTAATAGTAATTCAGGTAATTACACCTTCCCCCGGAGTCCACGAGGCTGCAAACAAGTGAAGTTTATGAAGGAATCCGGCAGAGGCTCTAAAGTTGAGGGCCAGAGAAGCAGCACTGCAAGAGACAGAGAGCCAGGAGGGCCGAGGGAAAGGGGCAGAGTGGCACGTGAGCATGGTGGTGCCAAGAGATGGTCTGAGGGACCAGTCCAAGGTATTAAGCTCGAGTCCTGAGCAGTGGTGCTGCCAGAGGAGCCAGGAGGCTAAGGGTTTTTTGTTGTGTTGGAACTGATGGTGGAAACCCCACAAGGGCAACCATTTGTTTCGTGGCACTTTTACTTTAGTTTTAAATAAAAGTGGGCCAACAAGACCTAAAACATGTTTTCTGGCTGAACTGAGCTCATTGCTAAGCACTACACTTGAGGGGCGCCCCCCCATGTTTATCACACCACCTTGTAAATGCATTATCTGGTTATACTTCAAACCAGTAACAGGCTTTTGTTCTACAGCAGGGTGTCACAGCCAACATGTTTGGTGCACTGTACATTGTCCCCTTCATCAAGACAGCTGTGTTTAGGGGACTGTACATTGTCCCCTTCATCAGGGAAGCCAGCATGATTAGGGCACCACACATTGTCCCCTTTATGAGGGCAGCCAATGTGTTTAGGAGACCGTACATTATCCCCTTCATCAGGGCAGCCAACGTGGTTAGGGGACCGTAGATTGCCCTCTTCATCAGGGCAGCCAGCTTGTTTACGGGACCGTAGATTGTCCTCTTCATCAGGGCAACCAATGTGATTATTAGGGGACTGTACATTGTCCCCTTCATTAGGGTGGCCAACATGTTTAGTGGACCATACATTGTCCCCTTTATCAGGGTTGCCAACGTGTTTAGGGGACCGTACATTGTCCTCTTCATCAGGGCATCCATGTGTTTAGGGGACTGTACATTGTCCCCTTCATTAGGGCGGTCAACGTGTTTAGGGGACCATACATTGTCCCCTTCATAAGGGCAGCCAATGTGTTTAGGGGACCGTACATTGTCCCCTTTATCAGGGTTGCCAATGTGTTTAGGGGACCGTATGTTGTCCTCTTCATCAGGGCAGCCAACTAACATTGTCCCTCTTCATTAGGGCAGCCAACGTGTTTAGGGGACTGTACATTGTCCCCTTCATCGGGGCAGCCAACGTGTTTATGGGACCGTACATTGCCCTCTTCATCAGGGCAGCCAATGTGTTTAGGGGACCGTACATTGTCCCCTTCATCAGGGCAGTTTACTTGTTTAGGGGGCCGTACATTGTCCCCTTCATCAAGACAGCTGTGTTTAGTGGACCGTACATTGTCCTCTTCATCTGGGCAGCCAACGTGTTTAGGTGGCCGTACATTGTCCTCTTCATCTGGGCAGCCAACGTGTTTAGGGGGGCCGTACATTGTCCTCTTCATCTGGGCAGCCAACATGTTTAGGTGGCCGTACATTGTCCCCTTCATCAAGACAGCCAATGTGTTTAGGGGACCGTACATTGTCCCCTTCATCAGGGCAGCCAACGTGTTTAGGGGGCCGTACATTGTCCCCTTCATCAAGACAGTCAACGTGTTTAGGGGGCCGTACATTGTCCCCTTCATCAAGACAGCCAACGTGTTTAGGGGACTGTGCATTGTCCCTTTCATCAGGGCAGCTTACTTGTTTAGGGGACCGTACATTGTCCCCTTCATCAGGGCAGCTTACTTCTTTAGAGGGCCGTACATTGTCCATTTCATCAGGGCAGCTTACTTCTTTAGGGGACCGTACATTGTCCTCTTCATCAGGGCAGCCAACATGTTTAGGTGGCCGTACATTGTCCCCTTCATCAAGACAGCCAACGTGTTTAGGGGACCGTACATTGTCCCCTTCATCAGGGCAGCCAACGTGTTTAGGGGGACCATACATTGTCCCTCTTCATCAGGGCAGACAACGTGTTTAGGGGACCGTACATTGTCCCCATTCATCAGGGCAGCCAATGTGTTTAGGGGGACCGTACATTGTCCCTCTTCATCAGGGCAGACAACGTGTTTAGGGGACCGTACATTGTCCCCATTCATCAGGGCAGCCAACGTGTTTAGGGGGACCATACATTGTCCCTCTTCATCAGGGCAGACAACGTGTTTAGGGGACCGTACATTGTCCCCATTCATCAGGGCAGCCAATGTGTTTAGGGGGACCGTACATTGTCCCTCTTCATCAGGGCAGACAACGTGTTTAGGGGACCGTACATTGTCCCTCTTCATCAGGGCAGACAACGTGTTTAGGGGACCGTACATTGTCCCCTTCATCAGGGCAGCCATGTGTTTTAGGGGGCCGCACATCAGGGCCTAAAATAAATTGTACTCAAGTGGTTAAAGATTATATGGATCTTTTTTCTTAGCGGTCAGAAATGAAATTCCCAGAAGTGTCAATCGGGTGGGATAGACTTTCAAGTTCCTGGCTTAATCTGTCCATGTAATTGCAGCACATTGGTTAATAAGGGAGTCATTTAACAGTCGTGCCCCCCCAGGCTGGCTTGCTGGTGTCCTGAGGGCACATAGGTGTTTCCTGGGCTGCGGGTCGTGACCTCAGTCACTTTATAGAGTCTTTAATGTGCAGTAAAAGTCCCCAGTCCCAGCGACAGGAGCCCCCCAAGGCAAAGAGCATTGAGAAGAAGGTGAGGACAGACGGCTGGGAAATAATTACCCGAAGGACGGGGACCTCAGACTGTCCCACCATGGCCACAAACTTGTGACTTGGCATCTCCTTCGTTTCCATTGTGTCACCACAGTGAGCCGACTGTAAGCTCTGCGGGGCGAGACGTGCCGTGTCTGCACTGATAGGTGTGACGTCTGTCCCCGGCCCCAGTCTACTGAGGAAAAGTACAAACCAACATCTTACAAAAGCATTGTTATTGAACTGGACTGACAATAATGGGCATCTAAAGGGCATCACCAAGCATTAAAGAGGAAGTAAACCCTGATGGGTGTTACTTCCTCTTTCATTCCCTGTAAAGGCAAAGCATAATGGACTACTATGCATCGCATCGCATCGCATAGTAGCCCATTATGTGTCACTTACCTGACACAGGAGCCAGCGAAGTCACCGCTGTCCCCTGTAGTCCGGCGCATCCATCTTGTTGGTGGGGTCTCGCAGCTCCGCCGCTGTCATTCAGCGAAGCCACGATGACGTCACTCCCGTGCATGCGCACGGGAGTCGACACGCGCGGCAGCTCCATTCTTGGAAATGCCGCGCTCAGTGCGCCTGCACGCCGCTGTCTACAACGCATGCGCCGTAGACAGCGGTGCCCGTTTTCGGGCAAATATCTCCTAAACCATATTAGGTTTAGGAGATATTGCTTGGACCTACAGGTAAGCCTTAATCTAGGCCTTAATCTAGGCTTACCTGTAGGTCAAAGTGGTTTGTAAGGGTTTACAACCACTTTAAATCGGAGTGTGGGTTGCCAGTGCCCAGGGCAAGGCAAGTATTGCACCCCCTTCCACCAGAATATACACTATATTGTCAAAAGTATTGGGACATCTGCCTTTACATGCACACAGGAACTTTAATGGCATCCCAGTCTTAGCCCGTAGGGTTCAATATTGAGTTGGCCCACCCAACAGCTTCAACTCTTCTGGGAAGGCCGTCCACAAGGTTTAGGAGTGTGTCTATGGGAATGTTTGACCATTCTTCCAGAAGCGCGTTTGTGAGGTCAGATACTGATGTTGGACAAGAAGGCCTGGCTCGCGTTCTCCGCTCTAATTCTCCCCCAAGGTGTTCTATCGGGTTGAGGTCAGGACTCTGTGCAGGCCAGTCAAGTTCCTCCACCCCAAACTCGATCATATTACGTCATACTTGAGAGTAATCTAGTTTTATGGTTAACGGTCAGGCATCCCACTTGGATGGCAGATGACCCCTCAGCAGTATATATATATATATATATATATATATATATATATATATATATATATATACACACACACACACATACACTGCTGATATATAATATATAAAAAACATATACACACACACACACACATATACATTGTATATATATATATATATAACATTAAATAAATATTAAAATAAATAATAATAGTAACAAATATTAAAATAAATATAATACAATATGATTAATACAATATAAAATATTTCATATATTGATTTTGGAAAAAAAACATCTCTCTCTCTCTCTCTCTCTCTCTCTCTCTCTCTCAAAATAAATAATGAATAATAGTTTTAAATATTTTACATATTGATTTTTTAAATAAATATTTAAAATCTCGCTCTGTAAATACATTTTTTAAATAAATAATGAATAATAGTAACAAATATTAAAATAAAATATTATATGATATATACAATATTACATATTTTATATATTTAATAGAATTTGATATAGCATTTAATAATTTGACTTTCACCTCCATTAGAGGCACTTTTATGTCATACTTGAGAGTAATCTAGTTTTATGGTGCATCTCACTTGGATGGCAGATGACCCCTCAGTAGTATATATAAAATTAAATAAATATTAAAATGATAAAATAATAATAGTAACAAATATTAAAATGAAATATGATATAATATGCTATAGACAGTATTAAATATTTTATATATTTAATAGAATTTGACATAGTATTTAATAATGTCACTTTCACCTCCATTAGGGGCACTTTTATCTCATCCTTGAGAGTAATCTAGTTTTATGGTTTACAGTCACGTATTGCACTTGGATGGCACATGACCCCTCAGCAGGATATAAAATTAAATAAATGTTAAAATAAATTAATAAATGATAATAGTAACAAATATTAAAATAAAGATTATACAGCATGATATATACACAATACAAAAATATGTATATATTGATTTTTTAAATAAATATTTTAAATCTCTCTCTCTCTCTCTCTCTCTCTCTCTGTAAATACATTTTAAAATA
Organism: Lithobates pipiens; assembly: GCF_037356315.1. Taxonomy (NCBI): domain Eukaryota; kingdom Metazoa; phylum Chordata; class Amphibia; order Anura; family Ranidae; genus Lithobates; species Lithobates pipiens. The sequence goes on from NW_027507788.1 coordinate 3,844,480, forward strand.
CATAATTATTAATCTTAAATATTAAAATAAAATATTATATAATATTATATATACAATACTTTATATGTTTAATAGAATTTGACATAGCATTTAATAATGTCACTTTTACCTCCATTTTGGGGCCCCTTTATGTGATACTTGTGAGCAATCTTGTTTTATGATTTACAGTCAAGCATCTCACTTGGATGGCAGATGACCCTTCAGCAGGATATATATATATATAAAATTAAATATTAAAACAAATAAATAATAATAGTAACAAATATTAAAATACATATTATACAGCATGATATAATATTAAATATTTTATATATTGTTTTTTTAAATAAATATTTTAAATATCTCCCTCTCTTTCTCTGTAAATACATTTTAAAATAAATAATTAATAATAGTAACAAATATTAAAATAAAATATTATATATATATATATATATATATATATATACAATATTAAATGTTTTATATGTTTAATATAATTTGACATAGCATTTAATAATATAATTAGGGACACTTTTATGTCATAGAATAATCTAGTTGTATGGTTTATAATCACGCAGCTCACTTGGATGGCAGATGACCCCTCGAGTTGGCAGTATATGTAAAATAAAATAAATATAAAAATGAATAAATAATAATAGTGACAAATATTAAAATGCATTTTATATAATATGATATATACAGTATTAAATATTTTATACGTTTAATAGAATTTGACATAGCATTTAAAGATGTCACTTTCACCTCCATTAGGGGCACTTTTATGTCATACTTTAGAGTAATCTAGTTTTATGGTTTACAGTCACGCATCGCACTTGGATGGCAGATGACCCCCTCCGCAGGATATATATATATATATATATATATATAACATTTAATAAATATTAAAATAATTTATTATATAATATTAGAAAATATTAAATTAAAATATTATATAATATGATATTATTATACCGCCATCAAATCATTCTCTGCAGCTATTACCTTTTGTACCACCACCCCCTCCCTTTAGAATGTAAGCTCTACGAGCCGGGCCCTCCTGTACCTTTTGTATTGTACGGTAATTGTGTTGTCCCCCCTATACATTGTAAAGCGCTGTGTAAACTGTTGGCGCTATATATATATAAATCTTAATAATAATAATAATAGATATATACAATATTGAATTTTATATATATAATTTGACATAGCATTTAATAATGTCACTTTCACCTTCATTAGGGACACTTTTATGTCATAGAGTAATCTAGATTTATGATTTATAGTCGCACAGCTCACTTGGATGGCAGATGTCCGCCCCCCCCCCCCCCCCCCTCTCAGCAGTGTATAATATAAAAATAAAATACATTTATAAAAATTAAATAAATGTAATATGATATGTACAATATAAAATATTTTATATATTGATTTTTTTAATAAATACTTTAGATCTCTTTCTCTCTCTCTCATATATATATATATATATATATATATATATATATATATATATATATATATATATATATATATATATATAATATATAGATAGAAAGAGAGAACAAGATCTAAAGTATGTATTAAAAAAATCAATATATGAAATATTTTATATTGTACTTATCATATTAAATATATTTTATTATTTATTTACATTTTTATAAACTATATATATATATATATATATATATATATATATATATATATATATATATTATAGTTTATATATATATATATGGAGTTTATAAAATATTAAATAAATAATAGAATATATTTAATATGATAAGTACAATATAAAATATTTCATATATTGATTTTTTTAATACACACTTTAGTTCTTGTTCTCTCTATATAGTGTATATATATATATATATATATATATATATATATATATGGAAAGGCCAGTATGGTGGCCTGGAATTATGGGTGGAGCCCGGTGGAGTATATAACCAGCCCGTTCGCCTGGCTCCCTCGTCGGTTCCGGTGCGCGATATCTGATACGTCAGAAATCAAGGGCCGACTATCCACGAGACTTTACAGTGAGCCGGGTTCGTGAGTTCCTACGTTTTCGTCCGCCTCGTGTCGACAAAACCTTGTCGTTCATCAGCGTCCGTCCGGTCGCCGTCTGAGTCGCTATACTCTAATCGGAAGTTTCGTTGTCGTACAACACGTCTGGGCCGGCTGTCGCAGGTAGGGCTTCGGCACCCTTTTCGTTTCATGTGTTATTAAAGTCACGAAAATTAGATTCCTGAACTCACGAACCACTCACTCTAGGTCACACGAACGGCTTAACCGCGACACTTGTATTCGGTACCTCACTGTCACTACCCCTTCTTCGTAGAAGTCGTTGTCACCTTTTCGATACATGTCGTTCGTGCCAACTGGCACTCCGTTTCGTAGCACGTCGTTGCTAAACCGAATGACTCTTGTTGTGTTCGAACCGATCGAACCATCTCGAAATCACAGCCGTCTGCTTGTCGCGCTAAATTGAGCAGTCCGGGCAATGTCAATCTCAGGTTGTTCAAAAACCAAAAAAAAAAAAAAAAAAGAAAAAAAAATCATGTCATACCGTTTGTGCTATGTCCGTCATGTCATTTCCTTTCATGTCAATCATTGCAGTCACTTCAATCATGTCAGTCGGTGATGTCGGATCATTTAATTTTCTTTGTCATGGCATATCATTTCTGTCACTTATTACGCTCCAATTCGAATCCCGTCGCATTCCTCATGCATCGATTCGTTCTGGTGCGCCCAGCTGCACGCCTCATTTCAGTACCCCCCCCCCCTTTTTGCCTGAGCTCCACGTGGCAGGGTCCCCCCCCCCTGCCTGATCTCCACGCGGCAAAGTCCCCTCCCCCCCCCCTGCCTGAGCTCCACGTGGCGGGGTTCACCCCTCGCCTGAGCTCCACGTGGCAGGGTCCCCCCTCCCCCCCCCCTGCCTGAGCTCCACGTGGCGGGCTCCACCTCCGCCTGAGCTCCACGCGGCAGATCCCCCCCCCCCTCTCCCCTGCCTGAGCTCCACGTGGCAGGGTTCACCCCTCGCCTGAGCTCCACGCGGCAGGCCCCCCCTCCCCCCCCTGCCTGAGCTCCACGTGGCGGGCTCCACCTCCGCCTGAGCTCCACGCGGCAGATCCCCCCCCCTTCCCCTCCCCTGCCTGAGCTCCACGTGGCGGGCTCCACCTCCGCCTGAGCTCCACGCGGCAGATCCCCCCCCCTCTCCCCTGCCTGAGCTCCACGTGGCGGGGTTCCCCCCCGCCCGAGCTCCACGCGGCAGCCCCCCCCCCCCCCCCTCCCCTGCCTGAGCTCCACGTGGCAGGCTCCACCTCCGCCTGAGCTCCACGTGGCGGGTCCACCTCCGCTTAAGCCCCACGTTCTATGCGCATCTGCGTGGAAAAAAAAAAAAAAACGGGGAAGGGAAAAGGAAATTTTGCATCTACGACGCAACCAAGTCACGTCTCTGTCGCCATACGCACATTATTCTAAATTCGGTTGTCTGCTCGTTTCATTTATGCAGCTCGTTTCAGTTATGTCTTTCTTCACATTTTCCAGTCTTACCTCCACGATTTAGCTAGACATCTCTCTGCAGGCATAGGAGTCTCATACAAACTTACCTTCATCTCCTCAGATCAGTCGAGTTTTCAGTAGGTCCAACCTGCACCGGGTCGGACGGTGCCTCCTTAGGTAAGAGAATCTTCGGGAAGGGAAACGCCCACAAGCGGTAGTACCCTTCTCAATAAAAAAAAAAAAAAAAAAAAAAAGTTTGCTTAGGAGTCTCCTACGAGTCTTGTAATCCATGTCACCCTCTTAGGTTTCGTATAGGAGAAAAACCCGGTCCCAGGGATTAATAAAGCTTACCAAGCCCGGATTTTGCCACCATGTCCCAGGCTGGCAGCGAGGACTACACGGCTCCGTTGTCACCGTCTCTTTTCTCAGAGAGCGGCAGCCAAAGGTCCTTCAGAACATGGACCATCCCCAGGCTGACGGCCGAGTTGAGGCGTAGGGGTGTACCCTTCCCAGCTACAGCCAGAAAGGCCGAGCTCTTCAGGCTCCTTTTTCCTCCCCCAGCCGCGGTTGAGGATAGTGCCCAGCAGGCCTCCCTGGGCTCCATCGCTGCCTCCATCACGCAGCTTCATACGCTGGTGTCATCCCTGACGACCTCAATGTCAGAAGTTCAGAGTCGGGTGGCCCTCCTCGAGACCCGCCCAGTCGTTTCTCCTCCTATACCAGCTTCACAAGCAGTGGAGAACACCAGCGCAGGTACCCCCGGGTGTACACCAGTAGTGTACCCTTCCCATTTAATATCAGCCAACATCAGGAAGGACATCCTAGAGGGAAAGGACGTCAATCTGGCCTCGCTACTGATATCCATTCACGAGCTGGCAGAAAATAAAGCTTATACTTGGGGGGACGTGTCGGTGGTCCTCAAAGCCAAAGACCCCAGGCTGGACAGAAAGCTGTCAGTCACCGAGTTCACCCTGGCCTTCGGCATGCTGAGGGATGTCATCTGCTCGGCCTCCCCCGGCAGAAGGGAGGAACTGGATCGTTACCTCCATGTAGTAGTCGACCTGGGGTACAAATACGGCGGTTTCGCTTTTTATGACTATCACCGCTCCTTCTCCGCTAAGGCGGCCGCCAGGCTCTCTCAATTTCAGTTACCTACGGATTGGAGTGCCTTGGACACCGAGTTGTTCTGCCGACACTTCGCAGGGCTGCGGTCTCCTCTTTGTGCCATCTGCCAGTCAGCTACTCACACCGCGACTTGGTGTGCCAGCTCGGTGGCAACCCCGCCTGTAGACGGTCCATCGACCTCAGGTTCTGCCCAGGCCCTACCAGCACCGGCACGCCTGCCTCAGACAGATAAACTGGGGCGCCCGGTCAAGACCTTGGGTGGCGCAGCCATCTGTAACAACTATAACAGTGGGTCGTGCAATTTCAGCCAGTGCAGGCTGCTCCATGTATGCTCACGGTGTAATAGAGCTCATCCCAGGCTCATGTGCGAGCTTAAGCAGGCTAGGAAATCATGACTGAGCCGGGTCAACGTGTCGTGGCTCGGTGTCTACCTCGCCAATCACCCCACCCCCTCACTTGCCACCTACCTAGTCCAGGGCTTTACTCAGGGCTTTCATACAGGACTTATTTCCCTCCCTCACCTCACACACGAGTGCCAGAACCTGCGGTCAGCAGCCACCGACGTACAGGCCATCGACCAGCTGTTACAGGCAGAACTAGACCGGAATTTCATCATAGGCCCTTTCACGAAGCCCCCATTTAACACCTGGCGAGTCAGCCCTATTGGGCTTGTCAAGGGCAAGTTCTCAAATAAACTTAGGTTGGTCTACGACTTGTCAGCGCCTTATTCTTCCTCTGTCCCCAGTCTTAATTCTCTTATCCCCTCCGAGGAGTTCTCCCTCAAATACGCGTCCGTAGACATGGCCATCCAGGCCATTCTCAAGTCAGGCACAGGTACATGGCTCTCCAAGGCCGACATCTCGGACGCCTTCAAGCTCCTTCCTATCCATCCATCTCTCTGGTGCTGGCATGGCATCAAATGGAGGGAGCTCTACTATTTTGCCACTAAGCTGACCTTCGGGTCCAAGAGTAGCCCCTGGCTCTTCGACTCGTTTGCGCAGGCTCTCGAATGGATCTTGCTGCACGTAGCCCAGTGCCAGGGAGTCATACACTACTTGGATGACTTCCTGCTGGTCGAGTCACCTGGCTCCCTTCCAGGGGATTTGGATAAACTAAGGGTGGTCTTCAATAATCTTGACGTCCCGATTGCTGAGCACAAGGTAGAGGGCCCTGCGCAGGCAATCACCTTCCTCGGGGTCAGCTTAAATACCAGCACTATGCAGGCCAGCCTTCCCCCGGATAAACTAAGCCGCATCAGGTCGGTCATGAGGGACTTCACCCGCACCAGAACTTGTACCAAGAGGCAGTTACAGTCCCTTCTCGGTATGCTTAATTTTGCCATGCGCATCATCCCTCAAGGTCGCGCTTTCATATCACGCCTGTTAGTCCTACTGTCTCATTCACAAGACCCGGAGCATATCCTCAGCCTGGACCCCGCAGCTATAGCAGACCTTGCCATGTGGGAAGAATTCCTGACGTCCTGGAATGGCGTGTCCCTCTTCATTCCCTCCGTGTCCTCCTCATCGCCGCAGGTCGTGACCGACGCAGCGGCCTCCACGGGTTTTGCGGCAATTTTTGGCCACCTCTGGCTTGCAGCCCCTTGGCCTCCTCAGATACTGGCTATTCCGGGCTTCACCGAGACGTCCTCCCTATTTGAGTTGTACCCCATCGTAGCCGCTGCCCATACGTGGGGCCGCAGTTGGTCCGGTCAAACAGTGACCTTTTCAACGGACAATCTCGCCACTGCGGAAATCATTAACAAAGGCAGGTCCAAGTCTCTGGAGATTATGTCCTTCCTGCGGCGACTGGTCCAGCTCTCGTTATTGTTTCAATTTAATGTCCATTGTGCCTTTATCCCCGGTAAATGTAACCGGGCAGCGGACGCCCTTTCCCGCTTTAACTTAGTTTCCTTTTTTGATCAGGTGCCCGGAGCCGGACCAACGTCAGCAGTTATCCCGGACTGGTCTCAACTGACCCTGGATTAACCCCTCACCTAGTAGCCGCGACTCAACTCATCAATCACTCCCTCGCAGACAATACCCGCAAGGCCTACCAAACAGCCTGGAGGGCCTTTAACCGCTTCTTAACGTCTCACTCCACAGAGACCTCCCGGGTCAAGCAAGTTCTGGCCTTCGTTGCCCATTGCCACTCGGACTTGGCGCTATCCGTCAACACGATCCGACTATACCTGGCCGGGGTACAACATTTTACGTCCCTCCAGGACCCCGCTGAACCCTCCTTGTTCACTTTCCACGCCATTCGGGCCGTCATGCGTGGCATCCAGAAACGCCAGCCTGCGGCCTCCCTCAAACGCTTGCCTATCACAGGAGACATTTTCAGAAACATGTCCGATATTTTGGCCACTGCACCTTTCGGACTCCACACTAGTACCATTATACAAGCAGCCATACACCTGGCCTTCTACGGCTTCCTGCGGCCAGGCGAGTTTACCTCCAGTAGCCCCTCAGCTCGCACGCTATGCAAGCACCACCTGGTCAGGCACGGAGACCATTTCATCCTGCATATAGCAGTGTCCAAGACGCAACAACTTGGCCCGGGGACGGACATACATTTTTATAAAACTAACAACCGCTGGTGCCCGGTCGCCATGCTCACCCGCTTGTTGACCCTTCTGGCCGATCAACCAGGAACTGGCCCGCTTCTACCATTCCACGGTAAGCCACTGAACGCAGCCCAGTTCATGGAGCATGTCAGGATACTCCTGGGCATCCTTCACCTCGATCCGGCTCACTACTCCGGACATTCGTTTCGGATCGGAGCAGCTTCAACTGCCTCCCGCCAAGGGGTCCCGGTCCACATCATCAAAAAGTTGGGTAGGTGGAAATCCGCCTGCTTCACCCGTTACATACCCAATCCGCAAGTAGAGATGGCCCAGGCCTTCATCAAGCTCACCCAGTAACAAACTCGAATCAATAAAGGCATTCCCTACCTGTATGTTTTTGCCCCCTTATTTTGGTATACCCTACGTTAGGCCAGGGCACACTTTCAGGTCCGGTTCAAGTAAGCGAGTTTTGTGTTATCCTTGTTTGTCATCCTTATCCGTATCGGTCAGAGGGCTCTGGGCCATAAATGGAAAGGCCAGTATGGTGGCCTGGAATTATGGGTGGAGCCCGGTGGAGTATATAACCAGCCCGTTCGCCTGGCTCCCTCGTCGGTTCCGGTGCGCGATACCCACCCACCCATCCCCTGTCAGGGCATTTCTCAAGCATTATACTCCCGGGCGAGTACTCATTTCACTCCATTTCATTTTCATTTCATTCATTACTCATTTCTCTATCAAGGGTATGCCCCCTTATTTTGGTATACCCTACGTTAGGCCAGGGCACACTTTCAGGTCCGGTTCAAGTAAGCGAGTTTTGTGTTATCCTTGTTTGTCATCCTTATCCGTATCGGTCAGAGGGCTCTGGGCCATAAATATATATATACACACATACATATACATATACATACACACACATACACACACAGTGCATATATAAAAATAGTATATCTATATATATATATATATTTAATTAAATAAATATTAAAATAAATAAATTAAATTAATAAATAATAGTAGCAAATACTAAAATAAAATATTATATAATATGATATATACAATATCGATTATTATATATTTAATGAAATTGGACATAGCATTTAATAATGTCACTTTCGCCTCCATTAAAATCAATATATGAAATATTTTATATTGTACTCATCATATTAAATATATTTTATTATTTATTAAATTTTTTATAAACTATAGATATATATATATATATATATACACATATATATATATATATATATATATATATATATATATATATATATATACATATATATATACATATACATATATATACATATATATATATAGTTTATAAAAAATTAAATAAATTATAGAATATATTTAATATGATTAGTACAATATAAAATATTTCATATATTGATTTTTTTAATACACACTTTAGATCTTGTTCTCTCTATATAGTGTATATATATATATATATATATATATATATATATATATATATATATATATATATATAGTATACTATATAGTATAGTATTATATATATAAACACTATATATATATATATATATATATATATATATATATATATATATATATATATATATATATATATATATATATATATATATTTAATTAAATAAATATTAAAATAAATAAATAATAGTAGCAAATACTAAAATAAAATTTTATATAATATGATATATACAATATCGATTATTATATATTTCATAGAATTGGACATGGCATTTAATAATGTCACTTTCGCCTCCATTAGAGGCCGTTTGATGTCATAGTTGGGAATAATCGTGTTTTATGGTTTGGAGTCACACATCTCAGTTGGGTGGCAGATGACCCCTCGGCGCCCATGTGGTCACCCACCGGGCAGACGGAACGTTTGCTTCGCTCTGTTGCTTGTGCTCTCTGAGGTCCACCATGAAGAACGTTGAATTTCAACACTTTCTGGTGCTGAACTGATGGGACATTCGCCACACATCAGCCCAGCAGATCATATGACTTCTCCGTCAGGCTGATATTAAACGATTGTGAAACTGAACGATCATCTCAGGGTTTCCTAGGATGAGGAGCGGCTGGGCCCGTGTCTTGTACTTATCTATTTACACCGTATTTCCCAACAACGACAGCATATTACACGTCGCCTTATACCGTACATCGGCACGGAGCGCGTAGGATCTTCTGTTTCGTGGTTAAGCGTACGGTGGGGAAGGAAGCAGCTAACTTCCCAAATCTTTGTGAAATTATAGAGTCAGAGAATCCCAGTTAGTTGGCTGTCTTGGAAATATACCATATTGTCAAAAGTATTGGGACGCCTGCCTTTACACGCACATGAACATTAATGACCCCCCAGTCTTAGTCCGGAGGGGTCAATATTGAGTTGGCTCTTTGCAGCTATAACAGCTTCACCTCTTCTGGGAAGGCCGTCCACAAGGTTTAGGAGATGTGTCTATGGGGAATGTTTGGCCATTCTTCCAGAAGAGCATTTGTGAGGTCAGGCACTGATGTTGGAAGAGAAGGCCTGGCTCACAGTCTCCACTCTAATTCATCCCAAAGGTGTTCTATGGGGGTTGAGGTCAGGACTCTGTGCAGGCCAGTCAAGTTCCTTCACCCCAAACTCGCTCATCCGTGTCTTTATGGATCTTGCTTTGTGCACTGGTCCAAATCATTTGGTGGAGGGGGGATAATGGTGTGGGGGGGAAGGATTATGGTGTGGGTTTTTTTTTTTTTTTCCAGGGTTGGACTTGGCCCCTTGGTTCCAGTGAAGGGAACTCTTTAGGCGTCAGCATACCAAGACATTTTGGACAATTTCATGCTCCCAACTTTGTGGGAACAGTTTTGGGGACGGCTCCTTCCTGTTCCAACATGACTGCACACCAGTGCACAAAGCAAGGTCCATAAAGACATGGATGAGCGAGTTTGGGGTGGAGGAGCTTGACTGGCCTGCACAGAGTCCTGACCTCAACCCATTAGAACACCTTTGGGAGACTGCGAGAGCCAGGCCTTCTGGTCCGTGCTTGACCTCACAAACGCTCTTCTGGAAGAATGGCCAGACATTCCCATAGACACATCTCCTAAACCTTGTGGACGGCCTTCCCAGAAGAGGTGAAGCTGTTATAGCTGCAAAGGGCCAACTCAATATTGAACCCTCCGGACTAAGACTGGGAGGCCATTAAAGGTTATGTGCGTGTAAAGCCAGGTGTCCCAATACTTTTGACAACATAGTGTATGTTGCTGCACATAGAACTACGACCAGGTTCACACATGTGCATGGAAGTGCATGTGGCTGTACGCACAGATGCGTGTACACGGCCAGTGTTGGTGCCCGACGGCCCCTCTGGGGAGGGTACTTTGGAAACCTTGAAGGAATCTTTGCTAGATTTCTAAGCTGAAACCCGCCCCATCATTCCATGCATAGGCCAGTTGGCGTACAGTGCCGTACACATGTAGGCAGGCGCGGGCTGCACTTCCCACTGTAGTCGGCACTCGACTGATCGGACAAAGTCATGAGAAGGAAGTGGTGAGGAATTTGGTTCCTCTGACTTCCTGTGGTCACCAAGGAGGATAGATGTCCGATTGCATGCTGGCACCCCATGTGACCTCAGCTGCCATCTTAGGTGTGGGCAGAGTTTATTTTAGAACCTGCCTCTTGGGTTTAGTGCGAGTGGCCAGTGTAGGGACAAGGTGCCCGTCTGGCAGGGACAATTCATAGTGGAAGGGAATGGTTCCTGAGGAGTAGGGAACATGCAGGGACTACGCTATCTCCACTTAGTTAGGAAGCCTCCCATCTGAGTGTGGACCGGCCAAGCCGCATTCCCTCTCCTTCCTGTAGAAGGTGTCGCCATCATCCCAAGATTTCCATCCTCCGCTACTGTTTGTAAGACCCCCTTTTCATCACAGTCCCCCTTCACATCACAGTCCCCCTTCACATCACAGTCCCCCTTCACATCACAGTCCCCCTTCACATCACAGTCCCCCTTCACATCACAGTCCCCCTTCACATTACAGTCCCCCCTCACATCACAGTCCCCTCACATCACAGTCCCCCTTCACATTACAGTCCCCCTCACATCACAGTCCCCCTTCACATTACAGTCCCCCTTCACATCACAGTCCCCCTTCACATTACAGTCCCCCTCACATCACAGTCCCCCTTCACATTACAGTCCCCCTTCACATCACAGTCCCCCTTCACATTACAGTCCCCCTTCACATCACAGTCCCCCTTCACATTACAGTCCCCCTTCACATCACAGTCCCCTTCACATCACAGTCCCCCTTCACATTACAGTCCCCCTCACATCACAGTCCCCCTTCACATTACAGTCCCCCTTCACATCACAGTCCCCCTTCACATCACAGTCCCCCTTCACATCACAGTCCCCCTTCACATCACAGTCCCCCTTCACATCACAGTCCCCCTTCACATCACAGTCCCCCTTCACATTACAGTCCCCCTTCACATCACAGCCCCCTTCACATCACAGTCCCCCTTCACATCACAGTCCCCCTTCACATCACAGTCCCCCTTCACATCACAGTCCCCTTCACATCACAGTCCCCTTCACATCACAGTCCCCCTTCACATCACAGTCCCCCTTCACATCACAGTCCCCCTTCACATCACAGTCCCCCTTCACATCACAGTCCCCTTCACATCACAGTCCCCCTTCACATAACAGCCCCCCATTTACATCACAGCCCCCCTCACATCACAGTCCCCCTCACATCACAGTCCCCCTCACATCACAGCCCCCCATTTACATCACAGTCCCCCTTCACATCACAGTCCCCCTTCACATCACAGTCCCCCTTCACATCACAGTCCCCCTTCACATCACAGTCCCCTTCACATCACAGTCCCCCTTCACATCACAGTCCCCCTTCACATCACAGTCCCCCTTCACATCACAGTCCCCTTCACATCACAGTCCCCCTTCACATAACAGCCCCCCATTTACATCACAGCCCCCCTCACATCACAGTCCCCCTCACATCACAGTCCCCCTCACATCACAGCCCCCCATTTACATCACAGTCCCCCTTCACATCACAGTCCCCCTTCACATCACAGTCCCCCTTCACATCACAGTCCCCCTTCACATCACAGTCCCCTTCACATCACAGTCCCCCTTCACATCACAGTCCCCCTTCACATCACAGTCCCCCTTCACATCACAGTCCCCTTCACATCACAGTCCCCCTTCACATAACAGCCCCCCATTTACATCACAGCCCCCCTCACATCACAGTCCCCTCACATCACAGTCCCTCCCTTTACATCACAGTCTCTCTTTACATTACAAAGCCCTTCACATCTTGGTTCCTTCTTCACATCACAGCCCCCCCCCTTTACATCACAGACCCCCCTTTACATCACAGTCCCTATCACATCATAGTCCCCCCCTTTACATTACAGTCCCCCTTCACATCACAGCCTCCCTATACATTACAAACCCCCTTCACATCTTGGTCCCCCTTCACATCACAGCCCCCCCCCCACTTTACATTACAGTCCCCCCTTTACATTACAGTCCCACTTCACATCACAGCCCCCCCCCCCTTTACATCACAGTCCCCCTTCACGTCACAGCCCCTCTTTACATAACAGTCCCCCTTTACATGAAAGACCACCCTTTACATCACAGTCCTCCTTTACATAGGTTAATTGGCTCCTGTCCAAAATTGGCCCTAGTATATGAATGGGGACCTTGGATTGTGGGCTCCTTGAGGGTAGGGACTGATGTGGGTATAGCAATGTACAGGGAAAAGGGACAATTGTAGACACTCACTCAGGTTGAACTGGATGGACTGGTGTCTTTATTCAACCTTACTAACTATGAAACTATGAAACATCCCAGACCCCCACTTTACATCACAATTCCCTTTTTACATCATAGACCCCCCCCCCTTTACATCACAGTCCCAATTTACATCACAGTCCCCCTTTCACATCCCAGACCCTTTACATCCCAGACCCCCACTTTACATCCCAGTTCCCTTTTTAGATCATAGACCCCCCCTTTACATCACAGTCCCCCATTTACATTACAGTCCCACTTCACATCACAGTCCCCCTTCACGTCACAGCCCCTCTTTACATAACAGTCCCCCTTTACATTAAAGACCACCCTTTACATCACAGCTCCCCCTTTACATCACAGCTCCCCCTTTACATCACAGTCCCCCTTTACATGGCAGCCCCCACCTTTACATCACAGCCCCCCTTTACATCACAGCCCCCCCCCTTTACATCACAGCCCCCATTCAAATCACAGCGCCCCCTTTACATCAAAGTCCCCCCTTTAAATTAGGTGATTACTAGATCCCGTCCTCTATTCCTGAAATGCAGCACTTCCTGCCCCTCCTGCTGTGAGAATGATAGCGGCAGCCAGGTGGGAGACCAGAGAGAGTGAGAGAACACTCTCGGCCTGGGTCCGGACCACTGTCCACCATTTAGTGAACGCCACATTATAATATTACGTGGTGATCCTGCCATGAAAGTCCTAGTTCAGGCACTTCCTGTTATAGGGTGACAACAGTTCCTCAACTGTGATCCTGCGTTGTCTCCGTGTCACATGTGCCCCCTGGTGGAGACTACAGGTGTCCGTGCTGATACACAATGCGCAGGCATAGGCCACCATTATCACCATCAAAAAACTGGTTCAGAGCAATGATGTGCAGCCTACGCTGGAGCAAGCGCGCGTAGAAAAGAAATGGCGTTCAATAGGCAGGAGGAGATCAGCAGCACTGAGATCCATAAAAAAATGAAAACGTTTAAAATGGTATTTTATAAAAAGAGGAGGAAAAAAATTATGCCGTTGTTTATTATACACCGTTACGAAGAGTGAACCAAATGCAGCCCAGTTAGGGTTTGGATCTATTTTGATCTGGCAACGCGTTTTTAGATTTTGGCAGGAGACTGGAGAAGCTGAAAGCCACAAAAACACATGAGGAATATCCGGGGGTTCCATGCAGACAAGGGGGGGGGGGAGGCCAGAACACCCATTCTGCAAGACCACAATGCTAGCCATGGGCCACCAGCCTGTGCAGAACTGCTGAGACTAAGCAGTGATAAGGAGGCTCTGCATGCGGTGTGGGACCTCCGGCACGGCAGCACCTCGGATGTGGCACATCGCTCCCGTCCATCCCCAGAGTTATCTAATGAACTGAAGACATTTTGTCACATAACCAGCAGGAACAATAAGAGTTATTGACTTCCATGAACTCGGCATGTCGGAGCCTTGTGACACTGCAGAGAGGATTGCTGAACCGCACAGACGCCGGTGTCACGGGATGCAAACTCCATTCCCAGAAGATGGAATACAAAACCACAACCCTGGAATGTGACTCTCACGGTTTATAGTCCACGGCAGCCTCTCTCAACCTTCTTACTCCAGAGGAACCCTTTAAATATTTTCCAGGTCTCGGGGAAACCCTTCTATAACAATTCATTGGTGATCAGTGAGAAGAATGTTCCTTACATTGGTGATCAGTGAGAAGAATGTTCCTTACATTGGTGATCAGTGAGAAGAATGTTCCTTACATTGGTGATCAGTGAGAAGAATGTTCCTTACATTGGTGATCAGTGAGAAGAATGTTCCTTACATTGGTGATCAGTGAGAAGAATGATCCTTACATTGGTGGTCAGTGGGAAGAATGTTCCTTACATTGGTGATCAGTGGGAAGAATGTTCCTTACATTGGTGATCAGTGGGAAGAATGTTCCTTACATTGGTGATCAGTGAGAAGAATGTTCCTTACATTGGTGATCAGTGAGAAGAATGTTCCTTACATTGGTGATCAGTGGGAAGAATGTTCCTTACATTGGTGATCAGAGAGAAGAATGTCCCTTACATTGGTGATCAGTGAGAAGAATGTTCCTTACATTGGTGATCAGTGAGAAGAATGTTCCTTACATTGGTGATCAGTGAGAAGAATGTTCCTTACATTGGTGATCGGTGAGAAGAATGTTCCTTACATTGGTGATCAGTGAGAAGAATGTTCCTTACATTGGTGATCAGTGAGAAGAATGTTCCTTACATTGGTGATCAGTGAGAAGAATGTTCCTTACATTGGTGATCAGTGGGAAGAATGTTCCTTACATTGGTGATCAGTGATAAGAATGTTCCTTACATTGGTGATCGGTGGGAAGAATGTTCCTTACATTGGTGATCAGTGGGAAGAATGTTCCTTACATTGGTGATCAGTGAGAAGAATGTTCCTTACATTGGTGATCAGTGAGAAGAATGTTCCTTACATTGGTGATCAGTGAGAAGAATGTTCCTTACATTGGTGATCAGTGAGAAGAATGTTCCTTACATTGGTGATCAGTGGGAAGAATGTTCCTTACATTGGTGATCAGTGAGAAGAATGTTCCTTACATTGGTGATCAGTGAGAAGAATGTTCCTTACATTGGTGATCAGTGAGAAGAATGTTCCTTACATTGATTATCAGCAACGGGACCTGGAGGACGGCATGTGCCGCTCGTTCCCCAGGGGTGCAGGTAGTTCACGTGCTCAGCGTCATATCCAGAGGTTGTCTTTGGGAAATAGACGTATGAGTGCTGCCAGCATTGCTGCAGAGGTTGTAGGGGTGGGGGAGGGTCAGCCTGTCAGGGCTCAGACCATACGCCGCACGCTGCATCAAATTGGTCTGCATGGCTGTCGTCCCAGAAGGAAGCCTCTTCTAAAGATGATGCACAAGAAAGACCGCAAACAGTTTGCTGAAGACAAGCAGACTAAGGAGATGGATTACTGGAACCATGTCCTGTGTTCTGATGAGACCAAGATAAAGGTATTTGGTGTCAGATGGTGACAAGCGTGTGTGGGGGCAACCAGGTGAGGAGGACAAAGACAAGTGTGTCTTGTCTACAGTCAGGCATGGTGGTGGGGGTGTCATGGTCTGGGGCTGCATGAGTGCTGCCGGCACTGGGGGGGCTACAGATCATTGAGGGGACCATGAATGCCAACATGTACTGTGACATACTGAAGCAGAGCATGATCCCCTCCGTTCAGAGACTGGACCGCAGGGCAGTATTCCAACATGATAACCACCCCAAACACACCTCCAACACCACCACTGCCTTGCTAAAGAAGCTGAGGGTAAAGGTGATGAACTGGCCAAGCATGTCTCCAGACCTAAACCCTATTGATCATCTGTGGGGGATCCTCAAACGGAAGGTGGAGGGGGGGGAAGGTCTCCAACATCCACCAGCTCTGTGATGTCATCATGGGGGAGGGGAAGAGGACTCCGGTGGTGACCTGTGAAGCTCTGGTGACCTCCATGCCCAAGAGGGTGAAGGCAGTGCTGGAAAATAATGGTGGCCACACAAAATATTGACACTTTGGGCCCAATTTGGAGATTTTCACTTAGGGGGTGTACTGACTTTTGTTGCCAGAGGTTTAGACATTAATGGCTGTGTGTTGAGTTATTTTGAGGGGACAGGAAATTTACACTGTTATACAAGCTGTACACTCACTACTTTACATTGTAGACAAGTGTCATTTCTTCAGTGTTGTCACATGAAAAGAGAGAAGAAAAGATTTACAAAAAAAGGTGATGGAGTGTACTTACTTTTGTGAGATACTGTATTTGTACAGTGCTGTGTAAATTGTTGGCTCTATATGAATACCTGCAATAAATAAAGTCCTTACATGAGACGTCTGTGTAGGTTGTGCACAGAATCACGGATCTTACACAATTCAGCTCTGAACTCATACTGTCACCTGGTGGCCGATTCTCCTGAAATCACAAGGAGAGCGAAACGCAGGAAATCATCGCGCCATCCGGAGATCCTCCATCCCTCACCACATACCCCCAGCTTCTCTTATGGGGTGAACCTTCTTTTGTAGGACACGTAAGGCGATTGAAGCCGCATTAGTGCACTTGCAACACAACAATCAAGTAACGTCAATGTGATACTTTGTTTTATTTGTACCAACAGTTACAGTTATCGGGGAGTGTTCCCTTCTTCTCAGTCTAAGCCAGTGATCCTCAACCGGGATTCAGTGGAACCCCAGGGTTCCTCCAGAGGTTGTAGGGGGTTCCTTCAGTGTTGGGCAATTTCTGCCTCTCAGATAAGTTCCCACCGACACCATTGATCTTTTTAGCTCTCTGTAAGGGGGGTTATTCTTCCCAATGACCACAAGTGTGAGAACCATTCTTCCCACTGACCACAAGTGTGAGGACCATTCTTCCCAATGACCACAAGTGTGAGGACCATTCTTCCCAATGACCACAAGTGTAAGGACCATTCTTCCCAATGACCACAAGTGTGAGGAACATTCTTCCCAATGACCACAAGTGTGAGGACCATTCTTCCCAATGACCACAAGTGTAAGGACCATTCTTCCCAATGACCACAAGTGTGAGGACCATTCTTCCCAATGACCACAAGTGTGAGGACCATTCTTCCCAATGACCACAAGTGTAAGGAGCATTCTTCCCAATGACCACAAGTGTGAGGACCATTCTTCCCACTGACCACAAGTGTGAGGACCATTCTTCCCAATGACCACAAGTGTGAGGAGCATTCTTCCCACTGACCACAAGTGTGAGGAGCATTCTTCCCAATGACCACAAGTGTGAGAACCATTCTTCCCACTGACCACAAGTGTGAGGACCATTCTTCCCAATGACCACAAGTGTGAGGACCATTCTTCCCACTGACCACAAGTGTGAGGACCATTCTTCCCACTGACCACAAGTGTGAGGACCATTCTTCCCACTGACCACAAGTGTGAGGACCATTCTTCCCACTGACCACAAGTGTGAGGACCATTCTTCCCACTGACCACAAGTGTGAGGACCATTCTTCCCACTGACCACAAGTGTGAGGACCATTCTTCCCACTGACCACAAGTGTGAGGACCATTCTTCCCACTGACCACAAGTGTGAGGACCATTCTTCCCACTGACTACAAGTGTGAGGAGCATTCTTCCCAATGACCACAAGTGTAAGGAGCATTCTTCCCAATGACCACAAGTGTGAGGACCATTCTTCCCAATGACCACAAGTGTGAGGACCATTCTTCCCACTGACCACAAGTGTGAGGACCATTCTTCCCACTGACCACAAGTGTGAGGACCATTCTTTCCAATGACCACAAGTGTAAGGACCATTCTTCCCACTGACCACAAGTGTGAGGAGCATTCTTCCCACTGACCACAAGTGTGAGGACCATTCTTCCCAATGACCACAAGTGTGAGGACCATTCTTCCCACTGACCACAAGTGTGAGGACCATTCTTCCCACTGACCACAAGTGTGAGGACCATTCTTCCCAATGACCACAAGTGTGAGGACCATTCTTCCCAATGACCACAAGTGTGAGGAGCATTCTTCCCAATGACCACAAGTGTGAGGACCATTCTTCCCACTGACCACAAGTGTAAGGACCATTCTTCCCAATGACCACAAGTGTAAGGACCATTCTTCCCACTGACCACAAGTGTGAGGACCATTCTTCCCACTGACCACAAGTGTGAGGACCATTCTTCCCACTGACCACAAGTGTGAGGACCATTCTTCCCACTGACCACAAGTGTGAGGACCATTCTTCCCACTGACCACAAGTGTGAGGACCATTCTTCCCACTGACCACAAGTGTGAGGACCATTCTTCCCACTGACCACAAGTGTGAGGACCATTCTTCCCACTGACTACAAGTGTGAGGAGCATTCTTCCCAATGACCACAAGTGTGAGGAGCATTCTTCCCAATGACCACAAGTGTGAGGACCATTCTTCCCAATGACCACAAGTGTGAGGACCATTCTTCCCACTGACCACAAGTGTGAGGACCATTCTTCCCACTGACCACAAGTGTGAGGACCATTCTTTCCAATGACCACAAGTGTAAGGACCATTCTTCCCACTGACCACAAGTGTGAGGAGCATTCTTCCCACTGACCACAAGTGTGAGGACCATTCTTCCCAATGACCACAAGTGTGAGGACCATTCTTCCCACTGACCACAAGTGTGAGGACCATTCTTCCCACTGACCACAAGTGTGAGGACCATTCTTCCCACTGACCACAAGTGTGAGGACCATTCTTCCCACTGACTACAAGTGTGAGGAGCATTCTTCCCAATGACCACAAGTGTAAGGAGCATTCTTCCCAATGACCACAAGTGTGAGGACCATTCTTCCCAATGACCACAAGTGTGAGGACCATTCTTCCCACTGACCACAAGTGTGAGGACCATTCTTCCCACTGACCACAAGTGTGAGGACCATTCTTTCCAATGACCACAAGTGTAAGGACCATTCTTCCCACTGACCACAAGTGTGAGGAGCATTCTTCCCACTGACCACAAGTGTGAGGACCATTCTTCCCAATGACCACAAGTGTGAGGACCATTCTTCCCACTGACCACAAGTGTGAGGACCATTCTTCCCACTGACCACAAGTGTGAGGACCATTCTTCCCAATGACCACAAGTGTGAGGACCATTCTTCCCACTGACCACAAGTGTGAGGACCATTCTTCCCAATGACCACAAGTGTGAGGACCATTCTTCCCAATGACCACAAGTGTGAGGACCATTCTTCCCAATGACCACAAGTGTGAGGACCATTCTTCCCAATGACCACAAGTGTGAGGACCATTCTTCCCACTGACCACAAGTGTGAGGACCATTCTTCCCATTGACCACAAGTGTGAGGACCATTCTTCCCAATGACCACAAGTGTGAGGACCATTCTTCCCAATGACCACAAGTGTGAGGAGCATTCTTTCCAATGACCACAAGTGTAAGGACCATTCTTCCCAATGACCACAAGTGTAAGGACCATTCTTCCCACTGACCACAAGTGTGAGGACCACTCTTCCCAATGACCACACGTGTGAGGACCATTCTTCCCAATGACCACAAGTGTGAGGACCATTCTTCCCAATGACCACAAGTGTGAGGACCATTCTTCCCAATGACCACAAGTGTGAGGACCACTCTTCCCAATGACCATCACACTAATGTATCATGAGTTGTAGATTTATAATTTTTAGCAGAGGGTTCCCCCGAGACCGGAGAACTATTTCAAGGGTTCCTCTGTGTTGAAAAGGTTGAGAAAGTCCAGCCTAAGCAGTTCTGATACCTTTATTGAAGGGCTCCCTAAACTACGGCCTGTGGGCCACATCTGGCCCACTACAAGCTTTCATTCCACCCGTGGCTGGGGCCAGTGTCATAACCTCAATGTGAACAGAGTCAGCCAAGACTGCCTGTGGGCAGGCAGTGATGGTGAACCTTGGCACCCCAGATGTTTTGGAACTACATTTCCCATGATGCACAACTACACTGCAGAGTGGATGAGCATCTGGGGTGCCAAGGTTCGCCATCACTGCCCTATGGCGCCTGCTTCAACCTGATATAAAAGGGAGACTCTTATGGGGACCTTGATGTAAAGGGGTTCTCTGATAGGGACCCTGATGTAAGGAGGACTCTGATGGGAACCCTGATATTAGAGGGACTCTGATCTGGTCTCTGATGTAAGGAGGACTCTGATGGGAACCCTGATATTAGAGGGACTCTGATCTGGTCTCTGATGTAAGGAGGACTCTGATGGGAACCCTGATATTAGAGGGACTCTGATCTGTTCTCTGATGTAAGGAGGGCTTTGATGGGAACCCTGATCTAGGGGGGTGACTCCAATGGGGGCCCTGATATAACGCAGACTCTAATGTAAGGGATGACTCTGATGGGGACCCTGATATTAGAGGGACTCTGATCTGGTCTCTGATGTAAGGAGGACTCTGATGGGAACCCTGACATTAGAGGGACTCTGATCTGGTCTCTGATGTAAGGAAGGCTCTGATGGGAACCCTGATATTATAGGGACTCTGATCTGGTCTCTGATGTAAGGAGGACTCTGATGGGAACCCTGATATTAGAGAGACTCTGATCTGTTCTCTGATGTAAGGAGGGCTTTGATGGGAACCCTGATCTAGGGCGGGTGACTCCAATGGGGACCCTCATATAACGCAGACTCTAATGTAAGGGATGACTCTGATGGGGACCCTGATATTAGAGAGACTCTGATCTGTTCTCTGATGTAAGGAGGGCTTTGATGGGAACCCTGATCTAGGGGGGTGACTCCAATGGGGACCCTGATATAACGCAGACTCTAATGTAAGGGATGACTCTGATGGGGACCCTGATATTAGAGGGACTCTGATCTGGTCTCTGATGTAAGGAGGACTCTGCTGGGAACCCTGATATTAGAGGGACTCTGATCTGTTCTCTGATTTAAGGAGGGCCCTGATGGAAACCCTGATCTAGGGGGGGTGACTCCAATGGGGACCCTGATATAACGCAGACTCTAATGTAAGGGAGGACTCTGATGGGGACCCTGATGTAAGGGGGGACTCTGATGTAAGGAGGACTCTGCTGGGGGCTCTGATCTTGAGAGGACCCTAATGAGGACACTGATATAAGGCAGGGGGTACCTGTGGTGGAGAGCAAAACTGCATGGGGGGACCCCCCCCCCAAGAAAAGTTTTGCCCAGGGTCAAATTTGAAGTGTCTAGCACCAAGTGACCCCGAGATATGTGGCCCCAAAATCGGGTCTCAAAATGTCATTTTCGGCTCTGATAACTAATAACATTTTGCGACCCGATTTTGGGGCCACATATCTCGGGGTCTCTTATAGCTAAAAACCCCAAATTTGGTATGCAAACACAATAGTACTAGCACTACAACATATCCAAATGTGGAGTTTCTAGCACCAAGTGACCCCGAGATACATGGCCCTAAAGTCGGGTCATAAAATATTTTCGAATGCGGTTGAAATAATGTCGAATCGTGTCGAATTCATTCGTTATATTTCGTATTCGTTGTAATTTGTTATTTTTTTTATTCGGATGCATCCGAATGTCCGAAAGATGCAAAATTCGGCCGAATTTAGATTCGTTACGAAACGAATTGCACAAGCCTACTAGGCTCTGGATCCGCCCCTGCACGGGTGAAGGTGCAAGGTCCTAATTGTCTCAGTATGGAACTTGATAGATATCAGCTGTAAACATCGATGTATTGATCTCAATGATTTGCCAAAATTTAGTAGGATGAACAACAAGTTATATAATGTAGTAAAAAATGTTTATATAGTAAGAGCGTGTATACTCCAACATAAATGTATATGTCAAACCTTACTAAATAAGCAAACAAGTTATATCATTCTTTGTATATAAAACATATGTGAACTAACCTGATCCAATAATGGAGCGGACACAGAGACCATGGATAGGGACCTTGCTTTGTGCACTGGTGGGCAGTCATGTTGGAACAGGAAGGGGCCGTCCCCAAACTGGTCCCACAAAGTTGGGAACACAAAATTGTCCAAAATGTCTTGGTATGCCGACGCCTTAAGAGTTCCCTTCACTGGAACTAAAGGGGGGTCAAGCCCAACCCCTGAAAAACAACCCCCCCCCCCACACCATAATCCCCCCACCCCCTCCACCAAATGATTGTGACCAGTGCACAAAGCAAGGTCCATAAAGACCTAAATGAGCGAGTTTGGAGTGGAGGAACTTGACTGGCCTGCACAAAGTCCTGACCTCAGCCCAATAGAACGCCTTCGGGATGAATTAGAGCGGAGACTGTGAGGTCAGGCCTTCTCGTCCAATATCAGCGCCTGACCTCACAAATGCTCTTCTGGAAGAATGGGTCAAACATTTCCCATAGACACCCTCCTAAACCTTGTGGACGGCCTTCCCAGAAGAGTTGAAGCTGTTGTAGCTGCAAAGGGCGGAGCCAAGTCAATATTGAACCCTCCGGACTAAGACTGGGATGTCATTAACCACTAGGGATCCGCGCTATACAGCCGAATGACGGACCTGCTTTGCCAGGACGACGTCTATTGACTTCATCCCGTGCACGAGCGGCCGGCGCGCTGCGCGCCCCCCCCCCTGAGGGGAGGGCGCGGCGCACTCTGTGATCAGCGAGTCTATGAGACTCGCCTGATCACGGATCGGAGCAAGGGGTCGATCCCGACCCCTTACAACATGATCAGCTGTCAGCCAATGATATCATGTGACACAACAGAGCCGGTAATCGGCTATTTTTCCTCCTCGCGCTGACAGCGCGAGGAGAAAAAAAAAAGCCAATCACCGGCAGCTGTGATTGGGACATCAGTCCCGATCATGGCCAGCTTGTCAGTGCCCACCTGCCCCCTGCCAGTGCCCACAGTGCCACCCATCAGTGCCCACAGTGCCACCTATCAGTGCCCACAATCTGCCTCAACAACAGTGCTGCACCCCAGTGCCACATATCCGTTCCCATCAGTGTCATCTACCAGTGCCCATCAGTGCCCCCTATCAGAGCCACCTATCAGTGCCACCTATCAGTGCCCATCAGTCCCATCTATCAGTTGTACCTATCAGTGCCCCTTAGTGCCACCCATCCGTGCCACCCATCCGTGCTACCCATCAGTGCCATCTTATCTGTGCCCATCTTTGCCCATCAGTGCCTCCTTATCTGTGCCCATCAGTACTGCCTTATCTGTGCCTATGGGTGCCACCTTATATGTGCCTATTAGTGCCACCTTAACTGTGCCCATCAGTACTGCCTTATCTGTGCCTATCAGTGCCACCTTAACTGTGCCTATCAGTGCCCACCAGTGTAGCCTATCAGTGCCCACCAGTGCAGCCTATCAGTGCCCACCAGTGCAGCCTATCAGTGCCGCCTCATCAGCGCATTTCAATGAAGGAGAAAAATGACCCGTTTGCAAAATTTTATAACAAACTATGAAACATGATTTTTTTTTTTTTTTTTATTTTGCATTTTTTTTTTGTTTGTTTAGCAAAAAATAAAACTCCGAGCTGTGATTAAATACCACCAAAAGAAAGCTCTATTTGTGGGAAAAAAATGATAACAATATCATTTGGGTACAGTGTTGTATGCCCGCGTAATTGTCATTCAAAGTGCATCAGCACTGAAAGCTGAAACTTGGTCTGGGCAGGAGGGGGGTTTAAGTGCCCAGTAAGCAAGTGGTTAAAGTTCATATGCGTGTAAAGGCAGGTGTCCCAATACTTTTGACAATATCGTGTATAGTAACAAACACAGAGCTGATTAATTTGCGTCTTTTGTATTTACTTTTTATTACATCTAATGATTGGTAAGCTTATACAGTTACGTTTTGCCTTTGGATTTAAATACACTTCGACCTCTATGAAGGACCCCTAAAATCCGTCACTTTTCGCACTTTCTCTTGATGTAAATTCTGCGTTTGGTCGATTTCCCGGCGTAGGCGATTGTCCTGCATGCGGTTATAATGGTTATGGATCCGATATCCAGATCCTCCCAGCGCTCATTACTGCTCAGTCCATCCTTTGAAGGGTCTGCCAGCCCCAGAGAGCCTCATAAATCTCCCCCATTCCTCTCTCGCTGTCCCGCCGCTCAGATTTATGGTCACATGTGTGATTGTATTAAGTGGTACGGAGAGAGGAGAGACACACACTCCTCATCTACTACCCTGACAAGGGTGGAATGAGCGTACAACACAGAATGTGCCTCACATCACACAACCGCGCCGTGTCATCGCCATTCCGCAGCACTTTACCGTGTAGAATTCCCTGATCCAAATACAAGGAGGCCTAAAGACCACCATTTACCAGAACAGACCATCAAGTACATGAAACGCGCTTAAAGGGGTCTTGTAGCAATGGTAACCACTTAGATACAACCGAAGACACTAGGAAATCAGATGACCGAGAGTGGGGTGCAGGAGGCAGGTCACAGGGTTAGGGTTAGGGTTAGGAGGTACAGGAGGCAGGTCATAGGGTTAGGGTTAGGAGGTAGTTCATAGAGTTGGGGTAGTAGGTAGAGGAGGCAGGTCAAGGGTTAAGGTTAGGAGGTACAGGAGGCAGGTCTAGAGTTAGGGTAGTAGGTACAGGAGGCAGGTCATAGGGTTAGGGTTAGGAGGTACAGGAAGCAGGTCTTAGGGTTAGGAGGTGCAGGTGGCAGGGTTAGGAGGTACAGGAGGCAGGTCATAAAGTTAGGGTAGTAGATACAGGAGGGAGGTCATAGGGTTAGGGTTAGGAGGTGCAGGAGGCAGGTCATAGGGTTAGGGTAGTAGATACAGGAGGGAGGTCATAGGGTTAGGGTTAGGAGGTGCAGGAGGCAGGTCATAGGGTTAGGGTAGTAGATACAGGAGGGAGGTCATAGGGTTAGGGTTAGGAGGTGCAGGAGGCAGGTCATAGAGTTAGGGTAGTAGGTACAGGAGGCAGGTCATAGGGTTAGGGTTAGGAGGTGCAGGAGGCAGGTCATAGAGTTGGGGTAGTAGGTAAAGGAGGCAGGTCAAGGGTTAAGGTTAGTAGGTAGAGGAGGCAGGTCAAGGGTTAAGGTTAGGAGGTACAGGAGGCAGGTCTAGGGTTAGGGTAGTAGGTACAGGAGGCAGGTCATAGGGTTAGGGTTAGGAGGTACAGGAAGCAGGTCTTAGGGTTAGGAGGTGCAGGTGGCAGGGTTAGGAGGTACAGGAGGCAGGTCATAAAGTTAGGGTAGTAGATACAGGAGGGAGGTCATAGGGTTAGGGTTAGGAGGTGCAGGAGGCAGGTCATAGGGTTAGGGTAGTAGATACAGGAGGGAGGTCATAGGGTTAGGGTTAGGAGGTGCAGGAGGCAGGTCATAGGGTTAGGGTAGTAGATACAGGAGGGAGGTCATAGGGTTAGGGTTAGGGGGTGCAGGAGGCAGGTCATAGAGTTAGGGTAGTAGGTACAGGAGGCAGGTCATAGGGTTAGGGTTAGGAGGTGCAGGAGGCAGGTCATAGAGTTGGGGTAGTAGGTAAAGGAGGCAGGTCAAGGGTTAAGGTTAGGAGGTGCAAAAGGCAGGTCTAGAGTTAGGGTAGTAGGTACAGGAGGCAGGTCATAGGGTTAGGAGGTACATGAGGCAGTTCATAGGGTTAGGGTAGTATTTACAGGAGGCAGGTCATAGAGTTAGGGTAGCAGGTGCAGAAGACAGGTCATAGGGTTAGGGTAGTAGGTACAGGAGGCAGGTCATAGGGTTAGGGTTGTAGGTGCAGGAGGCAGGTCATAGGGTTAGGGTTAGGAGGTGCAGGAGGCAGGTCAAAGGGTTAGGGTTGTAGGTCCAGGAGGCAGGTCATAGGGTTAGGGTTAGGAGGTGCAGGAGGCAGGTCAAAGGGTTAGGGTTGTAGGTGCAGGAGGCAGGTCATAGGTTTAGGGTAGTATTTACAGGAGGCAGGTCATAAATTTAGGGTAGCAGGTGCAGGAGGCAGGTCATAGAGCTAGGGTAGGAGGTGCAGGATGCAGGTCATAGAGTTAGGGTAGCAGGTGCAGGAGGCAGGTCATAGAGTTAGGGTAGCAGGTGCAGGAGGCAGGTCATAGAGCTAGGGTAGGAGGTGCAGGATGCAGGTCATAGAGTTAGGGTAGCAGGTGCAGGAGGCAGGTCATAGAGTTAGGGTAGCAGGTGCAGGAGGCAGGTCATAGAGTTAGGAGGTTTAGGAGGCAGGTGGCAGGGTTAGGAGGCTCAGGAGGCAGGTCATAGGGTTAGTATATGTAGCACTGACCCCCAAAGGAGTGGCTGAATTTATTGGGCTTACCGTTACCTCCTTCACCTCGTATGTCTCTAGGGGTTTCCCCAGGTAGATGACCCAAGAACTGTAGAGACTGACGCCAGATCCACTTGAAGGGATTTTTATTTGCGAAAAGTAGTTAACAACATAGGATCGGAGGGTTTCGGTGAAAAGTCCAGGTACTCTTAATGTTACATTCAGTAGGGATCAGTATCTCACTTTGAATAAATCCAGAGAATAGCCAATCACAGATGGATCCTCACCCTAGTTGGATATTCCTTCTCTCACCAGGCCTGGCAGCCAACATGGTGTTTGAGTCGGGAACAAGTCTCTGCCACAGACTTTGCTATAAAAACTCATGAGGGAAACTTGAAAGCTTGTAGGACACTCGTGTGGTACCAGTATCTTGCAGCCGGTCTGGCGGTACCGCACGAGATTGGATTCGCTTGGGTCCTTCAGCATTTCCAAGCTCTTGTTGAGAAGCCAACACTTGCGTGGCCTTCTCCCGAAGAGTCCTCCCCTGGATACCCTCACAGTTGCTGGGCCTCTCCACTAACCGAGACGGCACCGGACCACCTCCCAATCCTTTTTTCAGTATCCTCGCCTCGGGCTAGCCAGCCCCGAGACGTAAAGTTGGGTGGATCCGCACCCCAGGCCGTGGAAGTCCTGGGGGCTGCTCAGGAGGACCGGGACCATGCAGTCAGAACATACTTCTGGACCGGAACCCCAAAACACAGGACGTCCGCATTTTAAGTACCCCCCCCCCCCCAGAAGGCAGAGCAAGGGTGACACTCCCACTGGGCCGGTTCCGAGAGACAGTAACCTTAATACACCCAACTAGACTGTGTTTCATGCCTGCCAAAAGTGAAAGCGCCCCCCATGGGCAGGCAGAACACCCTGCAGTCCAGTCAGACTGATGCTGAGGTCAAAAATTTAGAACAATTAGACCCAAACCAAACTGCGGTTTTGAGGGTAACATTAAATTGCAAAACATATAGCGTGTGCTCTTCAGGATCCGGCGCTACATATAAAATTCCTTTCATACATCTTCTAGCACTTGGCATGAGATTCCTTCAAGTGGCCCACTTTAAATGTCAACTAAAGCGCCATCTGGTGGAAGGCGGCATTGCTGCCGGGCTGATTATATAACAATGGTTAGGTTACAAAACATTTCTGCATAATAGTAAATGTAAAGGGCTTATCAAACACCTTCCTGTTACTATGTACACCCCGCGGGTTTGTGGTTGTTAGTATTATGGAATCCTCATTTCGGGAACTGAGCGCTTGTAGATTAGTGTCTCATTTCCAAATCTTTCCTCAGAAACAAATTCTTATCACTGCGGCTCGACAAAGAGAATGAACAAAGTGAATTAGAGCTACCAGTCTGCATTTCAACATATGCAACAGTTTTTACATAATTCTCTGGATGAGGCTCACGCCACTCTCTCTCCGAGAAATACTTAATCCTTTCCCAGGAACAGCTGGGATTGGGACCACTGACAGTACAGACTTCAGACTCAGGTGCTGGAGGGCTACAAGTCCCATCATGTCTGGGAGGATGAAGACTACAAGTCCCATCATGTCTGGGAGGATGAAGACTACAAGTCCCATCATGTCTGGGAGGATGTAGACTACAAGTCCCATCATGTCTGGGAGGATGTAGACTACAAGTCCTATTATGTCTGGGAGGAGGAGGACTACAAGTCCCATCATGTCTGGGAGGATGTAGACTACAAGTCCCATCATGTCTGGGAGGATGAAGACTACAAGTCCCATCATGTCTGGGAGGATGTAGACTACAAGTCCCATCATGTCTGGGAGGATGAAGACTACAAGTCCCATCATGTCTGAGAGGATGGAGACTACAAGTCCCATCATGTCTGAGAGGATGGAGACTACAAGTCCCATCATGTCTGGGAGGATGAAGACTACAAGTCCCATCATGTCTGGGAGGATGAAGACTACAAGTCCCATCATGTCTGGGAGGAGGAGAACTACAAGTCCCATCATGTCTGGGAGGAGGAGGACTACAAGTCCCATCATGTCTGGGAGGAGGAGGACTACAAGTCCCATCATGTCTGGGAGGATGTAGACTACAAGTCCCATCATGTCTGGGAGGATGTATAAGTCCCATCATGTCTGGGAGGATGAAGACTACAAGTCCCATCATGTCTGGGAGGATGTAGACTACAAGTCCCATCATGTCTGGGAGGATGAAGACTACAAGTCCCATTATGTCTGGGAGGAGGAGGATTACAAGTCCCATCATGTCTGGGAGGATGAAGACTACAAGTCCCATCATGTCTGGGAGGATGAAGACTACAAGTCCCATCATGTCTGGGAGGAGGAGGAGGACTACAAGTCCCATCATGTCTGGGAGGAGGAGGACTACAAGTCCCATCATGTCTAGGAGGATGTAGACTACAAGTCCCATCATGTCTGGGAGGATGAAGACTACAAGTCCCATCGTGTCTGGGAGGAGGAGGACTACAAGTCCCATCATGTCTGGGAGGATGAAGACTACAAGTCCTATTATGTCTGGGAGGAGGAGGACTACAAGTCCCATCATGTCTGGGAGGAGGAGGACTACAAGTCCCATCATGTCTGGGAGGATGAAGACTACAAGTCCTATTATGTCTGGGAGGAGGAGGACTACAAGTCCCATCATGTATTTGAGGAGGAGGACTACAAGTCCCATCATGTCTGGAAGGATGAAGACTACAAGTCCCATCATGTCTGGGAGAAGGAGGACTACAAGTCCCATCATGTCTGGAAGGATGAAGACTACAAGTCCCATCATGTATGGGAGGAGGAGGACTACAAGTCCCATCATGTCTGGGCAGCCACAGGCCGGTACTGCTGGGGCCTATGCTTCCATTCCTGCAGTTTGTTTTTCAAGAGGGTTTCTGCTTCAACATTCTATTTCCTGATCTTGATGGCCAATAATTGGTCAGAATCAAGAGGGCAAGTTGCTGATTAAAGGAGATTTGCCAGGAGGATGGACCCCCCCCCCCCCCACCTCCCACGATGGATACCTCCTGTATGAATGACAACATCACCTCACCAGAGATAGTCAAAAACTGCAGACATGATACAAGAGATGGTCTGAGACTGCAGACATGATACAGGAGATGGTCAGAGACTGCAGACATGATACAAGAGATGGTCAGAGATTGCAGACATGATACCAGACATGGTCAGAGACTGCAGACATGATACAAGAGATGGTCAGAGATTGCAGACATGATACCAGACATGGTCAGAGACTGCAGACATGATACAAGAGATGGTCAGAGACTGCGGACATGATACAAGAGATGTTCAGAGTCTGCATACCTGATACAAGAGATGGTCAGAGACTGCATACCTGATACAAGAGATGGTCAGAGACTGCAGACATGATAAAAAAAGATGGTCAGAGACTGTAGACATGATACAAAAGATGGTCAGAGACTGTGGACACGATAAAAGAGATGGTCGGTGACTGCAGACACGATACAGGAGATGGTCAGAGACTGCGGACATGATACAAGAGATGGTCAGAGACTGCGGACATGATACAAAAGATGGTCAGAGACTGCGGACATGATACAAGAGATGGTCAGAGACTGTGGGCATGATACAAGAGATGGTCAGAGACTGCAGACATGATACAAGAGATGGTCAGAGACTGCAGACATGATACAAGAGATGGTCAGGGACAGCGGACATGATACAAGAGATGGTCAGGGACAGCGGACATGATACAAGAGATGGTCAGAGACTGTGGACATGCTGCAGGAGATTGTATATAGCTGTTGTTGGAGACTGGGATCATGCTTCAAGACAGTCATAGACTGGAGACACATTACAGGAGACTGCTAGAGATCAATGTTACAATGGGGCAATAAGGAAACACAAATTAGTGCCTGCATTGTCCCAAGGGCCACACCTAAAGTACCAAAGGGAATGTTGGGCACCAGGGATCTAGGGTGTGATGGTCAACTAAGGTCCGAGGTGTTCCATCCTAAGGAACTGGCCAGGGGTCTCTGGTGCAGCTCCGGGTGCCCACTGGAAAAGAAAAGAGTGGGAGAGCCCTTATAATTCAATTGGTTCAAACAGGGTGATTGACTGAACAAAATGGTTTTGACAATGGGAAAAGGGAAAAAAGGGAAAATGACTTACAATTGCTTAGGCTGCGGTCACCCTAGAGCAGGGATTCTCAAACTACGGCCCTCCAGCTGTTGCAAAACTACACATCCCATGAGGCATTGTAAAACTCTGACATTCACAGACATGACTAAGCATGATGGGAATTGTAGTTCCTGAAGAACTGGAGGGCCATAGTTTGAAGACCCATGCCCTAGAGGGTGTGAAAATGCAACCTTCCAAGTACCCGGGTGGAGATGCAGGATGGGGGTGGTCACTTTCGATGCCATGGAGGTCCCAATCCTAGGTCCTCTGTAAAAAATTGAGTTCCAACTGAGTCTGCAAAAAAAAATAAAAAACACCCCGTTGGTGGTACAGTCGGCAGAGGTGGCGTCATCTAGTGTAATGAACATTCAATTTTTTAATTTCACCAATACATAAAGTCAATGTTCATTAAACCGGACGACTCCGACCCATTTTTAGTCTCTTCCGACTAGACCACATGTGGGCTTCTTTGCAGACTCCGTTTGAACTCACCATGTTGGGTAGTAGGTAATCTTTTATCCAGAGGCCGGACACGTGGGAATGAAAGCATGGCCATGCCGGGAACTTGTGGCTCCTCGGTGGTACGACCCATCTAGAGGCAAGCTGGGGTATAGTAGTGTAGTATAGTAGGGCACTATTAGCTCTTTAGCTCTTGACACGGGGCACGTTACAGGTGTGCGTTCAGGGAGACATGTGCTCCTGGTTTACACAGAGCTGCCTTTTGATCTGGGGCTTGTTAGAGCGAAGAACATAAAACACAGTTTGTGTCAATGGAAGAACATGTAACTGTCTGAAAACGATTGCAAGATTACGCAACGGCCGCAATTATCTCCCCACAGAGAGTCGTTCACATGAGTAATGGCTGGCTTGGCAATTAGACCCGACACTCAGAATGTTTTTTGTTTTTTTTGCCACCTTGTAGTTTATTACAAGCTAGATATATCATGGAGAATTGAGGGAGATGAGACAGCAGTTTATGGGGCAATCATAGGAAAATGGCGTACAGTTAGGACAGATTTTCGGGACCGGTGTTCCTATCCACTCTTTTTTTCTGCACTCTGCATTGTAGAAGTCATTTGGTGTGGAGATTCCTGCGTTTCATGGAGTATCCTCTGCATGAGGCCTGCACCGGAAGAGATGTTGGTCACACAGGCATGTACTGGCCATAGGGACTATAGGGAGTTTCCCGGTGGGACGATGGCTCAGTGGGCCAGTTTCAGTGACAGCCAGTGGCATCGCTGGGGGGGACTTTTGGGGGTATCGCCCCGAATCTAGGGCCCATAGCCCAGAGTCAGTCCGGGAGTCCCCAACCACAGGGTCCCAGCCCACTACCTACCCTCTTTCTGGTGACCCTGGTGTAAGGAGGGGCTCTCTGGGGAACCTGATGTAAGAGAGAGGCTCTCTGTGGACCCGGATGTAAGGGCTTGGCTCTCTAGGGACCCTGATGTAAGGCGGATGATCTCTGGGGACTCTGATGTAAGAGGGGCTCTCTGGGGACCCTGATGTAAGGGGAAGGCTATATGGGGACCCTGATGTAAGGGGAGGCTCTCTGGGCACCCTGATGTAAGTGGGGGGGGCTCTCTGGGGACCCAGATGTAAGGAGGGGCTCTCTGGGGACCCAGATGTAAGGGGGGCTCTCTTGGGGCTTTTTTGCCCAATTGCGTACAGTTTATATACTGTTTTTTGCGTGTTTGCAAAATTAAAGTGGGCCGGTCTGGATGAAGTCCAGGGCCAAATTTTTGTCCCAGTCCAACCCTGTGGTCACATGACTGCGGCCATGTTCTCCTCCTCGTGGCTTTTAATTTCTCCTCCAATCTATTAATTTGTTTTTCGAGACTTCAGAGGGCACATTTGCAAAGTACAGTTGTAGGCAGGAGTCAGCTGTATTATTTGTGCCTTGTATTTAAAGTTACTGTTTGCCGGTGTAGGGCTTACATCTCTATGGTGTGTTTGGTATTTGGCCTGTGGTGCCCACTATAGCTGGGGTATCTAAGCGGGAGGAGGTTGGTCAAGGAATAGGAAGGGATTGGACATGGGGCAGAGAGGGGCCATACACGGGGAGTTGTAGTGCTGCACCTAACTGGGGTTACAGTGCTTTGAAAAAGTATTCATACTCCAAAGATTTACAGTATAGATGAAGCAGGGAGATCCTTGCACTACCGGCCTTCAGGTACAGCTTCCTCTCTAAAAAAAAAGTATTTCTCCTACACACTGTTTTGCTCCAAGGAAGAAGATAATATCTTAATCCTTTTTGTCAATTCCTGAGGTCTTGCCGCCCTCTCAGGATCATGGGTATCCACAAGTACTTGTTTTCGTTGTCTTACAGCTTCCTCTCTAGCAAGGAGAACAGTGAGCTGCACTCACCTCACCACATCTCAATCCAATCTGGTGTCCTCTTGTCAGAGCTGCCTCACTATTGACTGGTGTGGTAACGATAGAGGTGAAGGAAGTAAAAATTTACAGAATAGATGAAGCAGAAGCAGGGGGATCCTTGCACTACAGGCTTTTCAGGTACAGCTTCCTCTCCAACTCCACCAACTCTTCATATGCAATCTGATGTCCTCTTGTTAGATCTGCCTCACTGTTGACCGATGTGATAACGATAGAGGTTGAGGAAACAAAGATTTACAGAAAAGATGAAACAGAAGCAGGGAGATCCTTGCACTACAGACTCTCAGGTACAGCTTTCTCTCCAGCAAGGAGAACAGTGAGCTGCAAAGTCGTGCCAATACCAAATCTCACATCCAATCTGGTGTCTTCTTGTCGGGACTGCCTCACTGTTGACTGGTTTGATAACGATAGAGTTGGAAGCAGCAAAAATGTACAGAATAGATGAAACAGAAGCAGGGGAATCCTTGTACTACAAGCTTCTAGGTAGAGCTTACTCTCCAGCTCCACCAAATCTTCATATGCAATCTGATGTTCTATTGTTAGATCTGCCTCACTGTTGACCGGTGTGATAACAATAGAGGTTGAGGAAGCAAAGACTTACAGAATAGATGAAGCAGAAGCAGGGGGATCCTTGCACTATAGGCTTTCAGGTACAGCTTCCTCTCCAGCTCCACCAAATCTCACATCCAATCTGGTGTCCTCTTGTCAGAGCTGCCTCACTGTTGACTGGTTTGATAATGATAGAGGTGGAAGCAGCAAAAATGTACAGAATAGATGAAACAGAAGCAGGGGGATCCTTGTACTACAAGCTTCCAGGTAGAGCTTACTCTCCAGCTCCACCAAATCTTCATATGCAAGCTGATGTCCTCTTGTTAGATCTGCCTCACTGTTGACCGGTGTGATAACAATAGAGGTTGAGGAAGCAAAGACTTACAGAATAGATGAAGCAGAAGCAGGGGGATCCTTGCACTATAGGCTTTCAGGTACAGCTTCCTCTCCAGCTCCACCAAATCTCACATCCAATCTGGTGTCCTCTTGTCAGAGCAGCCTCACTGTTGATCAGTGTGATAACGATAGAGGTGGAAGAAGCAAAGATTAACTGAATAGATGAAGCAGAAGCAGGGTGATCTTTGCACTACAGGCCCTTGGGTACAGCTTCCTCTCCAGCTCCAGAAAATTTCACTACAAATCTGGTGAGACCAGCAGTCAGAAGCATCAGAGTCGTAGGAAGTGGCCTGGCACAGGAACTGCACTGTTACTTCTTAAAAAGCAATTAGAAGGTAGGTATTCCGGGTATTCCTCGGGCGCAATTAATATTTCTAGATGCAAACAGAGCAAATCTTCACTGATTTCAGGTCCACTTTAAGAAAGTATGGACTTAAGAATGTCTTACAGTCTGGCTCGGGGAGGGTTTTTCCAAAGTAGCACCACTTTTACAGCTTGGTTTTACGATGCTGTTATTCCATCACCTTTGTGCCTTTCACTCTACCAGGGCAACGCGCTGACAGGAAAACAGAGTGAGACAGGTGTTCAGGGCTCTCTATAGAGGGGGACAGAGGGTCTTCAGCTGTTGTTTATCTCACAGAATCTGCTGGGATCCTCGTTTTATGGTCACGCTGTATACTCCGGCCTTGCGAAGGATGACACTTTCAGATCTCATTAATCTGTTTTTTTTTTTTTTTCTCAATCGTAGATCAAGCATTTGTCAACGTCCTTGACACGGGTGATGTCACCTACCTTCTATCCTAAGCATGTCACGAAGCCAACATTTTCCCACACGCTCTTCTAGCTGGAAGTCAAGGATTCGTGTCTTTCAGACAACCAGAGGTGGTTCCCACATACTTAGACCTATATCAAGTAAAGCATAAGTTTTGCCTTAAATGCAAATGTCTTCATAAAACACTTAATATTTAGTAGCCTGTATATATATTCCCCCAAATCTATAAAACATACATTATTTAAGACAGGGGGTGTCAAACTCAATTTCATAGACGGCATAATCGACATTATAGTAATAGTAGTAGTAGTGGTGGACCCCTGAGGATACGCCAGAGCATCAAACGCGTTGGGTAAAGCTAAAGAGTGCTCATCCTCCAGGCCCAGTCCATAAGAGGGTTCTGCTACACAGCGGGCCCTAACGTAGGGTCCCTGTCACTGAGACGGGTAGACTATACATCAGAGTCAATATTTTCACCGTACTCGTTCAAGAATTAGGCTCAGAATTAGTGGGTGCTGCAGCAAAAGCCAGCTGGAGACTGGGGGCATCGAAGGTCAATGTAAATCTTTGCCAGTACACCGCGGATCAACAGGTACCATCTGAAAGTTTTATTGTAGAATGATGACATCACAATGGACAAAGTGCATCGTTTTGGAGTTGCGCAGGTTCCCTTAGTCAATCATGTGATGGGTAGACCTTAAAGCCACCAATCTACCATTTAAACAGAACCTCCATCACTGGCCACCACCTCCTCTCCCGAACTGGTTGCCACCACCGCCTCCTTTCCTGAACTGGTTGTCACCACTGCCTCCTCTCCCGAACTGGTAGCCACCACCGCCTCCTCTCCTGAACTGGTGGCCACCACTGCCTCCTCACCACTACAGCTTCCACTCCCGAAATGTTTGCCACCACTGCCTTCTCTCCCGAACCGGTTGCCACCACCGCCTCCTCTAATGAACTGGTTGCCACCACCGCCTCCTCTCCCGAACTGGTTGCCACCACCGCCTCCTCTAACGAACTGGTTGCCACCACCGCCTCCTCTCCCGAACTGGTTGCCACCACCGCCTCCTCTCCCAAACTGGTTGCCACCACCGCCTCCTCTCCCGAACTGGTTGTCACCACTGCCTCCTCTCCCGAACTGGTAGCCACCACCGCCTCCTCTCCTGAACTGGTGGCCACCACTGCTTCCTCACCACCACAGCTTCCACTCCCGAAATGTTTGCCACCACTGCCTCCTCACCACTACAGCTTCCACTCCCGAAATGTTTGCCACCACTGCCTTCTCTCCCGAACTGGTTGCCACCACCGCCTCCTCTCCCGAACTGGTAGCCACCACCGCCTCCTCTCCTGAACTGGTTGTCACCACTGCCTCCTCTCCCGAATTGGTTTCCACCACCGCCTCCTCTCCCGAACTGGTTGCCATCACTGTCTCCTCACCACCACAGCCTCCACTCTCGAAATGGTTGCCACCACTGCCTCCTCTCCCGAACTGGTTGCCATCACTGTCTCCTCACCACCACAGCCTCCACTCTCGAAATGGTTGCCACCACTGCCTTCTCTCCCGAACTGGTTGCCACCACCGCCTCCTCTCCCGAACTGGTTGCCACCACCACCTCCTCTCCTGAACTGGTTGCCAACACCACCTCCTCTCCCAAACTGGCTGCCACCACTGTCTCCTCACCACCACAGTCTCCTCTCCCGACCTGGTTGCCACCACCACCTCCTCTCCCGAACTGGTTGCCACCACCGCCTCCTCTCCCAAACTGGCTGCCACCACCGTCTCCTCACCACCACAGTCTCCTCTCCCGAACTGGTTGCCACCACCACCTCCTCCGCCACCACCGCCCCCTCTCCTGAACTGGTTGCCACCATCGCCTCCTTTCCCGAATTGGTTGCCACCATCGCCTCCTCACCACCACTGTCTTCTCTCCCCAACTGGTTGCCACCACCGTCTTCTCTTCCGAACTAGCTGCTTCTCCATCCTTGTGCTTGTCACTCTCCAGTATCCATAAGATTAACATGAAGGCTTACACTTCATTCCCTATTCCCATACACTGTATGATTTCCCTCTCACTCCGCACTCCTGTTAAATCAGACCAAACGTACAGTTGGTTCCAACAATCACATGGCAGTGCAACAGCTTAATTCAGTGTTGAGCTACCCCCATGAAGGCCACTTAAAGATACTCTACCCCAAGGGTTGCCCCGGCCTTGAAAGTCCTGATGGATAAGAGAAATAAGGTTATAGTTATACTCTTTATATGAAATGAATAAATGATTGTCAGTAAAATTCCTTGAGGAGCACTAAAACAGCAAGCACTACCTGATCAAGGTCTATGGCGGCAGGTCAGAAAAGTGTAGGAGAATGACCAATGTGGAGTCAGACTACTCCTTTAACCTCCTGATGCTTTAACACAAACACTTTGGGGCTCATGTACACAAAGAACCAGGTTGACAACGGGCCACGGGAAAACGGGACGGCATTTTGCGACTGGCGGTCAAAACGTTCCTATCCTGAACGCGATTCTTCCGCATTCAGGAGAGGAAGGTTGAACCTCCCCTGATCTTGTCACTTGTGTGTGTGTGTGGGGGAGGGGGGAGGGGGGAGGGGGAGAGTCCTTTCGTTGATGCAAGCGTCTTTAATCTTCAGCTAGCTCAAATGGAGGGGCCCAAAATACTTGAGAGATAGTAACATTCAGCAGTATAATATGTGTTGTAGATGTCTCCTTATAGAGAAGGAAGGAAGGCAAAGTAAAAGTGTCTGCGTGTAGTGTTCTTGGGTGCTAAGAGGGTGGGCAGATGCCCGCTCACCAGTCCAAGCGATCCAAAGCTCAGGAGGAGGGATGGTGTGAAGATCCTGCAGATGCTGTACTCGGGGACAATGCTTGACAGCACTCTCCTTGAGGCTGTAGCTCGGCTGGATCTGTGATGCAGGTAATGTGGGTGACCTTCCAGCTGCCACTCGATGACCGGACCCTGCCAATAACAGGTGCCCCACACATGCTCTCCCCTGCCACCTAGGCCACAGTGCAGCCACGCTCTCCCCAACCATCTGGATCACTGCTCCCAGATAAAGGCAGTGGTCCCAACTCCTCCCCAACACAGGCTATTTAAAACCTCTCCCAGCATTCTGTTCTCTTCCTCCTGGGACTTGTAGTCCACAACAATCCGGGTTCAATGTAGATTTGAACTCTTTGGACTACATGTCCCAAGATCCTCCACTCTTCTGCAAGTTTTCACTCACTCTGCTTTCAGGATGTGACAAGGCAGATCCCAGGCTGAGCACTAGAGGGGACAGTCTCAATGTGCCAGAAGTGTCCTCTGATAACACAGGCAATTTAGCCAGCTCCTGGCTACATCAGTAAACAGCATTGCTCATTAACATGTGGCGGGGTCTTTAGGGCTATGCTGTGGTGTTTCATACCTCTAGCTTGTAGCAGTTCCTCACCAAAGGTAATGTAGCTCCTAATAGTACTGCTCAAGGGTCCCGACAAAGGGGTACAGTGCCTTGAAAAAGTATTCACACCCCTTGAAATTCCCCACATATTGTCATGTTACAAACCAAAAACATAAATGTATTTTATTGGGATTTTATGTGATGGACCAACACAAAGTGTCACATAATTGTGAAGTGGAAGGAAAATGATAAATGATACAAATAAATATGTGAAAAGTGTGGGGGGAGGGGCATTTGTATTGCACCCCCCCGGAGTCAATACTTTGTAGAACCCCCTTTCTCTACAAGTCTTTTTGGGGGTGTCTCTACCAGCTTTGCACATCTAGAGAGGACATTTCTGCCCATTCTTCTTCTTTGTAAAATATCTCAAGCTCTGTCAGGTTGGATGGAGAGCGTCTGTGATCAGCAATTTTCAAGTCTTGCCACAGATTATGGGGGATCGTTTGTAGAATTTTGAAGAAAATAATGAATTTACCAAATTTTGGGATACGGCTGTAACATAACAAAATCCTGCTAGCACTGACCCCTGTCCTCTCTCCTGCCTGTGGTGACCCCTGTCCTTTCTCCTGCCTGTGGTGACCCCTGTCCTTTCTCCTGCCTGTGGTGACCCCGGTCCTCTCTCCTGCCTGTGGTGACCCCGGTCCTCTCTCCTGCCTGTGGTGACCCCTGTCCTTTCTCCTGCCTGTGGTGACCCCTGTCCTCTCTGCTGTCTGTGGTGACCCCTGTCCTCTCTCCTGCCTGTGGTGACCCCTGTCCTCTCTCCTGCCTGTGGTGACCCCTATCCTCTCTCCTGCCTGTGGTGACCCCTGTCCTCTCTCCTGCCTGTGGTGACCCCTGTCCTCTCTCTGGCCTGTGGTGACCCCTGTCCTCTCTCCTGCCTGTGGTGACCCCTGTCCTCTCTCCTGCCAACGGTGACCTCTGTCCTCTCTCCTGCCTGTGGTGACCCATGTCCTCTCTCCTGCCAACGGTGACCTCTGTCCTCTCTCCTGCCAACGGTGACCCCTGTCTTCTCTCCTGCACGTGGTGACCCCTGTCGTCTCTCCTGCCTGTGGTGACCCCTATCCTCTCTCCTGCCAACGGTGACCTCTGTCCTCTCTCCTGCCAACGGTGACCCCTGTCTTCTCTCCTGCACGTGGTGACCCCTGTCTTCTCTCCTGCCTGTGGTGACCCATGTCCTCTCTCCTGCCAATGGTGACCCCTGTCCTCTCTCCTGCATGTGGTGACCCCTGTCCTCTCTCCTGCCTGTGGTGACCCCTGTCCTCTCTCCTGCCTGTGGTGACCCCTGTCCTCTCTCCTGCCTGTGGTGACCCCTGTCTTCTCTCCTGCCTGTGGTGACCCCTGTCCTCTCTCCTGCCTGTGGTGACCCCTGTCCTCTCTCCTGCCTGTGGTGATCCCTGTCCTCTCTCCTGCCTCCTCTCTTCCTATAATGTGTGCTCAGCCTCCACTCTTCATGTGTGTTGCTCATTCAGTAAATGTAAATACTTTCGCTTAGCTTCATCTTGCTCAGAAAACTTATTTTTTTGGCTGAATTAGCGGAGGAGTCACAAGACTCTAATCTGATTAATTCTCTTCTTCCAGGCTGACCTTTCCTCGGTCACGTCGGAGGAGGTGGTGGAGAATCTCTCTCTCCGGAGCCGGGTGCTGAATATCTTTCTGAAGCTTAGAAGGAACTTTAGATTTGAAGGAAAATAGATTTCAGGAAAGATAGATTTCTTGGAAGAAGATTTTTTGTCTGATGGTGGTGGGATGTGGTTAGCGCTTCAATCATCCTGAAAACGTGGTTGTTATGGTGTCAGGATGACTGAAGCACATTTCTTATATTATTACATTGGAATATACAATGAAATAGTTCAACTCACCATAATGCAAAATCCATTGGAGCCCTCAGCTTGTTGCCTTGCCACCAGATAGGGTGTTGCTTGCCACTGTAGCCTGCCACCAGATGAAGCCTGCTACTACAGCTGCCAGATCCAGCCTGCCACCAGATAAAGCATGCCACTAGTCTGCCACCAGATGCAGCCTGATGCCACAGCCACCAGATCCAGCCTGCCACCAAATACAGAATGCCACTAGTCTGCCACCAGATGAAGCCTGCTACTACAGCTACCAGATCCAGCCTGCCACCAAATACAGCATGCCACTAGTCTGCCACCAGATGAAGCCTGCTACTACAGCTGCCAGATCCAGCCTGCCACCAGATACAGCATGCCACTAGTCTGCCACCAGATGCAGCCTGATGCCACAGCCACCAGGTGCAGCGTGTTTTACTAGTCTGCCACCTCATGCAGCCTGTCACTAGCCTGCCACCTCATGCAGCCTGTCACTAGCCTGCCACCACAGCCACCAGATGCAGTGAGCCACTAGCCTGCCACCACATCCACCAGATGCAGCCTGTCACTAGCCTGCCACCACAGCCACCAGATGCAGCCTGTCACTAGCCTGCCATCACAGCCACCAGATGCAGCCTATCACTAGCCTGCCACCACAGTCACCTGATGCAGCATGTCACTAGCCTGCCACCACAACCACCAGATGCAGCCTGTCACTAGCCTGCCACCACAGCCACCAGATGCAGCCTGTCACTAGCCTTCCACCACATCCACCAGATGCAGCCTGTCACTAGCCTTCCACCACATCCATCAGATGCAGCCTGTCAGTAGCCTGCCACCACAGCCACCTGGTGCAGCATGTCACTAGCTTGCCACCACAACCATCAGATGCAGTATGTCACTAGCCTGCCACCACAGCCACCAGATGCAGTGAGTTACTAGCCTGCCACCAGATGCAGTGAGTCACTAGCCTGCCACCACAGCCACCAGATGCAGTGAGTCACTAGTCTGCCACCACAGCCACCAGATGCAGTGAGTCACTAGCCTGCCACCACAGCCACCAGAAGCAGTGAGTCACTAGTCTGCCACTACAGCCACCAGATGCAGCATGTCTCTAGCTTGCCACCACAACCACCAGATGCAGTGAGTCACTAGTCTGCCACCACAGCCACCAGATGCAGTGAGTCACTAGCCTGCCACCACAGCCACCAGATGCAGTGAGTCACTAGCCTGCCACCACAGCCGCCAGATGCAGCCTGTCACTAGCCTGCCACCACAGCCACCAGATGCAGCCTGTCACTAGCCTGCCACCACAGCCACCAGATGCAGCCTGTCACTAGCCTGCCACCACAGCCACCAGATGCAGTGAGTCACTACCCTGCCACCACAGCCACCAGATGCAGTGAGTCACTAGTCTGCCACCACAGCCACCAGATGCAGCGAGTCACTAGCCTGCCACCACAGCCACCTGATGCAGCATGTCACTACCCTGCCACCACAGCCACCAGATGCAGTGAGTCACTAGTCTGCCACCACAGCCACCAGATGCAGCGAGTCACTAGCCTGCCACCACAGCCACCTGATGCAGCATGTCACTAGCCTGCCACCACAGCCACCAGATGCAGTGAGTCACTAGCCTGCCACCACAGCCACCAGATGCAGTGAGTCACTAGCCTGCCACCACAGCCACCAGATGCAGTGAGTCACTACCCTGCCACCACAGCCACCAGATGCAGTGAGTCACTAGCCTGCCACCACAGCCACCAGATGCAGTGAGTCACTAGTCTGCCACCACAGCCACCAGATGCAGTGAGTCACTAGTCTGCCACCACAACCACCAGATGCAGTGAGTCACTAGTCTGCCACCACAGCCACAAGAAGAAGCATGTCACTAGACTACCACCACAGCCACCAGGAGGGGTAGCTGCCCTGGCCCAATGGTTTATTGCAGGGATGGGAGAGCCCTGACACCCTAACCCTAAGGGAAGGGGGATGCAGTTTGGCATCTTTGTTCTGGGCGCTGGATGACTTTTTCCCAGCACTGCCCTAGACTAATCATTGAGCCAGAAGGAGTGACTGAGACTGTGCGCCTGGCTGTACATTCAATGGGGAAGCAATGTTGGAATCAAACCAGCGGGCCCTTTTGGGGGTGAGCACTACCAAATATTGAAAGTGGCAGATTGAAAGGTGGAAGGCCTCTGTAATAAATAATATTTTTTTTAACGAACATCACAGCACCCAGAGCATTTTCATATTCATTATAGCAGGGTTATACTGCCACCTTCAGGTGATTGGAAATCCTCTCCCAGGCTTAACCCCTCCCTGTTGGGCAAGGCTGCAGGTTTGTTCATTTGCTAGTGTCCTGGGCTCTGCTCAGATCAGATCAGAGCCTGCATTCACTATATCTGGTCACCTCAGGAGCCTGTATTCACTATAACTGGTCCCCCCAGGAGCCTGCATTAACTATATCTGGTCTCCCCAAGAGCCTGCATTCACTATATCTGGTCCCCCCAGGACTCTGCATTCACTATATCTGGTCTCCCCAGGACTCTGCATTCACTATATCTGGTCACCTCAGGAGCCTGTATTCACTATACCTGGTCCCCCCAGGACTCTGCATTCACGATACCTGGTCCCCCCAGGAGCCTGCATTTACTATATCTGGTCTCCCCAGGAGCCTGCATTCACTATATCTGGTCCCCCCAGGACTCTGCATTCACTATATCTGGTCTCCCCAGGACTCTGAATTTACTATATCTGGTCCCCCAGGACTCTGCATTCACTATATCTGGTCCCCCCAGGACTCTGCATTCACTATATCTGATCTCCCCAGGACTCTGCATTCACTATATCTGCTCTCCCCAGGACTCTGTATTCACTATATCTGCTCTCCCCAGGATTCTGCATTCACTATATCTGGTCTCCCCAGGATGCTGCATTCACTATATCTGGTCTCCCCAGGACTCTGCATTCACTATATCTGGTCCCCCCAGGACTCTGCATTCACTATATCTGGTCCCCCCAGGACTCTGCATTCACTATATCTGGTCTCCCCAGGACTCTGCATTCACTATATCTGCTCTCCCCAGGACTCTGCATTCACTATATCTGGGCTCCCCGGGACTCTGTATTCACTATATCTGGTCCCCCACAGTAAACAGAACATGGAAATGCAATTATTTTCGTAAATATAAACTGCTAAATACCTTTTCTCACCAGCAGTATATAGCAGTCCTGTGACTTCAATCAGCGTCTGGTTAAAGCTTGTAGGAGGAGTTTTCATTTTCCTCTGACCGTCCTATGAGGCTGCAGGACCCCCTGACCCTCTGCCTGGACAGTGCTGATTGGCCCCTTTACTGATCACATGCACCCTCCCAAGAAGGAAACAATTCGCTAGCAATACACACCAAACTGAGCATGTGCAGATTGCCCCCCAAGGCTTGATTGGGGACAGTGGAAGAAGGGAATGATCGGAGAAGAACAGCCTTTTTACACAATGCAGAAGATTAACCCCTTAGGTTCCACAGTGAGAATGACAA
Organism: Lithobates pipiens; assembly: GCF_037356315.1. Classification (NCBI taxonomy): domain Eukaryota; kingdom Metazoa; phylum Chordata; class Amphibia; order Anura; family Ranidae; genus Lithobates; species Lithobates pipiens. The sequence goes on from NW_027507788.1 coordinate 3,888,261, forward strand.
GCATGCTTTACTACATATACACACTTATTTTACTGTTGTGGGTTTAGTGACACTTTAAATATACCTCTGTGGATAAATACATAAAGAAATGCGATAAAGAGTAAAAAGTCTTTATTAAACACGACGGGACATACATTATCCCTAAAACTTCATACATATACAAGGAATATTAAAAACACCACTGTTAGGTGTTATACATGATGGTGGTATGGAAATATATATGGTCTACTCGCAGGACCGTTTTTAAGGCAGGGCAAAAGGGGCAGCTGCCCTGGGCCTCATCATTGTAGTGGGGCCCAAAGCAGCTACCTCATACTTGCCAACTATCCCAGTTTAAATTCCTTTATCCCTTGAAGTTTTAGTCCCGTGCTGTCTCCGGATACCTCAGTGTAAACTTCTGTTGCTGCTGCCCAGCTCTGCCCTATTGCCATGTTCAGATGACTCACCTGCAGACCCTGTGTTTACATGTAAATAACCTGCATTGACATGTAAATAGTGATGGCAATAATATGTAAATAGTCGTGAACTGCGGCATTGATATCTAAATAGAGGCAGCATTCATATGTATATCATGTCCTTCTGAAGTCACATCCACCATCACTTCTGTTGAATGCTGCCCACTGGGGGGGTAAAGGGGTATACTTGAAAGCCCTGCCTACAACTGTGGTCATTAAGCCTAACATCAGTCTGTTCTGCAAAAGTAAGAAAATTGGAGGTGGAACCTGTCTTCAAAATAACATGGTGCCACAGCACCCTGAATTTTGGTGCATGTGAATACGCATGCAGACAGTAAGGAGATGATGTGCTGTAACCTTTAGAAAGCAATCAGTGAGCAGTAATAATGTGCAGTAACCTCAAACAACCAATTTGTGAGTGGTACTGATGTACAGTAATCTCTAGCAACCAATCAACAAGAAGAAGTCATGTGCTGTAACCTCTAGATAATAACAGGGAGCCATAATGTGTGCTGTAACCTCTAGCAACCAGTTAGTGAGCGGTAATGATACACTGTAACCTCTTGGAACCAATCCCAATCGAGGCCTGATCTCGATTCAGTAAACTGATTTTGAGTCTAGCTGCTATTTATTGTATGTCTCAAAGCATGTGGAGATAGCGAAATTTCATGAAAGAGGGGGCCCAAGAAAATGTTTGCCCAGGGTCCAGTCAATATTAAAGACGGCCCTGTCTACTCGTTTCGAGGAAAACACCGCTTCCTCAGGACCTTATCTGCCTTTACATGGATTCTGATACTTGTGCTCAAAAATAAACCAAATAGATATAAACAGGCATGTACTGGCCATAGGGACTATAGGGAGTTTCCCGGTGGGCCGATGGCTCAGTGGGCCGGTTTCAGTGACAGCCAGTGGCAACACTGGGGGGGACTTTTGGGACTATAGCCCCAAATCTGGGGCCCATAGCCCCAAATCAGTCCAGGAGTCCCCAACCACAGGGTCCCAGCCCACTACCTGCCCTCTTTCTGATGACCCTGATGTAAGGAGGGGCTCTCTGGGGACCCTGATGTAAGCTGGAGGCTCTCTGGGGAGCCTGATGTAAGATAGAGGCTCTCTGTGGACCCGCATGTATGGGGGGGCTCTGCGGGGACCCAGATGTAAGGTGGATGATCTCTGGGGACTCTGTTGTAAGAGGAGCTCTCTGGGGACTCTGATGTAAGGGAAAGGCTATATGGGGACCCTGATTTAAGGGGAGGCTCTCTGGGGACCCTGATGTAAGTGGGGGGCTCTCTGGGGACCCTGATGTAAGTGGGGGCTCTCTGGGGACCCTGATGTAAGTGGGGGGCTCTCTGGGGATCCTGATGTAAGGAGGGGGCTCTCTGGGGATCCTGATGTAAGGAGGGGGCTCTCTGGGGACCCTGATGTAAGGAGGGGGCTCTCTGGGGACCCTGATGTAAGGAGGGGCTCTCTTGGGACCCTGATGTAAGGGGGGCTCTCTTGGGACCCTGATGTAAGGGGGGCTCTCTTGGGACCCTGATGTAAGGGGGGCTCTCTTGGGACCCTGATGTAAGGGGGGCTTTCTAGGGACTTTTTTGCCCAATTGCGTACAGTTTATATACTGTTTTTTGCGTGTTTGCAAAATTAAAGTGGGCCGGTCTGGATGAAGTCCAGGGCCAAATTTTTGTCCCAGTCCAGCCCTGGATATAAACATATCAGGATGAAAAAGACAAATAGAATCAAAAATAAAGACAAAAAGAAGAAGGGCAAAAACAGGGAGAGAAGTCCCCAATCTCACCGCACCAAGCCGGACCTTGCAGTTTACCGATGCACCCATTAGATACCCATTTTTAGAAGTTGATAATGGTATTCATATTTACTACTTTTCTCAGCGGCATCCAAAGTATTGATGAGCTGCGCAGTTGTTTTTCTAAAATATCAAACGCCGCTGACTACCCGATCACCATTATATAACGCCGGCGGCGGCGGTAGGGCTGTTGTGCTTCATGCAAACCCTCAGCAACATATCAAAACCGGGGGGGGGGGGGGGGGTGTAATCTTACGTTGTCTATATTTCTGCCCAAAACGCAAAAACGTGAGTTTGCCTTTTCAAGATAAAAAAAATGTGTCCTCCGCAGGACCCCCGGCAGTTCTGTGCCGCATAGAAGGAAACGCCAAGCCACATGTTTTCAGTGCCACCCAGGAGCCTTTGTCATAAATAACACCCATTTACGGCGCGGTCCCTCAGGTGCACTTGACCGGTTACTCTACAGCCAGAGGCCAGATGATGGAACGGGAGCATCTCATGTGGGTTTTGTTAAAGGTGTGAAATCAGGATGTTGGACGGCATCATCTTTCATGACCATTAGAGTCTTGTCTCTGCAGCGATGCCTGAATGAGGCTTCACAAAATGCAAAAAACTGAAGCCGGAAAAGCCCAAGGAAGGTGGATCTCAGGCATTGCGGTCAATGGTGGAGAAAAGAAGAGAACCTTCTTATTTCATCAGCATCGCGTCACATTCGACTGTTCTAGTGCAGGATATAAGCTGTCATTTCTTAATAAATGTTAGCTGGAGATCAGCTTCAACTTGTTAGTCAAATCTATCTAAAGTTATCCAAAGTTAGTGTATTTAAATCTGCTAGTCTAGCCAGTGCTGCTGTCCAAGAAGCCATAAAGCCAGCTATAGATGGAATGAATCTCGTCCGGTTCAGCAGAGACCAGCCAAGATTCGATTCATCTATGGGTAGGCTGGTTATACAGAAGCTGGTCCATTAATTGACTTCACTATAACCAGTCAGTCATTTTTACCTATGATCAGAAGCTATAGCCCCCAGCAGTGAGGACTGTGTTCTGCCGGTGTCCTATCATATATGGTCCCCCATCAGATAGTGTCCGCTGTGTACTGTGCATGCGCATGTACACAGCACACACAGATTCCGAAAATACCCGAAGGATGAACGGCGTCTGCGCCGTGAGTCCAGGTTCTATCCCCACCATCCAAGTGGACATAGAGTTGGAATATAAAAGAGCCTGCATTCACTATATCTGGTCCCCCCAGGAGACTGCATTCACTATATGTGGTCCCCCCAGGAGCCTGCATTCACTATATCTGGTCCCCCCAGGAGCCTGCATTCACTATATCTGGTCTCCCCAGGACTCTGCATTCACTATATCTGGTCCCCCCAGGAGCCTGCATTCACTATATCTGGTCTCCCCAGGACTCTGCATTCACTATATCTGCTCTTCCCAGGACTCTGCATTCACTATATCTGATCTCCCCAGGACTCTGCATTCACTATATCTGGTCCCCCCAGGACTCTGCATTTACTATATCTGCTCTGCCCAGGACTCTGCATTCACTATATCTGGTCCCCCCAGGACTCTGCATTCACTATATCTGATCTCCCCAGGACTCTGCATTCACTATATCTGCTCTCCCCAGGACTCTGCATTCACTATATCTGCTCTCCCCAGGACTCTGCATTCACTATATCTGGTCCCCCCAGGACTCTGCATTTACTATATCTGCTCTGCCCAGGACTCTGCATTCACTATATCTGGTCCCCCCAGGACTCTGCAGTCACTATATCTGGTCCCCCCAGGACTCTGCATTCACTATATCTGGTCCCCCCAGGACTCTGCATTTACTATATCTGCTCTGCCCAGGACTCTGCATTCACTATATCTGGTCCCCCCAGGACTCTACATTCACTTTATCTGCTCTCCCCAGGACTCTGCATTCACTATATCTGCTCTCCCCAGGACTCTGCATTCACTATATCTGCTCTCCCCAGGACTCTGCATTCACTATATCTGCTCTCCCCAGGACTCTGCATTCACTATATCTGCTCTCCCCAGGACTCTGCATTCACTGAGTCCGAAGCGTGGCGAGGGAAGCTCGCCCCCGCGAGGGGCCCTCTAATTTCCCCAACCCTATGTCCGCTTGGATGGGGGGGCTACCACCTCCACTCCCAGCGCAGGTTCCGTTCATCTTCGGATATTTTCCGAAGCTTCTTCTGCCCCGTACTGCGCATGCGCAGTTCCGGGGCGGACACTATATGATGGCAGGACACTATCTGCCAGAACACCGGGAAGGCTCCCTGCCAGAAGAGAAAACAATAGCCCTGCCGGAGGGAATCCCTCATTAACACTGACTGTGTTGATGGGGGAATCAAGCAATTTCCTTTCCTTCCACCTGTGAAAGAAAGAAAATTGTATCAACTATAAGGGTTGCTTACGACGGGAAGTTTGTTACTGGTAAGATCGCAAATCAGGAAAAAAGCCCAAAAAAAAAGAAAACGAATGCAGCCGCAACATCTAAAGATTGGTATGCTTGTGGGCAGGGGTCAGTTTTTTCCCCTGTTATGCCCCGTACACACGATCGGAAATTCCCCCAGCAAAAGTCCGATGTGAGCTTTTGGTTGGAAATTCCGATCGTGTGTACGTTCCATCAGACTTTTGCTGGGCGGAAATTCCCGCCAGCAAAAGATTGAGAGCAGGTCTCTCTATTTTTCGGTCGGAAAAAGTTCCGATAGGAAATTCCGATCGTCTGTAGCAATTCCGACCCGCAAAATTCCTACGCATGCTCGGAAACACTTGGAAGCATTGAACTTCATTTTCTCGGCTCGTCGTAGTGTTGTAGGTCACCGCGTTCTTGACGGTGGAAAGTTCAGAGAACTTTTGTGTGACCCGTGTGTATGCAAGCCAAGCTTGAGTAGAATTCCCTGCAAAAAAAAAATACAAATTTTATTCTGACGGAAAATCCGCTCGTGTTTACGGGGCATTTGTTCTCCCCCTGGGAGTATCATGGGAAAAGTTGACCCCATCATACTGTATATAGTCTACTAAAACTAAAGTGTGCTAGATGTATGAAAGCGGGTCTCTTCTGGAGGCTATGTAGACCTGCAAAGAACCAGATACTTGCCCCTCGGGGGTAGACTTTGGCACGACTGAAAGGGGCTTGATTGGATTAGCCATCTGTGGAAGGAATGGAGATGGAAAGACTGGGCTACATTCCGTGGGTTCCACAAAGTATTGGCAAGAACAGGAAAAAAAGTTGATTATACTATATACTGTGTTAACAAGCTGTATGTATGTACTGAACAAGCCTATGGTAAGGAAAATGTGGGAACCAAAAAAGATGGTGGAGTTCCTCCACAATGATGGACGGGAGCCCTATCTCAGTTCTGTGCAGATGCTGGGAGATGCCCTTGGGAACTCAAGATGGTGGAGTTCCTTCATAATGAAGGAATGGGTAGTGGTACCCTATCTCAATCCCATGCAGATGGTTGTTGGGAGGAGCCCTTGGGTACCAAATATCGTGGCGTTCCCCCATAATGGAGGGATGGGAACCCAGATGACAGGTTAACATCATATCGTACAGCTCTTAAAACCCCCCATTACAAACAGAATGCGGGAAACAAAGAGCTTCATACAAGTTTCACATTTTTTAAATACTACCCTTATCTTACCCTAAAAAACCCATCCTAACCCGCACACCCAAATGCACACCGCTTGTACCAATTAGCTCCAATCCAGATAGTCCTCGATTGGTTGGGGCAGAAAGGCCAACAACGGCCATGGGGGGGGGGGGGGGGGGGGAGAGCCCTGGATGAAGCCAGACGGAGCACCCGGGGAGCCGACTGAAGTAGAGGAGGAGGGAAACACTCACTGTCCCACCCTCCACCCCACCCCCCCCTCCCCCCCACCCAGGCAGGGAAACCTATCTTAGTTCTGTGCAGATGGCTGCTGGGGAGGAGCCCTTGGGAACCTAATATTGTGGAGTTCCCCCATAATGGAGGGATGGGAACCCTATCTGAGTACTGTGCAGATGGTTGCTGGGGAGGAGCCCTTGGGAACCTAAGATGTTGAAGTTGCTCCATAATGAAGGGATGGGACCCCTATCTATGTCTTGTGCTGCTGGGGGCTATGAGATGCCATTGGCAACATAAGATGGTGAAGTTGCTCCACAATGAAGAGATGGGTCCTCCTGTAGAAAGTTGCTGGGAGGAGCCCTTGGGAACCTAATATTGTGAAGTTCCTCCACAATGAAGGGATGTGTACGCTATCGCAATCCTGTGCAGGCGGTTGCTGGGAGGAGCCCTTGGGAACCTAAGATGGTGGAGTTCCTCCATAAAGAAGAGTTGGAACCCTATCTCAATCATATGCATATGGCTGCTGGGAGGAGGCCTTGGGAATCTAAGATGGTGGAGTTCCTCAATAATGAAGGAATGGGAACCCTATCTCAATTCTGTGCAGGCGGTTGCTGGGAGATGTCTTGGTAACCTAAGATGGTGGAGTTGCTTGATAATGAAGGGAATGGGAACCTTTTTTTTTTTTTAAAGATATTTTTATTGAATTTATCACAAACCAACATACGGGGATGGGAACCTTACCTCAATCTTCTGCAGACGGTTGCTGGGAGGAGCCTTTGGGAACCTAAGATGGCGGAGTTGCTCCATAATGAAGGAATGGTAACTTTACCTCAAGTTAGTGCAGACCGTTGCTGGGAGGAGCCCTTGGGAACCTAAGATGGTAAAGTTGCTCTATAATAAAGAGATTGGAGCCCTATCTATGTCTTGTGCACAGGGTTGCTAGGAGATGCCCTTGGGAACCTCAGATAGTGGATTTGCTCCATAACGAAGGGATGGGTACCCTATCTCAATCTTGTGCAGATGGTTGCTGGGAGGAGCCCTTGCGATCCTAAGGTGGTGGAGTTGATCCATAATAAAGGGATGGGAAGCCTATCTCAATCTTGTGCAGATGCTTGCTGGGAGATATCCTTGGTAACCTAAGATGGTGGAGTTGCTTCATAATGAAGGGATGGGAACCTTATCTCAATCTTGTGCAGACAGTTGCTAGGAGGAGCCCTTGGGAACCTAAGATGGTGGAGTTGCTCCATAATGAAGGGATGGTAACCTTACCTCAATCTTCTGCAGAAGGTTGCAGGGAGGAGCCCTTGGGAATCTAAGATGGTGGAGTTGCCCCTTAATGAAGGGATAGGTACCTTATTTCAAGCCTGTGCTGATGGCTGCTGGGAGGAGCCCTCGGGAACATAATATGGTGGAGTTTTTCTATAATGAAGGAATGGGTACCCTATCTCAATCTCGTGAAGAAGGTTGCTGGGAGGAGCCCTTGGGAACCTAATATGGTGGAGTTGCTCCATAATAGAAGGATGGGAACCTTATCTCAAGCCTGTGCTGGTGGCTGCTGGGAGGAGCCTTTGGGAACCTAATATGATGGATTCCCTCCATAATGAAGGATGGGTACCCTATCTCAATTTTGTACAGAAAGTTGCTGGGAGGAGTCCTTGGGAACCTCAGATAGTGGATTTGCTCCATAACGAAGGGATGGGTACCCTATCTCAATCTTGTGCAGATGGTTGCTGGGAGGAGCCCTTGCGATCCTAAGGTGGTGGAGTTGATCCATAATAAAGGGATGGGAAGCCTATCTCAATCTTGTGCAGATGCTTGCTGGGAGATATCCTTGGTAACCTAAGATGGTGGAGTTGCTCCATAATGAAGGGATGGGAACCTTATCTCAATCTTGTGCAGACAGTTGCTAGGAGGAGGCCTTGGGAACCTAAGATGGTGGAGTTGCTCCATAATGAAGGGTTGGTAACCTTACCTCAATCTTCTGCAGAAGGTTGCAGGGAGGAGCCCTTGGGAATCTAAGATGGTGGAGTTGCCCCTTAATGAAGAGATAGGTAACCTTATCTCAAGCCTGTGCTGGTGGCTGCTGGGAAGAGCCTTTGGGAACCTAATATGATGGATTCCCCTCCATAATGAAGGATGGGTACCCTATCTCAATTTTGTACAGAAAGTTGCTGGGAGGAGTCCTTGGGAACCTCAGATAGTGGATTTGCTCCATAACGAAGGGATGGGTACCCTATCTCAATCTTGTGCAGATGGTTGCTGGGAGGAGCCCTTGCGATCCTAAGGTGGTGGAGTTGATCCATAATAAAGGGATGGGAAGCCTATCTCAATCTTGTGCAGATGCTTGCTGGGAGATATCCTTGGTAACCTAAGATGGTGGAGTTGCTCCATAATGAAGGGATGGGAACCTTATCTCAATCTTGTGCAGACAGTTGCTAGGAGGAGGCCTTGGGAACCTAAGATGGTGGAGTTGCTCCATATTGAAGGGTTGGTAACCTTACCTCAATCTTTTGCAGAAGGTTGCAGGGAGGAGCCCTTGGGAATCTAAGATGGTGGAGTTGCCCCTTAATGAAGAGATAGGTACCTTATCTCAAGCCTGTGCTGGTGGCTGCTGGGAGGAGCCTTTGGGAACCTAATATGATGGATTTTCCTCCATAATGAAGGATGGGTACCCTATCTCAATCTTGTACAGAAGGTTGCTGGGAGGAGTCCTTAGGAAACTAATTTAGTGGAGTTGCTCCATAATGAAGGGATGAGAAGCCTATCTGAATCTTGTGAAGATGCTTGCTGAATGATGCCCTTGGGAACCTAATATGGTGGAGTTGCTCCATAATGAAGGGATGGGAACCCTATCTCCATCATATGCTGATAGTTGCTAGGAAGAGCCCTTGGCCAGCTTGGCAAGCGCTGGCAAGTAATGGGGGTTGCCTACAAGCTGCAATATGTTCCATTTTTGTTTTTGGGTTTAGACCTAAACTTACTTGTATTTACTTTTATTACACTTAAATTTGATCATCTCATTGTTTTGGTTTGGTAAGTTAACCCAGGAACAGGCACCATGGGGACATTGTGATGGATTAAAGTACGTGGCGAGGGAGCGAAACGAATCCCGAATATTAGGCCGATGAACCCAATGACAACCCCCCCGTCATGTTCTAGAAAGGAAAGCCATGATAAAATTGTT
>NW_027507788.1:3897747-4082452 GCF_037356315.1 Lithobates pipiens
TGATATACAATGTAACACTGACATATAATCACACACATAGGTTGGACTTGATAGCCAGTAGCCAATAGCCAATAGCCGTGATCTCTTCATTTATTCTGCGTGCGGCACTTTGTCCGTCGGAATTGTCTACACGCGATTGGACATTTAAACGATCGGATTTTGTTTTTGGAAAATTTTAGATCCTGCTCTCAAACTTCGTGTGTCGGCAATTCCGACGGAAAAAGTCAGATGGAGCCCACATACGATTGGATTTTCTGACAACACGATCCGATCGCACTTTTTCCATCGGAAATTGCGACCGTGTGTACAGGGAATTAAGGGTTAAGAACCTTGGAGCCTTTAGTACCAACCCCCCTCCCCCCCCAGAACATTCTATTCTTTCTATAAGCAAAGACCCTGTAGAATAAAAAAACGATAGCTGCTAATCTTTTTATGTCACATGATATTTCTGCAACTGTTTATTGTATTATACACATTATCAAGAACATTTTTCGAAAACGCCGGCTCTGTACAAGTGATCAGCAGCTACACAGCCGCCGCGGCATACTGGCGTGATTTGCGCATGGTGTGTGACAGCTGCCGCGGCATACTGGCGTGATTTGCGCACGGTGCGTGGACACATAAATACACTGAGAAATATTTTATATAAATATTTGTTACAAATTGTTATTTAAGTACAAAAAAAAAAAAATTAGATTAAAAGCCTACTGTACAGTCATGTAATGTCATTCATCAGGCATGTTATTCAACACGTTTCGCCTTTTTCAGGGAGATTAATATTTATTTCCTCACCTTTACCATGGGAAGGATTTGCATGGGGATGATCTGGTGAGCCTTTGTATTGATTTCTGATCATGTACAATGATTACGGCGTTCTATATTTTGTAATGCTTTTTCATCGTTAATTTCAGTTTGTTTGAAGCGCCCCCCCACACACACTCCTCCTGAAGCGAAACACGTTGAGACTTTTTATCCGCAGTGGAAACATCTCCAGAAACTGCTGAAGTCATTTCAATAAACACGACTTGTTGTTATTGTTTGACACTGGAGTTCCCATCCCCCGAGAGTCATTTCTAAAGGGGGGCAATTGTGAAAAATGACATTTTTAAATGTTTTTTGAATGTTTTAATCCATTTTAATGTTGTAATAAAATTGTAAAATGTTTCATCATGTTGCTGATTTGTCTTGGCACCCCAAAAAATCTATTTTTTTCTTCTCTTTTGTGTTATTCATATTATTAGGATGTGGTGCCCCTAACAACCCCCACAAATATACATTTTCGTCTATTTTTTTTGGTAAAGGTGGATTAACCCTTTAATGTAGGCCTGCGCACAAGGCGTGCTGGCTGTGCCTGGGCACACCCTGATCACCTGTGCACATTAGTGTGCGAGGGGCCGACTGTCTCCCTTGATCTCCCTCCACCCTCACCACTGTGGGCAGCGGGGGACCCAGAGGACAGGCAGCTGTGCTGCTTTATTTCTTTCTCTTTTTATTCTCTCTCTCTCTTTGTTTCTTTCTTCTCTCTCTTTCTCTTTTTTTCTCACTTTCCTCCTTTCTCTCTATATTTTTCTTTCTTTATTTCTTTCTCTCTCTCTCTCTTTTTCCTTCTCTGTATTTCTCTTTTTTTCTTTCTCTTTCTTTTTTCTCTCTCTGTCCCTCTGTCTCTCTCACTCTCCTCTCTCTCTTCTCTCTCTTCTATTTCTTTCTTCTATCTTCTCTCTATCTCTCTTCTCTCTGTCTCTTTCTTTCTTTCTTCTCTCTCTTCTCTCCATGTCTCTTTCTTTCTTCTTTCTTTCCTCTTCTCTCTCTTTCTTTCTTGCTCTCTCTTCTACCTCAGTCTCTTTTGCTCTCCTCTCTCTCTCCTTTCCATGTCTCTTTCTTTCTTCTCTCTCTCTCTCTCTTTATTCTCGCTCTCTAATTCTTTCTTCGGTCTCTCTTCTTCAATCTCTCTTTTCTTTCTTTCTTTCTTTCTTTCTTTCTTTCTTTCTCTTTCTTCTCTCTCTCTCTCCTCCTTTCTCTCTCCTCCTCTACCTTTCCTTTTCTCTTTCTTCTCTCTCCTCTTCTCTCTCCTATCCTCTCCCCCCTCTCTCTCTCCTCTTCTCTCTCCTCTCCCCCCTCTCTCTCTCCTCTTCTCTCTCCTCGCCCCCTCTCTCTCTCCTCTCCCCGCTCTCTCTCCCCCTCTCTCTCTCTCTCTCCTCTCTTTCTCCTCTCTCTCTCCTCTCCCCCCTCTCTCTCCCCTCTTCTCTCTTCTCTCTCTCTCCTCTCTCTCTCCTCTCCCCTCTTCTCTCTCCTCTTTCTCCTCTCTCTCTCCTCTCCCCCCCTCTCTCCCCTCTTCTCTCTCCTCTCTCTCTCCTCTCCACCCTCTCTCTCCCCTCTTCTCTCTCCTCTCTTTCTCCTCCCCCTTCTCTCTCCTCTATTTCTGTTCTCTCTCTCTCTCCTCTCCCCCTCTCTCCTCTCTCTCTCCTCTCCCCCTCTCTCTCCCCTCTTCTCTCTCCTCTCTTTCTCCTCTCTCTCTCCTCTCCCCCCTCTCTCTCCCCTCTTCTCTCTCCTCTCTCTCTCCTCTCCCCCCTCTCTCTCCCCTCTTCTATCTCCTCTCTTTCTCCTTTTCCGTCTCCTCTCTCTTTCTCTTTCTCTCTCCTCTTCTCTCTCCTCTCTTTCTCATCTCTCTCCCTCTCCCCCCCCCTCTCTCTCTCTCCTCTCTCTCTTTCCTCTTCTATCTCCTCTTCTATCTCTCCCTCCTCTTCTATCTCCTCTCTCTTATCTCTCTCTCTCTCCTCTTCTCTCTCCTATCTCTTTCTTTTTTTCACTCACTCATTCTTTCTTTTCTCTTTCCTTTTCTCTCTCTCTCTCTTTTCTTTTCTCTCTATAAGGCTAGCCACAGAAAGATCAAAATTCGATCGGTTCAGCAGGAACTGGTCAAATTTTAAACCAGTTATGGGCAGGTTGGTTGCACTGAAGTTGATTTCTGTCGGCACCTATAGCCGCCAGCAGTGATCATTGTATTCTGATGGTGGGGAAACCTCCTGCTGTCAGAATACAATCAGTGAGGGGGGATTCCCCCGTCCACTGTTATGCCCTGTACACACGGGTCGGACATTCCGACCAACAAAATCCGTCGGATTTTTTCCAACGGATTTTGTCCGAAACTGGTGTTGCACACACACGGTCGGACAAAGTTGTCGGAAAATCATTGCGAACGACGGGACTACATAGAGGCCAGTAGCCAATAGCTTTGGTCTGGTAATTTAATCTGAGCATGTGTGGCACTTTGTCCGTCGGAATTCTCTACAAACGATCGGAGAAAGTCAGATCGGATTATGCTGTCGGAAAATTTTAGATCCGGCTCTCGAACTTTTTACGTTGGGATTTCCGACGGAAAAAAGTCCGATAGAGCCCACACACGCGATCGGATTTTCTGACAACATAATCCGATCGGACCTTATCCGTCGGATTTTCCGACCGTGTGTACGGGGGGCATTACTGTGATGATGGGGGAATCGAGTGATTTTCTTCTTCCTTCTACTTGTGGTGGAAGAAAAGAAAATTGTGTAATCTATGGGCTGCTTAATAGTGTTGTGTATATAAAAAGATTATAGCGATGTGATTGGTTGTGTAACCATAAAATGTCCGTCCACAAATGGAAGACCCCACAGGGGGATTAGAAGCAAAATCCAGCAGGAACTCCAGAGTATAAAAGAGAAGAGAGGAGCCTCTAAGTGTAGCAATATGTTGCTAAATGTTGTACCTTCATTGAATGTATCCATATTGCTACACTTAGGCCCCTTTCACACTGGGGCGGTGCGAGCGTTGGTGGTAAAGCACCGCTATTTTTAGCGGCACTTTACTGTTGTTTTAGCGGCGGTATGCGGCCGCTAGCGGGGCAGTTTTAAAAGGGTTAAAACCGCCCACAAAGCACCGTTGCAGCGGCGCTTTGCCGGCGGTATAGCCACGCTGCCCCATTGATTTCAATGGGTAGAAGCGGTATAGGAGCGGTGAATACACCGCTCCTTCACCGCTCCAAACATGCGGCTAGCAGGACTTTTTTCACCGTCGTGCCAGCGCACCGCTCCAGTGTGAAAGCCCTCCGGCTTCCACACTGGGGTGAAAGGGGCCATTTTTTTTCAGGCGCTATTGTTAGCGCTGTAGCGCCTGAAAACCGCCCCAGTGTGAAAGGGGCCTTAAAGGCGCCCTCTCTTCTCTTTTATACTCAGTTGTGACATGGCGCTACTTGTATATCAAGGCATCGCTTGTATATCAAGTCAAAATGTATTAAAACATTTTACTTGTCTTGCGAATGCTTTCAAAAGCAAGGTTTTGCTATGTGTATATATATATATATATATATATATATATATATATATATATATATATATATATATACACTATATTGTCAAAAGTATTGGAACACCAGCCTTTACACACATTTGAACTTTAACGGCATCCCATCCACTCCTAGGGGATCTTCTTTACGCGACCGTGTGTACGGGGGCTTAGTCCCTAGGGTTCAATATTGAGTTGGCCCGGCTTGGGGGGGCTGTTGAAGACCCTCCGGCTTCCACACTGGGGTGAAAGGGGCCGTTTTTTTATTGTCAAAAGTATTGGGACACCAGCCTTTACACACATTTGAAATTTAACGGCATCCCAGTCTTAGCCCCTTGTACACGCGGTCGGATATTCCGACGGAAAATGTCCGATCAGACCGTGTTGTTGGATAATCTGACCACGTGTGGGCTCCATCGGACTGTTTCCGTCGGAATATCCGACCGACAAAAGTTTGAGAGCCGGGCTATAAAAATTTCTCCGACAACATGACAGAGTCCGATCGTTTGTAGAGAATTTCCGATCGGACGAAGTGCCACGCAATTTACGACACCAAAGCTATTGGCTACTAGCCACAACGTAGTCCCTTCGCAAGGCACGAACGCCATCACGTTCCCGAAACGATCGGATTTTCTGCACAACTTTGTCCGACCGCGTGTATGCAGCACCACTTTCGGACAAAATCCATCGGAAAAAAAAATCCAACGGATTTTGTTGTCGGAATGTCCGACCCGCGTGTACGATGGAAAATGGTATGGTTCGTCAGGGCTGTGTCAGGTAGTTGTGCCACATCCAGGAATAATTGCGTAAAGAAGACCCCCTAGGAGTGGATTTTACTGGCACGTACAAACTAAGATAAAGGGAAATTAATTGACTTTATTGAATATAAAATTATGTATGTGTGTTTTTTTTTTTATATTCAATAAAGTAAATTAATTGCCCTTTATCTTAGTTTGTACGTGCCAGTAAAATCCACTCCTAGGGGATCTTCTTTACGCGACCGCGTGTACGGGGGCCTAGTCCCTAGGGTTCAATATTAAGTTGGCCCCGGCTTGGGGGGGGGGGGGGGGGGGTTTGGGGAAGACTCTTCTGGTTTTCCTGGACTGGTAGTCGGCTCTTTCCAGTCAAATGACAGACGTGGCGTCCGGCCCCCAGAGGTGGAATAAACAGTCCGTGCGAGACTCAAATAAAATCTCCTTCTTTCCTCTAAATAGTAGAAGTGTGAAAATGACGTTCCAGCGGCAGATGATTAATCGATTCTTCTCACTTGAATGTTTACCAGCATCCTTGTCGGCCAAACATATCTTAATGTCCCCTTATTGAGTTTTTTTTTTTTTTTTTTCCTTGAAGATAAATACTTGGAGCCGGGGCTACGCCACCTTCCTACTCTACGCGACATTTCAGCGCTCGAATCTTTTGAAAAACCCGAATTTTCCGCGCTTCGTTACCGAAAAACGAGACATTTCCGTCCAACAGACCATCTTTATTCTCATGGCTTTGGGCATCGCAGGTTCCCCTCCGATATTAATGTCTCCTTTTTTTTTTTTTTTGACTTGGCACACTCTGAACTTCCTTCCAGGGGCAATAAATCTCCCCTCCGAGGGGGGTAGCAGGGACAGCGGGCCTAGCCCTCTATTGGGAAATCCTGTCCATGTGACCCGAGCCGCTGGGCAGCTCCATAAAAACCTCCTAATTGTGCTGACCTAGTCACGGTTTAATTTGTGAAATGTACGGGACACATGATGGAAACATGTCAGAACGCGGCATCAAAGCCCCCCGGCTGAAAGGGCCCTCTGTGCGCTCGGACTTTGTGGTGCGTAGCGTTAAATTCGTTTTTTTTTTTCAGGCCAAAAGGAATGAACGTGCTTAAAGAGAACAAGACAAACCTCGGAGAGCGGATCCTTCTGTGATTAGCACGGCGCGTTACGAGCTGAGCGCCCCCCCTCCCCCTCCCCCGGGGGGTTGTTGTATAAGGGGGCCCATTTATCAGTTGTTTTACAGCCAAGGGGGCCACAAAAAACCCAAACACAGACCGATAACACGCTGTTAATGCGTCATTGTCCTTCGAGGGGGAACCAAAATCATTTTGGCACTGAAGTCAAACATTGATCCATGGTCCGGCCATCACAGCAGGCGTAGAGCCTGGGAGGTCATGGTGGACATCAAGCAAGTGGGACCTCCGGTGACCTTGTCTTGTCTATGAAATTTTTCTTTACAGGAGGGTCCCCCCCCCCTCAGAAAAGTTTCTTTGTCTGTGAAAATCACGTTCTACCTAATGTATAGATCGGTGGTCCCCAAACTGCGGTACCCCTAACTAAAATCTAGAGCAGTGATTCTCAACCAGGGTTCCTCCAGAGGTTGTAGGGGTTCCTTCAGCATTGGGCCATTTCTGCCTCTCAGATAAGTTCCCACTCACACCATTGATCTTTTTAGCTATCTGTAAGGAGGTAATTCTTCCCAATGACCACAAGTGTGAGGACCATTCTTCCCAATGACCACAAGTGTGAGGAGCATTCTTCCCAATGACCACAAGTGTGAGGACCATTCTTCTCAATGACCACGAGTGTAAGGACCATTCTTCCCACTGACCACAAGTGTAAGGACCATTCTTCCCAATGACCACAAGTGTGAGGACCATTCTTCCCAATGACCACAAGTGTGAGGACCATTCTTCCCAATGACCACAAGTGTAAGGACCATTCTTCCCACTGACCACAAGTGTAAGGACCATTCTTCCCAATGACCACAAGTGTGAGGAGCATTCTTCCCAATGACCACAAGTGTGAGGACCATTCTTCTCAATGACCACGAGTGTAAGGACCATTCTTCCCACTGACCACAAGTGTAAGGACCATTCTTCCCAATGACCACAAGTGTGAGGACCATTCTTCCCAATGACCACAAGTGTGAGGACCATTCTTCCCAATGACCACAAGTGTAAGGACCATTCTTCCCAATGACCACAAGTGTAAGGACCATTCTTCCCACTGACCACAAGTGTAAGGACCATTCTTCCCAATGACCACAAGTGTGAGGAGCATTCTTCCCAATGACCACAAGTGTAAGGAGCATTCTTCTCAATGACCACAAGTGTGAGGGTCATTCTTCCCCCTGACCACAAGTGTAAGGACCATTCTTCCCACTGACCACAAGTGTAAGGACCATTCTTCCCAATGACCACAAGTGTGAGGAGCATTCTTCCCACTGACCACAAGTGTGAGGACCATTCTTCCCACTGACCACAAGTGTGAGGAGCATTCTTCCCACTGACCACAAGTGTGAGGACCATTCTTCCCACTGACCACAAGTGTGAGGACCATTCTTCCCACTGACCACAAGTGTGAGGACCATTCTTCCCACTGACCACAAGTGTGAGGACCATTCTTCCCACTGACCATCACACTAATGTATCATGAGTTGTAGATTTCTCATTTTTAGCAGAGGGTTCCCCCGAGACTGGAGAGCTATTTCAAGGGTTCCTGATCTAGAGGAACCAATTGCCTTCAGAAGTCACCTGATTAGTAAATAGAGTCCATCTGTGTGTCATTTCATCTCAGTATAAATACAGCTGTTCTGTGAAGCCCTCAGAGGTTTCTAGAGAACCTCAATGGACAAACACAGCACGGTGAAGGCCAAGGAACCCACCAGACAGGTCAGGGGTAAAGTTGTGGAGAAGTATAAAGCAGGGTTAGGTTATAGAAAGATCTCCCAAGCTTTGACCATCTCACGGAGCTCTGTTCAATCCATCATCGGGAAATGGAAAGAGTATGGGCACAACTGCAAACCTACCAAGACATGGCCGTCCACCTAAACTGACCGGGCCGGGCAAGGAGAGCATTCATCAGAGAAGAGCCAAGAGGTCCATGGTAACTCTGGAGGAGCTGCAGAGATCCACAGCTCAGGGGGGAGAATCTGTCCACAGGACAACTATTAGTCGTCTCTCCACAAATCTGCCCTTTATGGAAGAGTGACAAGAAGAAAGACATTGGAGGAAGAAAGTCATAAGAAGTCCTGTTTGTAGTGTGTGAGAAGCCGTGTGGGGGAGGGGGCAGCAAACATGTGGAAGAAGGTGATCTGGTCAGAGGAGACCAAAATTCTACTTTATGGCCTAAAAGCAAAACGCTATGTGTGGGGGAAACTAACACCGCCCATCCCCCGAACACACCATCCCCACCGTGAGACATGGTGGTGGCAGCATCATGTGGTGGGGATGGTTTTCTTCAGCAGGGACAGGGAAGCTGGTCAGAGTTGATGGGAAGATGGATGGAGACAAATACAGGACAATCTTAGAAGAAAACCTGATTAGAGTCAGCAGAAGACTTGAGACCGGGGCGGAGGTTCCCCTTCCAGCAGGACAACGACCCGAAACATCCAGCCAGAGCTACAATGGAATGGTTTACATCAAAGCATATTCATGTGTTAGAATGGCCCAGTCACAGTCCAGACCTAAATCCCATTGAGAATCTGTGGCCAGACTTGAAAATCGCTGATCACAGACGCTCTCCATCCAATCTGACAGAGCGCGAGATATTCTACAAAGAAGAAGAATGGGCAGAAATGTCCTCTCTAGATGGGCAAAGCTGGTAGAGACACCCCCAAAAAGACTTGTAGAGAAAGGGGGTTCTACAAAGTAGTGACTCCGGGGGGCGCCATACAAATGCCCCTCCCCCCCCCACACTTTTCACATATTTATTTGTATCATTTATCATTTTCCTTCCACTTCACAATTATGTGACACTTTGTGTTGGTCCATCACATAAAATCCCAATAAAATACATTTATGTTTTTGGGTGTAACATGACAACATGTGAGGAATTTCAAGGGGTATGAATACTTTTTCAAGGCACTGTATGGAGAGAGGAGGGAAGTGATTCCTGAAGCCGCACATCTAGAGTAGTGCGATAGTAGGAGAGACAACCTCAGCCTGGGCTCCCGCCAGGCCATGCCCCCTATGCATTTCGCTCCGCCTTCGGAATTTAGTCTGGCGGATCATATTTCTGCTGACATCCGCTGCCCCATAGAGAACAATGGGTGGTCCGGCCAGTTGAACCCGATTGGTCTGCTCATGTGAAAGGGGCCTAATTGACACCATCAATGAGACACTATTCCCCCATACTGACACCAATAATGGGGCACTATTCCCCCCACTGACACCAATAATGGGGCACTATTCCTCCCACTGACACCAATAATGGGGCACTATTCCTCCCACTGACACCAATAATGGGGCACTATTCCTCCCACTGACACCAATAATGGGGCACTATTCCTCCCACTTACACCAATGATGGGGCACTATTCCTCCCACTGACACCAATGATGGGGCACTATTCCTCCCACTGATACCAATGATGGGGCACTATTCCCCCCACTGATACCAATGATGGGGCACTATTCCCCCCACTGACACCAATGATGGGGCACTATTCCTCCCACTGATACCAATGATGGGGCACTATTCCCCCCACTGACACCAAGGATGGGGCTCTATTCCTCCCACTGACACCAATGATGGGGCACTATTCCTCTCACTGACACCAAGGATGGGGCTCTATTCCTCCCACTGACACCAATGATGGGGCACTATTCCTCCCACTGACACCAATGATGGGGCACTATTCCCCCCACTGACACCAAGGATGGGGCACTATTCCCCCCACTGACACCAAGGATGGGGCTCTATTCCTCCCACTGACACCAATGATGGGGCACTATTCCTCCCACTGACACCAATGATGGGGCACTATTCCCCCCACTGACACCAAGGATGGGGCTCTATTCCTCCCACTGACACCAATGATGGGGCACTATTCCTCCCACTGACACCAATGATGGGGCACTATTCCCCCCACTGACACCAAGGATGGGGCTCTATTCCTCCCACTGACACCAATGATGGGGCACTATTCCCCCCACTGACACCAAGGATGGGGCTCTATTCCTCCCACTGACACCAATGATGGGGCACTATTCCTCCCACTGACACCAATGATGGGGCACTATTCCTCCCACTGATACCAATGATGGGGCACTATTCCTCCCACTGATACCAATGATGGGGCACTATTCTTCCCACTGACACCAATGCGCCTACTGAAAATGATTACTCTCTCCTAGTGCCTCCTAGGAGTGGCAACATGTTTCGGGGCAATTCCCTTTCATCGAGTCTTAGATGCAGAAATATCTCTGCCCAAGGTTGTAAATTTGTGGCCTATCCAAGTACTGGCGCCTCCTCGCTTATAGCGCCCCCCCTCCCCCCTGTACACTTGAGCTGTGGCTCCTGGAGAAGGTGGTCTTACCTGGGTTCTGTATGCTCTTGCATGCTGTAGGACCCCCCCCCCCTAAGGGTCCATGCCCCCCTCCATGTCTTGTACCACAATCACCCCGCCACTAATACACTGTGCAATGTTTGATTTGCAATACATTTTTTAAACAGTGAATTTAAAGTGTTCTGTAAAATTCTGCTTTGTCTGTCTCTACAGTGAATGTGATTTTCTGCAGCAGTCGAGCGAGGATGACGAGTCCCTGCGCCTCACATGGCCATCGCCACGACTAGGCTGCCGTGAAAACTGGCATTGAGGAAGGGGGGTGGGGGGGGGGGGGTGGGGCAGATTTTCAGCATGAGGGATAACAAGTGATAAATTTGCTGAATGTGAAATTTAATGCCAATATCTGTGCGGAGAAACATCGTGTAAAGCCATTGGAGATGCTTTATTACCGTCCCAACGTGCGGAGGAAACTTGTTATCCACTGGGAGGTGGTGCCGGAGGAGCGCTGCCTCCCCATACATGCCGCATTCCTTCCTTTAGGAAGATACAGATTTGCTTTAAGTGCGATCACCGTGCGATTCGGAAGCAGCTCATCCCCCGTGGGGGGGAGGGGGGGACCTCATACACGGCTCAGATGTCAACCAATGCTTGCTGATTCGGTGGAAATTCGGCCCTCGGTGCGGGTGAAGCATGGAGTGTGGATGGAGACATCCAACTGTGTGACCAGCCCAACCTTGGAACCAATCATTGATGATAACGCCAATATACAGTAGTATGTAGCCAGGTGGACTAGCAATTTCAGGATTGTTCCTTTCCATAAATTATTCTGAATTATTATTTTAGACTTGCTAAATAATTTGCCCAGGAAGAGTCAACTTCATGGAACGGCTCCCTCAATCCATGTGTGTCATAGGCCTCTTCTCCTCTTCTAGGAGCATCTGATTACCTTCTGTGCTGGTCCAGTTCCTCTGCTCCTCCCCTCACCTCCCTAATCCATCGTTCATAGTCTGTAAATCATGGTCCGCAGTCCATAATTCATGGTTCCTAGTTCAAAGTCCTCAATCCATGGCCCCTATTCTACAATCCATTGTCCATAGTCCATCATTCCTAGTTCCTAGTTCAAAGTCCTCAATCTATGGTCCATATTCCACAATCCATTGTCCATAGTCCATCATTCCTAGTTCCTAGTTCAAAGTCCTCAATCTATGGTCCATATTCCACAATCCATTGTCCATTGTCCACAGTCCATCATTCATAGTCTGTAAATCATGGTCCGCAGTCCATAATTCATGGTTCCTAGTTCAAAGTCCTCAATCCATGGCCCCTATTCTACAATCCATTGTCCATAGTCCATCATTCATAGTTCCTAGTTCAAAGTCCTCAAACCATGGCCCCCATTTCACAATTTCATTGTCCATAGTCCACAGTCCATCATTCATAGTTCCTAGTTCAAAGTCCTCAATCCACGCCCCCTATTCCACAATCCATTGTCCATAGACCGCAGTCCATCATTCATAGTTCCTAGTTCAAAGTCCTCGATCCATGGTTCCTATTCCACAATCCATTGTCCATAGTCCATCATTCCTAGTTCCTAGTTCAAAGTCCTCAATCTATGGTCCATATTCCACAATCCATTGTCCACAGTCCATCATTCATAGTCTGTAAATCATGGTCCGCAGTCCATAATTCATGGTTCCTAGTTCAAAGTCCTCAATCCATGGCCCCTATTCTACAATCCATTGTCCATAGTCCATCATTCATAGTTCCTAGTTCAAAGTCCTCAAACCATGGCCCCCATTTCACAATTTCATTGTCCATAGTCCACAGTCCATCATTCATAGTTCCTAGTTCAAAGTCCTCAATCCACGCCCCCTATTCCACAATCCATTGTCCATAGACCGCAGTCCATCATTCATAGTTCCTAGTTCAAAGTCCTCGATCCATGGTTCCTATTCCACAATCCATTGTCCATAGTCCATCATTCATAGTTCCTAGTTCAAAGTCCTCAATCCATGGTCCCTATTCCACAATCCATTGTCCGTAGTCTACATCCATAATTCATAGTTCCTAGTTCAAAGTCCTCGATCCATGGCCCCTGTTCCACAATCCATTGTCCATAGTCCACAGTCCATCATTCATAGTTCCAAGTTCAAAGTCCTCAAACCATGGCCCCCATTTCACAATCCATTGTCCATAGTCCACAGTCCATCATTCATAGTTCCTAGTTCAAAGTCCTCAATCCATGGCCCCTGTTGCACAATCCATTGTCCATAGTCCACAGTCCATCATTCATTGTTCCTAGTTCAAAGTCCTCAAACCACGCCCCCTATCCCACAATCCATTGTCCATAGTCCATCATTCATTGTTCCTAGTTCAAAGTCCTCAAACCACGCCCCCTATTCCACAATCCATTGTCCATAGTCCATCATTCATAGTTCCTAGTTCAAAGTCCTCAATCCATGGTCCCTATTCCACAATCCATTGTCCGTAGTCTACATCCATAATTCATAGTTCCTAGTTCAAAGTCCTCAATCTATGGTCTCTATTCCGCAATTCATTGTCCATAGTCCACAGTGCATCATTCCTAGTTCCTAGTTCAAAGTCCTCGATCCATGGCCCCTGTTCCACAATCCATTGTCCATAGTCCACAGTCCATCATTCATAGTTCCTAGTTCAAAGTCCTCAATCCATGGTCCCTATTCCACAATCCATTGTCCATTGTCCACAGTCCATCATTCATAGTCTGTAAATCATGGTCCGCAGTCCATAATTCATGGTTCCTAGTTCAAAGTCCTCAATCCATGGCCCCTATTCTACAATCCATTGTCCATAGTCCATCATTCATAGTTCCTAGTTCAAAGTCCTCAAACCATGGCCCCCATTTCACAATCCATAGTCCACAGTCCATCATTCATAGTTCCTAGTTCAAAGTCCTCAAACCATGGCCCCCATTTCACAATCCATAGTCCATAGTCCATCATTCATAGTTCCTAGTTCAAAGTCCTCAAACCATGGCCCCCATTTCACAATTTCATTGTCCATAGTCCACAGTCCATCATTCATAGTTCCTAGTTCAAAGTCCTCAATCCACGCCCCCTATTCCACAATCCATTGTCCATAGACCGCAGTCCATCATTCATAGTTCCTAGTTCAAAGTCCTCGATCCATGGTTCCTATTCCACAATCCATTGTCCATAGTCCATCATTCATAGTTCCTAGTTCAAAGTCTTCAATCCATGGCCCCTATTCTACAATCCATTGTCCATAGTCCATAATTCATGGTTCCTAGTTCAAAGTCCTCAATCTATGGTCCATATTCCACAATCCATTGTCCATAGTCCATCATTCCTAGTTCCTAGTTCAAAGTCCTCAATCTATGGTCCATATTCCACAATCCATTGTCCATAGTCCATCATTCCTAGTTCCTAGTTCAAAGTCCTCAATCTATGGTCCATATTCCACAATCCATTGTCCACAGTCCATCATTCATAGTCTGTAAATCATGGTCCGCAGTCCATAATTCATGGTTCCTAGTTCAAAGTCCTCAATCCATGGCCCCTATTCTACAATCCATTGTCCATAGTCCATCATTCATAGTTCCTAGTTCAAAGTCCTCAAACCATGGCCCCCATTTCACAATCCATAGTCCACAGTCCATCATTCATAGTTCCTAGTTCAAAGTCCTCAAACCATGGCCCCCATTTCACAATTTCATTGTCCATAGTCCACAGTCCATCATTCATAGTTCCTAGTTCAAAGTCCTCAATCCACGCCCCCTATTGCACAATCCATTGTCCATAGACCGCAGTCCATCATTCATAGTTCCTAGTTCAAAGTCCTCGATCCATGGTTCCTATTCCACAATCCATTGTCCATAGTCCATCATTCATAGTTCCTAGTTCAAAGTCCTCAATCCATGGTCCCTATTCCACAATCCATTGTCCGTAGTCTACATCCATAATTCATAGTTCCTAGTTCAAAGTCCTCGATCCATGGCCCCTGTTCCACAATCCATTGTCCATAGTCCACAGTCCATCATTCATAGTTCCAAGTTCAAAGTCCTCAAACCATGGCCCCCATTTCACAATCCATTGTCCATAGTCCACAGTCCATCATTCATAGTTCCTAGTTCAAAGTCCTCAATCCATGGCCCCTGTTGCACAATCCATTGTCCATAGTCCACAGTCCATCATTCATTGTTCCTAGTTCAAAGTCCTCAAACCACGCCCCCTATCCCACAATCCATTGTCCATAGTCCATCATTCATTGTTCCTAGTTCAAAGTCCTCAAACCACGCCCCCTATTCCACAATCCATTGTCCATAGTCCATCATTCATAGTTCCTAGTTCAAAGTCCTCAATCCATGGTCCCTATTCCACAATCCATTGTCCGTAGTCTACATCCATAATTCATAGTTCCTAGTTCAAAGTCCTCAATCTATGGTCTCTATTCCGCAATCCATTGTCCATAGTCCACAGTGCATCATTCCTAGTTCCTAGTTCAAAGTCCTCGATCCATGGCCCCTGTTCCACAATCCATTGTCCATAGTCCACAGTCCATCATTCATAGTTCCTAGTTCAAAGTCCTAAATCCATGGCCCCTATTCCACAATCCATTGTCCATAGTCCACAGTCCATCATTCATAGTTCCTAGTTCAAAGTCCTCAATCCATGGTCCCTATTCCACAATCCATTGTCCATTGTCCACAGTCCATCATTCATAGTCTGTAAATCATGGTCCGCAGTCCATAATTCATGGTTCCTAGTTCAAAGTCCTCAATCCATGGCCCCTATTCTACAATCCATTGTCCATAGTCCATCATTCATAGTTCCTAGTTCAAAGTCCTCAAACCATGGCCCCCATTTCACAATCCATAGTCCACAGTCCATCATTCATAGTTCCTAGTTCAAAGTCCTCAAACCATGGCCCCCATTTCACAATTTCATTGTCCATAGTCCACAGTCCATCATTCATAGTTCCTAGTTCAAAGTCCTCAATCCACGCCCCCTATTCCACAATCCATTGTCCATAGACCGCAGTCCATCATTCATAGTTCCTAGTTCAAAGTCCTCGATCCATGGTTCCTATTCCACAATCCATTGTCCATAGTCCATCATTCATAGTTCCTAGTTCAAAGTCCTCAATCCATGGTCCCTATTTCACAATCCATTGTCCGTAGTCTACATCCATAATTCATAGTTCCTAGTTCAAAGTCCTCGATCCATGGCCCCTGTTCCACAATCCATTGTCCATAGTCCACAGTCCATCATTCATAGTTCCAAGTTCAAAGTCCTCAAACCATGGCCCCCATTTCACAATCCATTGTCCATAGTCCACAGTCCATCATTCATTGTTCCTAGTTCAAAGTCCTCAAACCACGCCCCCTATCCCACAATCCATTGTCCATAGTCCATCATTCATTGTTCCTAGTTCAAAGTCCTCAAACCACGCCCCCTATTCCACAATCCATTGTCCATAGTCCATCATTCATAGTTCCTAGTTCAAAGTCCTCAATCCATGGTCCCTATTCCACAATCCATTGTCCG
Source organism: Lithobates pipiens (assembly GCF_037356315.1). Taxonomy (NCBI): domain Eukaryota; kingdom Metazoa; phylum Chordata; class Amphibia; order Anura; family Ranidae; genus Lithobates; species Lithobates pipiens. The sequence continues at coordinate 3,913,883 of NW_027507788.1, forward strand.
TAGTCTATATCCATAATTCATAGTTCCTAGTTCAAAGTCCTCAATCTATGGTCTCTATTCCGCAATCCATTGTCCATAGTCCACAGTGCATCATTCCTAGTTCCTAGTTCAAAGTCCTCGATCCATGGCCCCTGTTCCACAATCTATTGTCCATAGTCCACAGTCCATCATTCATAGTTCCTAGTTCAAAGTCCTAAATCCATGGCCCCTATTCCACAATCCATTGTCCATAGTCCACAGTCCATCATTCATAGTTCCTAGTCCATAATCCACATTCCAAAGGTTATAGTCTGTAATTCATAGTCCCCAGTCTATAATTTGTAGCTCCTAGTCTATAGTCCCTAGTGCATAGTTCATAGTCTGTAAATCATAATCTATAATCCACAGTCCATAATTCATAGTACCTAGTCCATAGTCCCTAGTCCTTAGTCTCCAGTCCATAGTTCATAGTCTGTAGATCATGGTCCATATTCCACACAACTGATAGTTCCTAGTCCGTGGTCTGTAACTCATAGTCTATAGTCCACAGTCCATCATTCATAGTTCCTAGTCCATAATCCATAGTCCATAGTTCATAATGTGTAAGTCATAGTCCGAAGTCCCTAATTCATAGTTGCTAGTCTATAGTCCCTAGTTCATAGTCCCTATTCCACAGTCCAAAATCCATAGTTTCTAGTCCATAGTCCATGATGGTCTGTAAGTCATAGTCTATAGTTCACAGTTCATCATTCATAGTTCTTAGTCCATAGTTCATAATCCACAGTCCATAGTTCATAGTGTGTAAATCATAGTCCATAGTCCACAGTCCATTATTCATAGCTCCTAGTCCATAGTCCCTAGTTCATGGTCTGTAAATCATAGTCCATATTCCACAGTCCATTACTCATAGTTCCTAGTCCCTAGTTTGTAGTCTGTAAGTCATAGTCCATATTTCACAGTCCATAATTCATAATTCCTAGTCTATTGTCCCTAGTCCATAGTTCATAGTCTGTAATTCATAGTCCATAATCCACATTCCATAATTCATAGTACCTAGTCCATAGACCCTAGTCCTAAGTCTCCAGTCCATAGTCCACAGTCCATGGTCTGTAGGTCATGGTCCATATTCCACAGTCCATAATTCACAGTTCCTAGTCCATAATCTACAGGCCATAGTTCATAGCCTTTAAGTCATAGTCCACAGTCCCTAATTCATCGTTTCTAATCTATAGTCCCTAGTCCTTAGTTCATAGTCTGTAGGTCATGGTCTATAGTTCCTACTCCATAGTCCACAATCCACAGTCCGTAGTTCATAGTGTGTAAGTCATAGTCCATAGTCCACAGTTCATTATTCATAGTTCCTAGTCCATAGTCCCTAGTTCATAGTCTGTAAATCATAGTCCATATTCCACAGTCCATTACTCATAGTTCCTAGTCCCTAGTTCGTGGTCAGGCATGTACTGGCCATCGGGACTACCGGGAGTTTCCCGGTGGGCCGATGGCTCAATGGGCCACTTTGAGGTAAGGGGGCTGGTGATAGGATACTCTGATGCAAGGGGGCTGGTGATGGGACACTCTGATGCAAGGGGGCTGGTGATGGGACACTCTGATGTAAGGGGGCTGCTGATGGGACACTCTGATGTAAGGGGGCTGGTGATGGGACACTCTGATGTAAGGGGGCTGGTGATGGGACACTCTGATGTAAGGGGGCTGGTGATGGGACACTCTGATGTAAGGGGGCTGCTGATGGGACACTCTGATGTAAGGGGGCTGCTGATGGGACACTCTGATGTAAGGGGGCTGCTGATGGGATACTCTGATGTAAGGGGGCTGGGGATGGGACACTCTGATGTAAGGGGGCTGGTGATGGGACACTCTGATGTAAGGGGCTGCTGATGGGACACTCTGATGTAAGGGGGCTGGTGATGGGACACTCTGTTGTAAGGGGCTGCTGATGGGACACTCTGATGTAAGGGGGTGCTAATGGGACACTCTGATGTAAGGGGGCTGCTGATGGGACACTCTGATGTAAGGGGGTGGTGATGGGACACTCTGATGTAAGGGGGCTGCTGATGGGACACTCTGATGTAAGGGGCTGCTGATGGGACACTCTGATGTAAGGGGGTGCTCATGGGACACTCTGATGTAAGGGGGTTCTCATGGGACACTCTGATGTAAGGGGGTGCTGATGGGACACTCTGATGTAGGGGGGTGCTGATGGGACACTCTGATGTAAGGGGCTGCTGATGGGACACTCTGATGTAAGGGGGTGCTCATGGGACACTCTGATGTAAGGGGGTTCTCATGGGACACTCTGATGTAAGGGGGTGCTGATGGTACACTCTGATGTAAGGGGGCTGCTGATGGGACACTCTGATGTAAGGGGGCTGCTGATGGGACACTCTGATGTAAGGGGGTTCTCATGGGACACTCTGATGTAAGGGGGTGCTCATGGGACACTCTGATGTAAGGGGGCTGGTGATGGGACACTCTGATGTAAGGGGGCTGCTGATGGGACACTCTGATGTAAGGGGGCTGCTGATGGGACACTCTGATGTAAGGGGGCTGCTGATGGGACACTCTGTTGTAAGGGGGCTGGTGATGGGACACTCTGATGTAAGGGGGTACTGATGGGACACTCTGATGTAAGGGGGTACTGATGGGATACTCTGATGTAAGGGGGCTGGTGATGGGACACTCTGATGTAAGGGGTGCTGATGGGACACTCAAAATATAAGTGGGCCGGTCTGGATGAAGTCCAGGGCCAAATTTCTGTCCCAGTCCAGCCCTGTTCGTGGTCTGTAAGTCAAAGTCCACAGGCTAATTCATAGTGCCTACTCCCTAGTCTCCTGTCCATAGTCCACAGTCCATAGTTCATCTTCCATAATCCACAGTTCATTGTCTGCAGGTCATGGCCCATAGCCCACACTCCATAATTCATAGTCCCTTCTTCACAGTCCATAACCCATCACAGGAGCAAGGAACAGAAGGTGACTACGTTCCTTCATACAGTGAGACCATGGAGAACGAATGTAGTCACCCTCTTACAGGAGGTCAAATCACAGCAGGAAGGGGGTTGGAGGAGGCTGGGGGCAATAGAAGGGACTTTTTGAGTTCGGAATATGGACTGGAGCAGAACATTGTCTGTCGGGGGGTGTAGTGTCACTGGATGGAATACATTTGACAGCTGCAGTTGGGGACAACCTCGTGCTACATATTCAGCGTAGGTGTCCAGATCTGATTTTATAAGAGTGGAACAATCCTCCTACGGGACCGCAGGTTATATATCCTCTCACATGATGTCTGTAGTGCGTTCCATGAAAAACAGCGACCCGTTTTCCGAGGAAGCCGATGGCGGGGGTCCAGGGCTCGTACGGTCAGGTGAACAGGCGGGCTCTGTGAGTCAGGAACTCTGTGTCACCATCGTCAGCTTCTGTTTGTTGCTGAATCGCATCTTTATCTTTGCAAACCGATGATTAAATCGCCCCTTTCATCTCCGACACAGAGGGGCTTTGAGGCTTCGGACGCTCAAGGCATCCTGCGTGTCATCAATTCTGTAGGCCATATTTCCTTTATAAACTTCCCATTCATACGGCAGGAGAAGGCAAGAAAAAGGCAGTTTTGTGGGTAAGTATTTATTTGCCTTGGCTGACTCTGTGCCGTCACCGTGAGACCAACGTCTCTTATTACCGTCCTTCCAAGATCTCCATGATGGAGTATTATGAACCTTAAATGGTCTCCATATCTCCTTAGAAGATACAGAATGTCTTGGTGCCCATGGTGCATCGGACTGCTCGATCGCTGAAGATCCCAGCCCTCTGGTCCGATCCATGAAGATCTATGAAGATCTATGAAGATCTCTGAAGATCTCTGAAGATCTATGAAGATCTATGAAGATCCATGAAGATCTATGAAGATCTCTGAAGATCTCTGAAGATCTCTGAAGATCTATGAAGATCTATGAAGATCCATGAAGATCTATGAAGATCTCTGAAGATCTCTGAAGATCCATGAAGATCCATGAAGATCTATGAAGATCTATGAAGATCTCTGAAGATCTATGAAGATCTATGAAGAACAGGGATGTTTTTTGGACATTATTTTCGTATTTTCCTTCCGGAAATCATTTTTTTTATTCCTTTGGAGGTCATAGGTCATCATCAAGCCCCCCAAGATTGCAGTTGGTGTTTTTTGGGGATGTTTGAAGGGTTAGCTCACCTGTACATAAAAAAAAGGTGAACTAACCCCCGACACGACCCCCAACCCTCCGATCTCCACTGTATTCACCTGTGAATGTGCTGACCAGGGCTGCTATTAGAAACCACGGGGTCCATACAGACAACCTGACATAGGGGCCCCATACAGACAATCTGACATGGGGGCCCATACAGACAACCTGACATGGGGTCCCATACAGACAACCTGATATAGGGCCCCATACAGACAACCTGATATAGGGCCCCATACAGACAACCTGATATAGGGCCCCATACAGACAACCTGATACAGGACCCCATGCAGACAACCTGACATGGGGTCCAATACAGACAACCTGATACAGGGACCCATACAAACAACCTGACATGGGGTCCTATACAAACAACCTGACATGGGGTCCCATACAGACAACCTGATACAGGGCCCCATACAGACAACCTGACACGGGGCCCCATACAGACAACCTGACATGGGGTCCCATACAGACAACCTGACATAGGGCCCCATACAGACAACCTTACATAGGGCCCCATACAAACAACCTGACACAGGGCCCCATACAGACAACCTGACATGGGGTCCCATACAGACAACCTGACATAGGGCCCCATACAGACAACCTGACACAGGGCCCCATACAGACAACCTGACATGGGGTCCCATACAGACAACCTGATACAGGGCCCCATACAGACAACCTGATACATGGCCCCATACAGACAACCTGACATAGGGCCCCATACAGACAACCTGACATAGGGCCCCATACAGACAACCTGACATGGGGTCCCATACAGACAACCTGACACAGGGTCCCATACAGACAACCTGACACAGGGCCCCATACAGCCATTGCTTCAGTTACGAATGAACACAGTGAGTGATCAGTACCAACCACTCATTGTGTCCATTCAGAAAAGAAAGGGGCTGGTAAATATGACATATTTACCGGACCCTTCCCCCACCCTCAATCTTGGAGGATCATATTGTGTGCTTTCAGCTGCCGGCGAGAAGGGAAACCGGCAGCACTGCAGGGATAGGGGGCACATGGGGGAGCCTGGTCAGCAGAGGGAAACGTATGGTGCACGGGGAGGGCAATCGGTGTGGCGGGGGGAGGGGGAGCAATTACTGGAACAGTTCCTTTGAATGGCTCTCTCTGCAGCAGAATAAAGCCAACAGAAGGGAGAGGAGAAGAAGCCAGCTTTCAGATGCTGCAGAGAGAGCCATAGAGGGGTTTGGTTCCATTAATTGCCCCCATACAGCACCAATCACCCTCCCTGTCCACTTACAATTCACCCTGCTTCAGAAAAGGAAGGGGCTGGTAAATATATGACATACTTACCAGACCCTTTCCCCCGCCCTCAATCTTGAAGGATCATATTGTGTGTTTGCAGCTGCCGGCGAGAAGGGAAACCGGCAGCACTGCAGGGATGGGGGAGCGCACACGGGGAAGCCTGGGCAGCAGACGGAAACGTATGGTGCACGGGGAGGGCAATTGGTGTGGCGGGGGGAGGGCAATTGCTGGAACGGATCCTTTGAATGGCTCTCTCTGCAGCAGCTGAAAGCCAACAGGAGGGAGAGGAGAAGAAGCCAGCTTTGAGCTTCTGCAGAGAGATATATAGACATAGACACAGCATCGATCACCCTCCCTGCCCACTTATGATTCACACTGGGTCCCCTGCTGGCCCGGGCCCCATACAGGAGGACTGGTGGTAGCCCCTTATCCATGGCTCTGGTGCTGACCAATCAGAATTGATCTGGTCCATGCCAGAAGCAGTGACGGGGAAGAGGGAGAAGAGCTGGGATTTCAAAACCCTGGGCTGGCTGTGGAGGGGCAGACAGTTTAGCAGGCCCGGTGGTAAGTACAGCGGGGACCAGGGGGGGTGGGGAGTGTATATGGCATTAGTTCACATCTTTTATGTATCGTGAACTAACCATTTAAGAATATGAGGGTCAATTTTTGACTTAGCAGGCCAGGAAAGGGCATTGTGTCATGGCTGATCAAGTCTCCTGTGCCCATGTACAGTGGTGTGAAAAAGTGTTTGCCCCCTTCCTCATTTCCTGTTCCTTTGCATGTTTGTCACACTTAAGTGTTTCGGAACATCAAACCAATTTAAACAATAGTCAAGGACAACACAAGTAAACACAAAATGCAATTTGTAAATGAAGGTGTTTATTATTAAAGGTGAAAAAAAATCCAAACCATCATGGCCCTGTGTGAAAAAGTGATTGCCCCCTAAACCTAATAACTGGTTGGGCCACCCTTAGCAGCAACAACTGCAACCAAGCGTTTGCGATAACGTGCAATGAGGCTTTTACAGCGTCCTGGAGGAATTTTGGCCTACTCATCTTTGCAGAATTGTCCTAATTCAGTTACATTAGAAGGTTTTCGAGCATGAACGGCCTTTTTAAGGTCATACCACAACATCTCAATAGGATTCAGGTCAGGACTTTGGCTAGGCCACTCCAAAGTCTTCATTTTGTTTTTCTTCAGCCATTCGGTGGTGGACTTGCTGGTGTGTTTAGGATCATTGTCCTGCTGCAGAACCCAAGTTCGTTTCAGCTTGAGTACACGAACAGATGGTCGGACATTCTCCTTCAGGATCTCTTGGTAGACAGCAGAATTCATAGTTCCTTTTATCACGGCAAGTCTTCCAGGTCCTGAAGCAGCAAAACAGCCCCAGACCATCACACTACCACCACCATATTTTACTGTTGGTATAATGTTCTTTTTATGAAATGCAGTGTTCCTTCTACGCCAGATATACTTGGACACACACCTTCCAAAGAGTTCCACTTTTGTCTCATCGGTCCACAGAATGTTGTCCCAAAAGTCTTGGGGATCATCAAGATGTGTTGTGGAGAAATTGAGACGAGCTTTGATGTTCTTTTTGCTCAGCAGTGGTTTTCTCCTTGGAACTCTGCCATGCAGGCCATTTTTGCCCAGTCTTTTCCTGATGGTGGAGGCATGAACGCTGACCTTAACTGAGGCAAGTGAGGCCTGCAGTTCCTTGGACGTTGTTGTGGGGTCTTTTGTGACCTCTTGGATGAGTCGTCGCTGCGCTCTTGGGGTAATTTTGGGCGGCCGGCCACTCCTGGGAAGGTTCACCACTGTTCCATGTCTTCGCCATTTGTGGATAATGGCTCTCACTGTGGTTCGCTGGATTCCCAAAGCTTTGGAAATGGCTTTATAACCCTTTCCAGACTGATAGATCTCAATTACTTTCTTTCCCAATTGTTCCTGAATTTCTTTGGGTCTCGGCATGATGTGTAGCTTTTAAGGATCTTCTGGTGGACCTTACTGTGTCAAGCAGCTCCTATTCAAGTGATGCCTTGATTGTGAACAGGTGTGGCAATAATCAGACCTGGGTGTGGCTAGAGAAATTTAACTCAGGTGTGGACAACCACAGTTATAGTATGTTTTAACAAGGGGGGCAATCACTTTTTCACACAGGGCCATGATGGTTTATATTTTTTTTCACCTTTAATAATAAACACCTTCATTTACAAATTGCATTTTGTGTTTACTTGTGTTGTCCTTGACTATTGTTTAAATTGGTTTGATGTTCCGAAACACTTAAGTGTGACAAACATGCAAAGGAACAGGAAATGAGGAAGGGGGCAAACACTTTTTCACACCACTGTATTCATTTAGCAAGCTTGTCCTTAGGGACAGGTGGCTTCTTGCTCCAGGCGAGGTGGCACCACGTCCAACCCATGACTTTCATCTTCGTTGCATCACAAATTCGGGAGCGCCAACGTGCTAAAACTCATCTCTTCAAGCATGGCGATCTCTCTGCCAAGTGGTCTGCCTGTTAGTGTCTGCGTCCAATCGAATTACTGTTTAGCTCTCACCCGCAGAGCACCAGACTGAGAGACCCGGGGGAACTGTGGGGTATGTGTCTGGAGGTTTTTATGGGGTGGTTTGGAAAGAGGGGGTTGACGTGTGGTCCTCCATATTCTCTCTTCCCCTTCACAGTGATTGGCTGGATTAAATGACTCTTTTTTTGAAATCTACTGTAACCTTTTAATGAATAAAACTTTTTTTTTTTTTTTTCAACTTGGGGCCACAAACAAATCATGTGATTGGTCTCCTGCACGCTCTGTAAATGACAATGATTCACTTTTCTCATCTTATAACTTGTAGTCGTGGTCAGAGGTCATTAGGACTTTACTAATTACATTAGCCTGGAGCCAGAGAGAACATATTACCCTTAGTACACAGGGATGTATATAGAACCGAACACTCTTAGTACACAGGGATGTACAGTGCCTTGAAAAAGTATTCATACCCCATTGAAATGTTCCACGTTTTTTGTCGTGTTACAACCAAAAAGATAAATGTATTTTATTGGGATTTTTTGTGATGGACCAACACAAAGTGTCACATAATTGTGAAGTGGAAGGAAAATGATAAATGATACAAATAAATATGTGAAAAGTGTGGGGGGGGCATTTGTTTTCAGCCTCCTTTACTCCGATACCCTTAACTAAAATCTAGAGGGACCAATTTCCTTCAGAAGTCACCTAATTAGTAAATAGAGTCCACCTGTGTGTCATTTAATCTCAGTATAAATACAGGTGTTCTGTGAAGCCCTCAGAGGTTTGTTAGAGAACCTTAGTGAACAAACAGCATCATGAAGGCCAAGGAACACACCAGACAGGTCAGGGATAAAGTTGTGGAGAAGTATAAAGCAGGGTTGGGTTATAAAGGAATCTCCCAAGCTTTGAAAATCTCACGGAGCTCTGTTCAATCCATCTTTGGAAAATGGAAAGAGTATGGGCACAACCGCAAACCTACCAAGACATGACCGTCCACCTAAACTGACCGGGCCGGGCAAGGAGAGCATTCATCAGAGAAGAGCCAAGAGGTCCATGGTAACTCTGGAGGAGCTGCAGAGATCCACAGCTCAGGGGGGAGAATCTGTCCACAGGACAACTATTAGTCGTCTCTCCACAAATCTGCCCTTTATGGAAGAGTGACAAGAAGAAAGACATTGGAGAAAGAAAGTCATAAGAAGTCCTGTTTGTAGTTTGTGAGAAGCCATGTGGGGGAGGGGGCAGCAAACATGTGGAAGAAGGTGATCTGGTCAGAGGAGACCAAAATTCTACTTTATGGCCTAAAAGCAAAACGCTATGTGTGGGGAAAACTAACACCGCCCATCCCCCTGAACACACCATCCCCACCGTGAGACATGGTGGTGGCAGCATCATGTGGTGGGGATGGTTTTCTTCAGCAGGGACAGGGAAGCTGGTCAGAGTTGATGGGAAGATGGATGGAGACAAATACAGGACAATCTTAGAAGAAAACCTGTTAGAGTCGGCAAAAGACTTGAGACCGGGGCGGAGGTTCCCCTTCCAGCAGGACAACGACCCGAAACATCCAGCCAGAGCTATAATGGAATGGTTTACATCAAAGCATATTCATGTGTTAGAATGGCCCAGTCACAGTCCAGACCTAAATCCCATTGAGACTCTGTGGCAAGACTTGCAAATTGCTGATCACAGACGCTCTCCATCCAATCTGACAGAGCTTGAGATATTTTACAAAGAAGAAGAATGGGCAGAAATGTCCTCTCTAGATGGGCAAAGCTGGTAGAGACACCCCCAAAAAGACTTGTAGAGAAAGGGGGTTCTACAAAGTATTGACTCCGGGGGGCGCCATACAAATGTCCCTCCCCCACACTTTTCACATATTTATTTGTATCATTTATCATTTTCCTTCCACTTCACAATTATGTGACACTTTGTGTTGGTCCATCACATAAAATCCCAATAAAATAAATGTATGTTTTTGGTTGTAACATGACAAAATTTGGAAATTTTTTAATACACAGGGATGTATATAGAACTGAACACTCTTTGTACCCAGGCATGCACAGAGCAGCCCCGATCCTCTTCTTCTCGGGTCCCTCGCTGGCGCTCCTGGCCCCTCCCCCTTGACCAGTGCCTCAAATAGGAGAGACCAGGAGCTGTCTTGGACAGCTTGGTCTCTGTGCCAGGAGTAAACCTCTGCCACCCATGGTTGCATACGTGTGGCTCGTGAGCCCATCCTCTTTGATGCCCTATGTATTATGTGAGCGGCAAGAGGGTAAAAGAGAACATATATATATATATATATATATATATATATATATATATATATTTTTTTTTTTTTAAATCTAGCAAACAAATGGCTATAACTAGACAGTAAATGATTAAATATTTTTGTGGTTGGATGTTGTTGTCAATTAAAACAGAAATTGATGCAAAACCAAGGCACTATGCGCATTGTGATAAAACTCTTACCAATGCTGTGCCACAAAAAGCCACTAGATGGCACTTTGTCACTATTTCTCGCCAAACCTCTTCCCGCGGTTATTCAGTTGGAAAAGCGGATTCATCATCATTTATTTATTCAGCTTGAAACTTTTCCTGCTCAGTTGTGTTTCTTGACAATTTCTCTATACAAATGGCGGTAAACTTCCAGTATACAAGTAATGCCCCCGTACACACGAGCGGATTTTCCGTCGGAAAAAAAACTTGGATGTTCTTCGAACTTTCGACCGCCAAGAACGCGGTGACGTACAACACTACGACGAGCCGAGAAAATGAAGTTCAATGCTTCTGAGCGTGCGTCTAAATTGTTTCCGAGCATGCGTAGAAATTTGTACAGATGATCGGAATTTCCGAACCGAACTTTTTCCAACCGAAAAAAATAGAGAACCTGCTCTCAATCTTCTGCTGGTGGGAATTCTGCCAGCAAAAGTCCGATGGAGCGTACACATGGTTGGAATTTCTGACCGAAAGCTCACATCGGACTTTTGCTGGGGGAGTTTCCGATCGTGTGTAAGGGGCATAAGTACTAGAAAATGTGCAAAGGTAAGATGGAGTGAGAACTATAGACTTTAAATATAAGACACCTGGTGTTGCCATTTTGGCATTGTTGGCTCATAAGTTGGTAAGGTTTAAGTTATAAAGGAAAAGGGGGTAAGACGGGTTGAAAGAAAAAGAGAAAGAAAAAAAGGGGGCAAAGAGAGAGAAAATAAAAGATTTAGGAGGGGGTAGATGTGTCCAACCACTCTTCCATGTAAGCCTAGGGTTCCTCCAGAGGTTGCTAGGGGTTCCTGAAACCGTGGCTAGTTGACCTTCCAACTGATGGTGCCTTCATATTTCCAAGTTCATTACCACTTGGTACAGCCAGTAGCATGACACCAATGATCTTTCCAGCTAGGGGTTGCTTTACCTTTGGCTAGATGAGCTTCTTTCTGATGGTTCCTTCATAGTTACAGGTCCATTGCCACTTCGCAGAGCCAGTAGCATGGCACCAATGATCTATTCAGCTAGGGGTTCCTTGATCTGTGGCTATTTGACCTTCCATCTGATGGCACCTTCATAGTTTGAGGCCATTGCCACTTGGTAGAGCCAGTAGAATGACACCAATGATCTTTCCAGCTAGGGGTTCCTTGATCTGCAGCTAGTTGACCTTCCATCTGATGGTGTCTTCATAGTTTAAGGATCATTGCCACTTGGCAGAGCCAGTAGCATGATACCAATGATCTTTTCTGCTAGAGGTTCCTTGATCTGTGGCAAGTTGACCCTCCATCTGATATTGCCTTCATAATTCCAGGTCCATTGCCACTTGGCAGAGCCAGTAGCATGACACAAATGATGTTTCGGCCGCCCGTCCGGGGGGCGGCGTCGGCCGTCCCCCCCCCGGGGACCGCGGGCCGGTCGCGCGCCGGCGGGGGGTCCCGGCCGGGGACGGAGGGTCTCGGGCCCCCGGTGCCCTGGGCGGTCCGGAGGGGTCGGGGGTCCCAACCGGACGCGGCCCCCGTCCGCCTTCATAGTTCCAGGTCCATTGCCATTTGGCAGAGCCAGTAGCATGGCACCAATGATCTTTCCAGCTAGGGGTTTCTTGATCTGTGGCTAGCTGACCTTCCACCTGATGGTTCCTTCATAGTTCCAGGTCCATTGCCACTTGGCAGAGCCAATACCATGACACCAATGATCTTTCCAGCTAGGCGTTACTTGATCTGTAACTAGGTGACCTTCCATCTGATGGTTCCTTCATAGTTCCAGGTCCATTGCCATTTGGCAGAGCCAGTAGCATGGCACCAATGATCTTTCCAGCTAGGGATTCCTTGATCTGTGGCTAGCTGACCTTCCACCTGATGGTTCCTTCATAGTTCCAGGTCCATTGCCACTTGGCAGAGCCAATACAATGACACCAATGATCTTTCCAGCTAGGCGTTACTTGATCTGTAACTAGGTGACCTTCCATCTGATGGTTCCTTCATAGTTCCAGGTCCATTGCCATTTGGCAGAGCCAGTAGCATGGCACCAATGATCTTTCCAGCTAGGGATTCCTTGATCTGTGGCTAGCTGACCTTCCACCTGATGGTTCCTTCATAGTTCCAGGTCCATTGCCACTTGGCAGAGCCAATACCATGACACCAATGATCTTTCCAGCTAATTTTAACCAGCACTGTGGGGGACCATTCCCTCCACTGACCACCAATATAAGCTGCAGTTTCCTTATGACTTCTGCTGCACTTAACAGGGGTTCAAAGACACCCTCTAAATTATTTCAAAGGTTCCTCTGGGGTAAAAAGTTTGAAGGCTGCTCTTGTGGGTTGCATAAAAATTCGAACCATCTTTTTATTACATTTGCACAGCGGCAAAAAGGCCCCTATGTGATAAACATCTTTTTTTAAGGCAGGTTCTCTTTAATGAGATATCAAGGTTTTTTTTTTTAGGCCCCTGTTGCCTTCCATTGAAGCTAATGGAGCACAGATCACCCTCTTTTACCTTCTTCCTTGCGACTAGGGATGAGCCGAACACCCCCCGGTTCGGTTCGCACCAGAACTTGCGAACGACCCCCGCGTTCGGTACGAACGTTAGAACCCCATTGAAGTCTATGGGACTCGAACGTTCGAATTGGAAAGTGCTAATTTTAACGGCTAATATGCAAGATAGTGTCCTAAAAAGGGTTTGGCAACCTGCCTCCTGCCCCAGGGGACATGGGTCACTGCAAAAAAAAGTTTTAAAAACTACCGTTTTGGCGGGAGCACTGATTTTAATGACGATTAAAGTGAAAAAAAAAAGTGAAATATTCCTTTAAATATGGTGCCTGGGGGGTGTCTGTAGTATGCCTGTGAAGTGCCACGTGTTTCCCGTGTTTAGAACAGTCCCTGCACAAAATGACATTAAACAGAAATAACACCATTTAAAACTGCTTGCGGTTTTAATGTTATATCTGGTTCCTGCAATATGGTTGAAAATCATTGAGAAACATGGCATGGGTAGCCCCCCCTGCCCATTACCAGCCTATTTGGGTCTTGTACGCATATTAAGGGGAACCCCGTACCCATATTAAAAAAAGGAAATGCGTGTGGCCCCCAGGCCCTATATACTCAGAACAGCAGTATACAGGCGGTGCAAACAAGACAGGTACTGTGTAGGTTTGTTGTGTTAAGTTGAATCTGTTTGTCATTTTCAACTGGTACATTTTTAAAGTGTAGCTCCAGTCAAAAAAACTATTTTTAAGCTTTTTGGAAAACATAGGGAAGGGTTATCACCCCTGTATAATTTGTTTTGTCGTCCATCTTTTTTCATCTCACTCGCTGCTGTCTCCTTGCGTTTGCAAGTAGGAGATGTTTGTAAGTTGGATGTTTGAAAGTAGGGGCCTGCCCTATATTATAGCGGTATGTACTGGGTACAGAGCACGCAGACAGCACGCACTATCTCCTAACACTACTGACTGCAAGCTCTATTATTAACCACTTGTTAGCCCAATGTTTGCATAAAGTGAAAGATGAAGTTATGCTGAGTAAATAGATATCAAACATGTCACTCTTCAAAATTGCACATGCCCGTGGAATGGCGCCAAACGTCGCTACTTAAAAAATCCCCATAGGCGACGCTTTAAATATTTTTTTACTGGTTACATGTTTTGAGTTGCAGAGGAGGTCTAGGACTAGAATTATTGCTCTCGCTCTAACATTCTCGGCGATACCTCACATGTGTGGCACATGCGAGCACATGGGGACATGGGCGCTTTAATTTTTATTTTATTTTTTTATTGTTCATTTTACTTTATTTATTTTAGTTTGACATTTTTTTTCCCAAAAATATATTTTTGATCACTTTTATTCCTATTACAAGAAATGTAAACATCCCTTGTAATAGGAATATGGGGTGACAGGTCCTCTTTACAGTGAAATCTGGGGGGTCAATATGACCCCACATCTCACCTCTAGGCTGGGAAGCCTGAAATAAAAAATAAAAAAAAGATTCTGGCTTTGATCGTACTGGCGAGTTGGTAGAAGCACCGGAGGGCGGTGAGGGTGGGGGGCGTCTATGGCTGGGTATTTCAGGGTATCACCGAGTATGGCTGGGTATCTCTGAGTATGGCTGGGTATGGCAATTTATGGCAGGGTATTACAGAGTATTGGCGGGGTATTGGCGGGGTACTACAGAGTAATAGCAGGGTACTGCAGAGTATTGGGGGTACTGCAGAGTAATGGCGGGTACTGCAGAGTATTGGGGGTTACTGCAGAGTAATGGGGGTTACTGCAGAGTAATGGGGGGTACTGCAGAGTAATGGCAGGGTACTGCACTGCAGAGTAATGGCAGGGTACTGCACTGCAGAGTAATGGCAGGGTACTGCACTGCAGAGTAATGGCGGGGTACTGCACTGCAGAGTAATGGCGGGGTACTGCAGAGTAATGGCGGGGTACTGCAGAGTAATGGCAGGGTACTGCACTGCAGAGTAATGGCAGGGTACTGCACTGCAGAGTAATGGCGGGGTACTGCACTGCAGAGTAATGGCGGGGTACTGCAGAGTAATGGGGGTTACTGCAGAGTAATGGGGGGTACTGCAGAGTAATGGCAGGGTACTGCACTGCAGAGTAATGGCGGGGTACTGCACTGCAGAGTAATGGCGGGGTACTGCAGAGTAATGGCGGGGTACTGCAGAGTAATGGCGGGGTACTGCAGAGTATTGGCAGGGTACTGCAGAGTATGCACTGGTATTGAGGGGTTAAATTCGGTGAGCAGCGATGTGGGCACTGCAGATGCAGCCCACATCGCTGCTGACACCGATCTCTTTCCCCTCCGCTGTACCGATCGGTACAGAAAGGGGAGGGAGGAACAGGCGTCATAACATGACGCCGGTTTGTTTCCAAGTGATCACTCCGTCATTTGACGGAGCAATCACGTGGTAAACGGCCGCTATGAGCGGCCGTTTACCGTGATGCGCCGGGTCCTATGGACCCGGCGGTCACGGATGCTCTCGAGTGCGCACACCTCGGGGCACGCGAGAGCAGAATTCTGGGAGGCCGTTAATTAACGGCCTCTCTGAGTTAAACAACCGCCCTGAAGCCGTTAATCGGCAATGGGCAGTTGTTAAGTGGTTAAAGCTAGATCACTAGCTATATAGGTGAGGTGAATATAGTGGTGTATACTGCAGTCAGGGCACAGACAACAACCACTACACAGCAGCAAGATAGGAAATCAGCCAAAAACGATTGGTGTGTACTGTGTTGAAGGTACACAGAACACCCACTGCTTCAGATGCAAAGTAACACACTACAGGAGGCCGCCTTAAAGGCGGCCTTATATAGTGTGGGGCGTGCACTACACAGCCTGAGCTATGATTGGCCACAGGCAGGATGCCTGTGGCCAATCATGGCTCTCCTCGCTGCCGGCGCTGCGATTGGCCAAGCATGCGGGGTCACAGTGCATGCTTGGCCAATCATCGGGCAGCAATGCACTGCGCCAACGCAGTGCATTGTGGTCCGCGCGCGCGTCACTCGAATTTTGACGCGAACGGCCAAAACGTTCGGAATTCGCTGAACGCACGAACAGCCAATGTTCGAGTCGAACGTACGTTCGACTCGAACACGAAGCTCATCCCTACTTGCGACCAAATGCAGATACTTTGGGTATGGAGAGATGATGGTGGGATCGATCACTTGTGTACTTCTGAAGTCTCATGGAACATTGAGATTGTGCTTTTTTCAGGCACTGACTGGAACTTTACCACAATACAGAAGTTAATATGAACATGAAGGGCTGTAAATAAAAAAAAGTTTCAAGTCTCCAGTCGTGTTAAGTGTTGGGCCTGTCTTCTATGGTGAGTAATAACTACCAGTAAAAGGGAGAATGTGATTGATATCGGGGGCCATGGGGAGAGAGCGTACATATGGGGCTATAGGTAGCGCCGCATATAAATCAGAATGTCCTGACCTTGCCTGCACTCTACAATATGCATGTATAAAAGCCTTCAAAAAACTGATAAACATTTGTTTCCAGCAGAATTCTCGGTGACAGACAGATGCTGTTTTACTGGCCATACAAATCTGTGAAATAGATGGATGTCAGCAGGCAATTACGGCTCCCTTGTGTGGTCATTTCCAAACCCTTTTAGTTTTCTGTGTTCTTGTGCAGCCGCAATATTTCACATTTTACTAAGCCTTTCAATCGCAACGAGGAGTCCAGCAACAGCGGGTTCCAGCTTTTATCACTTCTGGTAGGATGAGTGGAGGTAAAACAAAAAAAAAAAAGAAAAAAAAAACACAATCTGTAATAAAAAGGTTATTAATACAATTTTTTGGGGGGATTAGAGGAAAAAAAAGAAGCGAAAAATGATTTACATCTGGTTAGGTTGCAAAAACCCAGATGGGTGGAACCTCACAACCTTCTATGAGATGCAGGTAGAGAAAAGAGCGCCGTCTCTATTTGGGTGAAGAAAGTTGCTCTCGATGCCATGAGGGTACTAAGTATGTAGGTAGTGAACTGGTAGGGTGTAAGTAGGGAAAAAACCCCGCAGTGACCCTAATAGCAGAGGGGCGTTCAAGCTAGAGCCGTGGATAGTTGACCTTCATAGTTCCAGGTCTGTTATCACTTGGCAGGGCCAGTAGCATGACACCAATGATCTTTCCTGCTAATGGTTTCTTGAACTGTGGTAAGTTGACCTTCCATCTGATGGTGCCTTCATAGTTTCAGGTCAATTACCACTTGGTTGACCCAGTAGCATGACGCCAATGATCTTTCCAGCAAGGGGTTTCTTGATCTGTGACTACTTGACCTTCCATCTGATGGTTCCTTCATAGTTCCAGGTCCATTGCCACTTGGCAGAGCCAATACCATGACACCAATGATCTTTCCTGCTAATGGTTCCTTGAACTATAGCTAGTTAACCTTCCATCTGATGGTTCCTTCATAGTTTCAGGTCAATTACCACTTGGTTGACCCAGTAGCATGACGCCAATGATCTTTCCAGCAAGGGGTTTCTTGATCTGTGACTACTTGACCTTCCATCTGATGGTGCCTTCATAGTTCTAGGTCCATTGCCAATTGGCAGGGCCAGTAGCATGACACCAATGATCTTTCCTGCTAATGGTTCCTTGAACTATAGCTAGTTAACCTTCCATCTGATGGTTCCTTCATAGTTTCAGGTTGATTACCACTTGGTTGACCCAGTAGCATGACACCAATGATCTTCCCAGCAAGGGGTTCCTTGATCTGTGACTAGTTGACCTTCTATCTCATGGTGCCTTCATAGTTCTAGGTCCATTGCCACTTGGCAGAGCCAGTAGCATGACACCAATGATCTTTCCTCCTAATGGTTTCTTGAACTGTGGTTAGTTGACCTTCCATTTGATGGTTCCTTCATAGTTTCAGGTTGATTACCACTTGGTTGACCCAGTAGCATGACACCAATGATCTTCCCAGCAAGGGGTTCCTTGATCTGTGACTAGTTAACCTTCTATCTCATGGTGCCTTCATAGTTCTAGGTCCATTGCCACTTGGCAGAGCCAGTAGCATGACACCAATGATCTTTCCTCCTAATGGTTTCTTGAACTGTGGTTAGTTGACCTTCCATTTGATGGTGCCTTCATAGTTTCAGGTTGATTACCACTTGGTTGACCCAGTAGCATGACACCAATGATCTTCCCAGAAAGGGGTTCCTTGATCTGTGACTAGTTGGCCTTCCATCTCATGGTGCCTTCATCGTTCTAGGTCCATTGCCACTTGGCAGAGCCAGTAGCATGACACCAATGATCTTTCCTGCTAATGGTTTCTTGAACTGTGGTTAGTTGACCTTCCATCTGATGGTGCCTTCATAGTTTTAGGTTGATTACCACTTGGTTGACCCAGTAGCATGACACCAATGATCTTCCCAGCAAGGGGTTCCTTGATCTGTGACTAGTTGACCTTCTATCTCATGGTGCCTTCATAGTTCTAGGTCCATTGCCACTTGGCAGAGCCAGTAGCATGACACCAATGATCTTTCCTGCTAATGGTTTCTTGAACTGTGGTAAGTTGACCTTCCATCTGATGGTGCCTTCATAGTTTCAGGTCAATTACCACTTGGTTGACCCAGTAGCATGACACCAACGATCTTCCCAGCAAGGGGTTTCTTGATCTGTGACTAGGTGACCTTCTATCTCATGGTGCCTTCATAGTTCTAGGTCTATTGCCACTTGGCAGAACCAGTAGCATGACACCAATGATCTTTCCTGCTAATGGTTCCTTGAACTGTGACTAGTTGACTTTCCATCTGATGGTGCCTTCATAGTTCATGCAGAACCAGTAGCATGACACCGATGATCTTTTCAGCTCCTGGTGGGTTTTACTTCCTCTTTTGCTCCCTGCAAACCCTGCAAATTAAAAGCATAATGGGCTAGTATGCACTGCATACTAGCTCATTAAGTGACACTCACCTGCAAATGAAGCCCACGCTGTCCCCTGTTCAGGCAGCGTCCATCTTCCTTTCAGACTCCGGCATTTTGAGAAGAGCTCACGGCACACGGTGGGGAAAAAACGGTGCGGAGGTCTGTTTCTTCACAGCGCATGCGCAGATGACGACATCAGTGCACTGTGAGTAAAACATCTCCTAAACGGTGCACGTTTAGGAGATATTTCCATTACCTAGAGGTAAGCCTTATTCTAGGCTTACCTATAGGTAGAAGTCACACAATAGGGTTGACAACCACTTTAATCTGTGGCTAGCTGATTCTCCATCTGATGGTGCCTTCATAGTCCATTGCCACTTGGCAGAGGCAGCAGCTCCAATGATCTTTCCTGTTAGATTCCTTGATCTGTGGCTAGTTGATCTTTCATCTGACGGTGCCTTTATAATTCCAGGTCCATTGCCACTTGGCCAGGTAGAAGGATCTCTAGCAATGATTAACCAGGAGAACGATCAGTAGATGAATGTGCCGGTGCCAGCAGTGAAAACTCATCAGGTCCTTAAGGTTTGGCCGTATCAGTGAAGTCAGGTCTCCCCTTGTTGACACGATATGACTCTCCGCCCATTTGACCAAATGCTGCAGATCTACAGATCTTTGCCCATCTAGAGAGGACATTTCTGCCCATTCTTCTTCTTTGTAGAATATCTCAAGCTCTGTCAGATTGGATGGAGAGCGTCTGTGATCAGCAATTTTCAAGTCTTGCCCCAGATTCTCAATGGGATTTAGGTCTGGACTGTGACTGGGCCATTCTAACACATGAATATGCTTTGATGTAAACCATTCCATTGTAGCTCTGGCTGGATGTTTCAGGGTCGTTGTTCTGCTGGAAGGGCAACCTCCACCCCGGTCTCAAGTCTTCTGCCAACTCTAACAGGCTTTCTTCTAAGATTGTCCTGTATTTGTCTCCATCCATCTTCCCATCAACTCTGACCAGCTTCCCTGTCGAAGAAAACCATCCCCACCACATGATGCTGCCACCACCATGTCTCACGGTGGGGATGGTGTATTCGGGGGATGGGCAGTGTTAGTTTCCCCCACACATAGCGTTTTGCTTTTAGGCCATAAAGTAGAATTTTGGTCTCCTCTGAGCAGATCACCTTCTTCCACATGTTTGCTGCCCCCTCCCCCACATGGCTTCTCACAAACTACAAACAGGACTTCTTATGACTTTCTTCCTCCAATGTCTTTCTTCTTGTCACTCTTCCATAAAGGGCAGATTTGTGGAGAGACGACTAATAGTTGTCCTGTGGACAGATTCTCCCCCCTGAGCTGTGGATCTCTGCAGCTCCTCCAGAGTTACCATGGACCTCTTGGCTCTTCTCTGATGAATGCTCTCCTTGCCCGGCCCGGTCAGTTTAGGTGGACGGTCATGTCTTGGTAGGTTTGCGGTTGTGCCCATACTCTTTCCATTTTCCGATGATGGATTGAACAGAACTCCGTGAGATGGTCAAAGCTTGGGAGATTTTTTTATAACCGAACCCTGCTTTATACTTCTCCACAACTTTATCCCTGACCTGTCTGGTGTGTTCCTTGGCCTTCATGATGCTGTTTGTTCACTAAGGTTCTCTAACAAACCTCTGAGGGCTTCACAGAACAGCTGTATTTATACTGAGATTACATGACACACAGGTGGACTCTATTTACTAATTAGGTGACTTCTGAAGGCAGTTGGTTCCTCTAGATTTTAGTTAGGGGTATCAGAGTAAAGGGGGCGCCATACAAATGCCCCTCCCCCACACACACACTTTTCACATATTTATTTGTATCATTTTCCTTCCACTTCACAATTATGTGACACTTTGTGTTGGTCCATCACATAAAATCCCAATAAATACATTTACGTTTTTGGTTGTAACATGACAAAATTGGCGAAATTTCAAGGGGTATGAATACTTTTTCAAGGCACTGTATATGAGCTGGTTGAACATCCCATTCCAGAACTGGAGTTGGCCCCTCTCTTTATTCCATACTACCCTCCACTCTTCTGGAAAACTTTGCACTGGATTTTTTGTCTGTGGGGAATGTGTGACCATTTGTGAGGCCAGGTACTGATGTTGGATGAGAAGACCTGCCTCACCACCAGCTTTCCAATTCATCCCAAAGGTGTTCATTAGGGATGAGCTCAGTGTTCAAGTCGAAGATCGGCCGTTCGTCTGTTCGGCTAATTCAGAACTTTGTGGACCGTTCGCACCAAATTCGTGTGGCACGAACGGCCCACAATGCACAACGCCATCGCAGTGCATTGCTGGCTCATGATTGGCCAAGCATGCACTGTGACCCCGCATGCTTGGCCAATCACAGCGCCGGCAGTGAGGTGAGCCATAATTGGCCACAGGCAGGATGCCTGTGGCCAATTATAGCTCAGGGGGTTTAGTACACGCCTCACACTATATAAGGCCGCCAGCGAGGCGGCCTTGTGTAGTGTGTTGGCGTGGAGGGAAAGTGCTAGATAGGCAGGGACAGTGTGTTCTTTTCTCAGCCATCTGCAGGAGTTAGTGGGTGTTGTGTGCCTCCAGCGCAGTATACATCTGTATCTGCCCTTTATTGCTGGTTTTCAATAATACAGTCATCTGCAGGAGTTAGTGAGTGTTGTGTGCCTCCAGCACAGTATACACCTGTATCTACCCTTTATTGCTGGTGTTCAATAATACAGTCATCTGCAGGAGTTAGTGAGTGTTGTGTGCCTCCAGCACAGTATAAACCTGTATCTACCCTTTATTGCTGGTGTTCAATAATACAGTCATCTGCAGGAGTTAGTGAGTGTTGTGTGCCTCCAGCACAGTATACACCTGTATCTACCCTTTATTGCTGGTGTTCAATAATACAGTCATCTGCAGGAGTTAATGGGTGTTGTGTGCCTCCAGCGCAGTATACACCTGTATCTACCCTTTATTGCTGGTGTTCAATAATACAGTCATCTGCAGGAGTTAGTGAGTGTTGTGTGCCTCCAGCACAGTATACACCTGTATCTACCCTTTATTGCTGGTGTTCAATAATACAGTCATCTGCAGGAGTTAGTGAGTGTTGTGTGCCTCCAGCACAGTATACACCTGTATCTACCCTTTATTTCTGGTGTTCAATAATACAGTCATCTGCAGGAGTTAGTGGGTGTTGTGTGCCTCCAGCGCAGTATACACCTGTATCTACCCTTTATTGCTGGTGCTCTCTAATACAGGCATCTGCAGGAGTTAATGGGTGTTGTGTGCCTCCAGCACAGTATACACCTGTATCTACCCTTTATTGCTGGTGTTCAATAATACAGTCATCTGCAGGAGTTAGTGAGTGTTGTGTGCCTCCAGCACAGTATACACCTGTATCTACCCTTTATTGCTGGTGTTCAATAATACAGTCATCTGCAGGAGTTAGTGAGTGTTGTGTGCCTCCAGCACAGTATACACCTGTATCTACCCTTTATTGCTGGTGTTCAATAATACAGTCATCTGCAGGAGTTAATGGGTGTTGTGTGCCTCCAGCGCAGTATACACCTGTATCTACCCTTTATTGCTGGTGTTCAATAATACAGTCATCTGCAGGAGTTAGTGAGTGTTGTGTGCCTCCAGCACAGTATACACCTGTATCTACCCTTTATTGCTGGTGTTCAATAATACAGTCATCTGCAGGAGTTAGTGAGTGTTGTGTGCCTCCAGCACAGTATACACCTGTATCTACCCTTTATTGCTGGTGTTCAATAATACAGTCATCTGCAGGAGTTAGTGGGTGTTGTGTGCCTCCAGCGCAGTATACACCTGTATCTACCCTTTATTGCTGGTGCTCTCTAATACAGGCATCTGCAGGAGTTAATGGGTGTTGTGTGCCTCCAGCACAGTATACACCTGTATCTACCCTTTATTGCTGGTGTTCTCTAATACAGCCATCTGCAGGAGTTAGTGGGTGTTGTGTGCCTCCAGCGCAGTATACACCTGTATCTACCCTTTATTGCTGGTGTTCTCTAATACAGCCATCTGCAGGAGTTAGTGGGTGTTGTGTGCCTCCAGCACAGTATACACCTGTATCTACCCTTTATTGCTGGTGTTCTATAATACAGCTATCTGCAGGAGTTAAAGTGGGTGTTGTGTGCCTCCAGCACAGTAAACACCTGAATATACCCCTTATTGCTGGTGTTGTCTGTTGCATATCTTGCATATTAGCCTTTAAAATTAGCACTTTTGATTTCGAACGTTCGAGTCCCATAGACCTTAATGGGGTTCTAAAGTTCGTACGAATTTTTGGTGCGTTCAAAGGTTCTGGTGCGAACCGAACCGGGGTGGGGGTGTTCGGCTCATCCCTAGTGTTCAGTAGGGTTGAGATCAAGACTTTGTGCAGGACACTTGAGTTCCTCCACACCAGGTTGGAAGGGTGCAATTGTCTCCAATGTCTTTGTATGATGGAGTATTAACAGACTGGAGACACCTGAATTCCATCGTTGGGGAGGGGGGGAGGGGGTCCACCTACATCTGGCCATATAGCAAGGTGTGAAGATCGGTTGTCCACAAAATCGGTAAATGCCTCCATTTTCAGCGCGGTTGGCCGCGCAAAAGCAGAATTGTGCCGTGGCGTCTGATACTTTATTATGCAGGAGAACCAGCATCTGACCCGGGAATATTGAACACGTTTGGACGGCGAGAGGCCTTTCCCGCGGCTCCACCGCACATCTGTACCGTACAAGGATCACAGGTGCAACCAGCCAAGCCAAAGACACCTGCCGCCGCCATATGTGCGTCCACATGGCCCCCCGCATCCCGACCAGATCCCAGCTGTGCCAAGACCATCAATTACTCCCCTCGTCCCTTCCCGACATCGGCTGCCGTCCTCCAGTATTTATGTGTTCAGCTTATTCTTTGTGCTTTACTGGCAGCCGCTTCAAAGCATTCAAAGTGCTGAGTAATAGACGGAGGAATTCTTCCTCTCGGCAAAACAGCATTCTGCCGCTAAAATAGCTCCAAATGTCCCATAGCGGCCGCCTTGTCCTCCCTCCATAAATAACATCCATCTCTTGTGAAAATGGCCGACCGAGGGGAGGAGCGCGCTACCGACTGTCACCGACTGTCACCGACTGCTCACCGACTGCTCACCGGGGCACCTCGGAATCAGATTCCATCCATTGGAACTCTTCTCCATCCCTTATTAGGCTGCCTTCACACCTGACGCCGCGTACACGCGACCGGACCGGTTGACAGCAAAGGTCCGACGGAACGAGTCCGTCGGACAATTCGATCGTGTGTGTGGGCTCCACCAGACCTTTGCTTGCCAAAAATCTGGCAGACTTGTTTTAAATTTTCCCACCGGAACTCCGCCGGACCGAGAAATCCGCTCGTGTGTGTGCTAGTCCGGACGGACAAAAACCGACGCTAGGGCAGCTATCGGCTACTGGCTACGAACTTCCTTATTCTAGTCCGGTCGCACGTCATCGCGTCCGAATCCGTCGGACTTCGGTGTGATTGTGTGTGTGGCCGAGTCCGTTCATTCGGAAAGTCCGCCGGAAAGACCGTCAGCCCCTTGAAAAAGTCCCGGTCGTGTGTACGCGGCATGAGCGTACTGGAAATATTGTGCGAGTTCTGGCCGCAACTCCAGAATGGTGGCAAAACGCAGGGGGGGGGGGCGCCGTTTGTGAAGCCGTTATTTCCTGATGGCACTTCAAAAAATGCAGCGCGTTTTTCGGCGCGTGGGAATACGCGAGTTTCTTGGGCATGTTTTTTGGAATGGAGGGAGGCCCAGTCATTTGAATGGTGCCGCTCCAAAAAAACACGCCACAAAAAAAAAAGCTAAAAAAGACCCCAAAAGAACGCAGTGCAGCGGCGGGTGTCGCTGTGAATGGAGTCTTATGCTCCGTACACACGGTCGGACTTTCCGACGACAAAATCCTTCGGATTTTTTTCCGCCGGGTTTTGGCCCAAACTTGTCTAGCGTGCACACGGTCGCACAAAGAACGTGGTGATGTAACCTATTTCGTTAGGTTAGGGTTCAGGATTAGGGGCTAATATTAAGGTTTACGTTTTTTGTTAATTTTTATTATTATTATTATTTTTTTTGTATGTATTATTTATTTATTTACTTATCTAAATTATTATTATTATTTATTATTTACTTTTTTTTTATTCTTTTTATTTCGTTAGGTTAGGGTTCAGGTTAGGGTTAGGGTTTAGGATTAGGGTTTAATATTAAGGTTTAAGTTTTTAGCTTATTTTTTTTTTTTTTATGTATTATTTATTTACCTAAATTATTATTATTTAATTTTTTTTTTTATTTCATTAGGTTAGGGTTCAGGTTAGGGTTAGGGTTTAGGATTAGGGATTAATATTAGGATTAGGGTTTAGGATTAGGGTTAGGGGTTAATATTAGGGTTAAGGGTTGAGTGGTTCGTTCTTTTTTTTTTTTTAATTGAATTTATTATTATATATTATTTATTTACTTTTTTCACTTTCTTTCTTTATTTTGTTAGGTTAGGGGTTCATTTTAGGGATAAGGGTTGGGGTTTTTGGTTATTTTTATTATTTTTTAATGTATTATTTATTTCTTTATTTATTAATTCATATGATGTCCTCCAGTAATCGGGCTGCGTGTGCGCCCCCCCCTGCGGCGTGCACTGTCAGTGGTCTGTGATCGGGGGAAGCGCGTGAGGAGAGGAGAGCCGATAAACAGGCAAATCCACACAGGGGACGTCTACACTGATAATCAGTGTCCTTATTATCATTGCAGCCCCAGCAGTGCCGATCAGTGCTGCCAATAAGTGCCCACCCAGTGCTGCCAATCAGTGATGCCTGCCAGTGCCAATCCATGCCTCCTCATCAGTGCTACCTATCAGTGCCCATCAGTTCCACCTCATAAGTGCCCATCAGTGCACCCTATCATTGCCTGTCACTGCACCCTATCAGTGCCCATCAGTGAAGCCTATCAGTGCCCATCGGTGATGTCTGTCAGTGCCAATCAGTGCCACCTCATCAGTGCACCCTATCCCTACAGCATATCTGTGGCGCATATCAGTACCGCCTCATCAGTGCAGCCTATCAGTACCCATCAGTGATGCCTGTCAGTACCCATCAGTGCAGCCTCATCGGTGCACCCTATCTGTACAGCATATCAGTTCCCATCAGTGCCCCATATCAGTGTACCCTATCAGTGCAGCATATCAGTGCCGCCTATCAGTGCCCATCAGCTCCACCTCATCATTGCCCATCAGTGGAGCCTATCAGTGCCCATCAGTGCAGCCTATCAATGCCCATCAGTGATGCCTGTCAGTGCCAATCAGTGCCGCCTCATCAGTGCACCCTATCCATACTGCATATCAGTGGCACCTATCAGTGCCGTCTCATCAGTGCAGCCTATCAGTGCCCATCAGGGATGCCTGTCAGTATCCATCAGTGCAGCCTCATCAGCGAACCCTATCTGTACAGCATATCAGTTCCCTTAAGTGCCGCATATCAGTGCACCCTATCAGTGCCCGTCAGTGATGCCTATGCAGCATATCAGTGCTACCTATCAGTGCCCATCAGTGCCGCATATCAGTGCTGCCTATCAGTGCTGCATATCAGTGCCGTCTATCAGTGCCCATCAGTGCTGCATATCAGTGCTGTCTATCAGTGCTGCATATCAGTGCACCCTATCAGTGCCCATCAATGCTGCATATCAGTGCACCCTATCAGTGCCCATCAATGCTGCATATCAGTGCATCCTATCAGTGCCCATCAGTGCTGCATATCAGTGCACCCTATCAGTGCCCATCAATGCTGCATATCAGTGCACCCTATCAGTGCCCATCAATGCTGCATATCAGTGCATCCTATCAGTGCCCATCAGTGCTGCATATCAGTGCACCCTATCAGTGCCCATCAATGCTGCATATCAGTGCATCCTATCAGTGCCCATCAGTGCTGCATATCAGTGCCGCCTATCAGTGCCCATCAGTGCTGCGTATCAGTGCACCCTATCAGTGCCCATAAATGATACAAATTTTGTTTGGGTACATTGTTGCTGAAAAGTGGCGCCTGGGCAGGAAGGGGGTGAAAGCGCCCGGTAGGCGAGGGGTTACACTATAAAGAATGAATGACCAGGACAGCTCGGCGCTCTATTTCACCACATTGGGACGAGACGCGGCTGAAATGGGTTTGCTGTATACAGGTTGGCACAGAACTGCACTGGCTGCCAGGCAAACACTCTGGGCTGTTGATCTGAATATGAATGTCCTGCTGGATCACTTAGGGCAACGCAGCAGTATGTTGTCTCCCCCTAGTGGTTCACTTGTAAATCTACATGTCTTGCTTTGTGTCCAGATGTCAAGGGGGCACATTTATAGAGAAGGCGACTAATGCAGGTGGAGAATTCTGGAGCAGGCAGACAACATTTGGGGCAAAAGTCCTCATTTTCAGCACAACGGTTGTGGCAGTAATTAATGGGAATTAGCGGCGCATGGCTGATGGAAATCAATTGTTCGCTAATCATCTCCTTGGCTGTATTTGAATTGCAGCGAATGTTACTGAGATCCGGATTTCCCTTAAAAGAATAGCGAACCCAACTGCTGGGCAAAGATCTGAGCAGAAATGAACCGTGGAGGATCAAAAGATCCATGTCTAGATTTTATTATTCGTACGAATAAAGGGGAGAATACGCTTTTTTTCACTTTGTATTTTTACACTTTGTGTCTTTCTTCTGGGGCGCCTGGAAAATCTATTATGTGTTTATATGAATATGACTTCTAATATTAGAAGAATGTGGTGCCCCCCATTAATTGTCCTGGGGCCGCCAGATTTATCTTATTTGGTCCCGAATATCCTCCAGGCTATGGAACCAACGTGTAAGAGAAGAGACGTGGATTTCCACAATGCGGGGGTGCAAGAGAGTGCTGCGGTTACCAATTGGAGCGCCGCTGATTTCTTCTACTTCGGGGAGAATACGTTTAATGTTTACAGTAATTCCTCATAACTGAGATCCTCCATCCCCCATAACTGAGGTCCTCCATCCCCCATAACTGAGGTCCTCCATCCCCCATAACTGAGGTCCTCCATCCCCCATAACTGATCTCCTCCATCCCCCATAACTGAGGTCCTCCACCCCCCATAACTGAGGTCCTCCATCCCCCATAACTGATCTCCTCCATCCCCCATAACTGAGGTCCTCCATCCCCCATAACTGAGGTCCTCCATCCCCCATAACTGATCTCCTCCATCCCCCATAACTGAGGTCCTCCATCCCCCATAACTGAGGTCCTCCATCCCCCATAACTGAGGTCCTCCATCCCCCATAACTGAGCTCCTCCATCCCCCATAACTGAGGTCCTCCATCCCCCATAACTGAGGTCCTCCATCCCCCATAACTGAGGTCCTCCATCCCCCATAACTGATCTCCTCCATCCCCCATAACTGAGGTCCTCCATCCCCCATAACTGAGGTCCTCCATCCCCCATAACTGAGGTCCTCCATCCCCCATAACTGAGGTCCTCCATCCCCCATAACTGATCTCCTCCATCCCCCATAACTGAGCTCCTCCATCCCCCATAACTGAGGTCCTCCATCCCCCATAACTGAGGTCCTCCACCCCCCATAACTGAGGTCCTCCATCCCCCATAACTGATCTCCTCCATCCCCCATAACTGAGGTCCTCCATCCCCCATAACTGAGGTCCTCCATCCCCCATAACTGATCTCCTCCATCCCCCATAACTGAGGTCCTCCATCCCCCATAACTGAGGTCCTCCATCCCCCATAACTGAGGTCCTCCATCCCCCATAACTGAGGTCCTCCATCCCCCATAACTGATCTCCTCCATCCCCCATAACTGAGGTCCTCCATCCCCCATAACTGAGGTCCTCCATCCCCCATAACTGAGGTCCTCCATCCCCCATAACTGAGCTCCTCCATCCCCCATAACTGAGGTCCTCCATCCCCCATAACTGAGGTCCTCCATCCCCCATAACTGAGGTCCTCCATCCCCCATAACTGATCTCCTCCATCCCCCATAACTGAGGTCCTCCATCCCCCATAACTGAGGTCCTCCATCCCCCATAACTGAGGTCCTCCATCCCCCATAACTGAGGTCCTCCATCCCCCATAACTGATCTCCTCCATCCCCCATAACTGAGCTCCTCCATCCCCCATAACTGAGGTCCTCCATCCCCCATAACTGAGCTCCTCCATCCCCCATAACTGAGGTCCTCCATCCCCCATAACTGAGGTCCTCCATCCCCCATAACTGAGCTCCTCCATCCCCCATAACTGAGGTCCTCCATCCCCCATAACTGAGGTCCTCCATCCCCCATAACTGAGCTCCTCCATCCCCCATAACTGAGGTCCTCCATCCCCCATAACTGAGGTCCTCCATCCCCCATAACTGAGGTCCTCCATCCCCCATAACTGAGGTCCTCCATTCCCCATAACTGAGGTCCTCCATCCCCCATAACTGAGGTCTTCCATCCCCCATAACTGAGGTCCTCCATCCCCCATAACTGAGGTCCTCCATCCCCCATAACTGAGGTCCTCCATTCCCCATAACTGAGGTCCTCCATCCCCCATAACTGAGGTCTTCCATCCCCCATAACTGAGGTCCTCCATCCCCCATAACTGAGGTCCTCCATCCCCCATAACTGAGGTCCTCCATTCCCCATAACTGAGGTCCTCCATCCCCCATAACTGAGGTCCTCCATCCCCCATAACTGAGGTCCTCCATCCCCCATAACTGAGCTCCTCCATCCCCCATAACTGAGGTCCTCCATCCCCCATAACTGAGCTCCTCCATCCCCCATAACTGAGGTCCTCCATCCCCCATAACTGATCTCCTCCATCCCCCATAACTGAGGTCTTCCATCCCCCATAACTGAGCTCCTCCATCCCCCATAACTGAGGTCCTCCATCCCCCATAACTGATCTCCTCCATCCCCCATAACTGAGGTCCTCCATCCCCCATAACTGAGCTCCTCCATCCCCCATAACTGAGGTCCTCCATCCCCCATAACTGATCTCCTCCATCCCCCATAACTGAGGTCCTCCATCCCCCATAACTGAGCTCCTCCATCCCCCATAACTGAGGTCCTCCATCCCCCATAACTGATCTCCTCCATCCCCCATAACTGAGGTCTTCCATCCCCCATAACTGAGGTCTTCCATCCCCCATAACTGAGGTCTTCCATCCCCCATAACTGAGGTCCTCCATCCCCCATAACTGAGCTCCTCCATCCCCCATAACTGAGGTCCTCCATCCCCCATAACTGATCTCCTCCATCCCCCATAACTGAGGTCTTCCATCCCCCATAACTGAGGTCTTCCATCCCCCATAACTGAGGTCCTCCATCCCCCATAACTGAGGTCCTCCATCCCCCATAACTGAGGTCCTCCATCCCCCATAACTGAGCTCCTCCATCCCCCATAACTGAGCTCCTCCATCCCCCATAACTGAGGTCCTCCATCCCCCATAACTGAGGTCCTCCATCCCCCATAACTGATCTCCTCCATCCCCCATAACTGAGGTCCTCCATCCCCCATAACTGAGCTCCTCCATCCCTCATAACTGAGGTCCTCCATCCCCCATAACTGATGTCCTCCATCCCCCATAACTGATCTCCACCATCCCCCATAACTGAGGTCCTCCATCCCCCATAACTGAGGTCCTCCATCCCCCATAACTGATCTCCTCCATCCCCCATAACTGAGGTCCTCCATCCCTCATAACTGAGCTCCTCCATCCCCCATAACTGAGGTCCTCCATCCCCCATAACTGATCTCCTCCATCCCCCATAACTGAGGTCCTCCATCCCCCATAACTGATCTCCTCCATCCCCCATAACTGAGGTCCTCCATCCCCCATAACTGAGCTCCTCCATCCCCCATAACTGAGCTCCTCCATCCCCCATAACTGAGCTCCTCCATCCCCCATAACTGAGATCCTCCATCCCCCATAACTGATCTCCTCCATCCCCCATAACTGATCTCCTCCACCCCCCATAACTGAGGTCCTCCATCCCCCATAACTGATCTCCTCCATCCCCCATAACTGAGGTCCTCCATCCCCCATAACTGAGGTCCTCCATCCCCCATAACTGAGGTCCTCCATCCCCCATAACTGATCTCCTCCATCCCCCATAACTGAGGTCCTCCATCCCCCATAACTGATCTCCTCCATCCCCCATAACTGAGGTCCTCCATCCCCCATAACTGAGCTCCTCCATCCCCCATAACTGAGGTCTTCCATCCCCCATAACTGAGGTCCTCCATCCCCCATAACTGAGGTCTTCCATCCTCCATAACTGAGGTCCTCCATCCCCCATAACTGAGCTCCTTCATCCCCCATAACTGATCTCCTCCATCCCCCATAACTAAGGTCCTTCATCCGCCATAACTGAGGTCCCCCATCCCTCATAACTGAGCTCCTCCATCCCCCATAACTGAGGTCTTCCATCCCCCATAACTGAGGTCCTCCATCCCCCATAACTGAGGTCCTCCATCCCCCATAACTGAGGTCTTCCATCCCCCATAACTGAGGTCTTCCATCCCCCATAACTGAGGTCCTCCATCCCCCATAACTGAGGTCCTCCATCCCCCATAACTGAGGTCTTCCATCCCCCATAACTGAGGTCCTCCATCCCCCATAACTGAGCTCCTTCATCCCCCATAACTGATCTCCTCCATCCCCCATAACTAAGGTCCTTCATCCGCCATAACTGAGGTCCCCCATCCCTCATAACTGAGGTCTTCCATCCCCCATAACTGAGGTCCCCCATCCCTCATAACTGAGGTCCCCCATCCCTCATAACTGTGGTCCTCCATCCCCCACAACTGAGCTCCTCCATCGCCCATAACTGAGCTCCTCCATCCCCCATAACTGAGGTCCTCCATCCCCCATAACTGAGCTCCTCCATCCCCCATAACTGAGCTCCTCCATCCCCCATAACTGAGGTCCTCCATCCCCCATAACTGAGCTCCTCCATCCCCCATAACTGAGCTCCTCCATCCCCCATAACTGAGGTCCTCCATCCCCCATAACTGAGGTCCTCCATCCCCCATAACTGATCTCCTCCATCCCCCATAACTGAGCTCCTCCATCCCCCATAACTGATCTCCTCCATCAACCATAACTGAGCTCCTCCATCCCCCATAACTGAGGTCCTCCATCCCCCATAACTGAGCTCCTCCATCCCCCATAACTGAGCTCCTCCATCCCCCATAACTGAGGTCCTCCATCCCCCATAACTGAGGTCCTCCATCCCCCATAACTGATCTCCTCCATCCCCCATAACTGAGGTCCTCCATCCCCCATAACTGATCTCCTCCATCCCCCATAACTGAGGTCCTCCATCCCCCATAACTGAGGTCCTCCATCCCCCATAACTGAGGTCTTCCATCCCCCATAACTGAGGTCCTCCATCCCCCATAACTGAGGTCTTCCATCCCCCATAACTGAGGTCTTCCATCCCCCATAACTGAGGTCCTCCATCCCCCATAACTGAGGTCCTCCATCCCCCATAACTGAGCTCCTCCATCCCTCATAACTGAGGTCCTCCATCCCCCATAACTGAGGTCTTCCATCCCCCATAACTGAGCTCCTCCATCCCCCATAACTGAGCTCCTCCATCCCCCATAACTGAGGTCCTCCATCCCCCATAACTGATCTCCTCCATCCCCCATAACTGAGGTCCTCCATCCCCCATAACTGATCTCCTCCATCAACCATAACTGAGATCCTCCATCCCCCATAACTGAGGTCCTCCATCCCCCATAACTGAGCTCCTCCATCCCCCATAACTGAGGTCCTCCATCCCCCATAACTGAGGTCCTCCATCCCCCATATCTGAGGTCTTCCATCCCCCACAACTGAGGTCTTCCATCCCCCATAACTGAGGTCTTCCATCCCCCATAACTGAGGTCTTCCATCCCCCATAACTGAGGTCCTCCATCCCCCATAACTGAGGTCCTCCATCCCCCATAACTGAGGTCCTCCATCCCCCATAACTGAGCTCCTTCATCCCCCATAACTGATCTCCTCCATCCCCCATAACTAAGGTCCTTCATCCACCATAACTGATCTCCCCCATCCCTCATAACTGAGGTCCTCCATCCCCCATAACTGAGGTCCCCCATCCCTCATAACTGAGGTCCTCCATCCTTCATAACTGAGGTTCCCTGTAACTGTGGTCCTTCATCCCCCACAACTGAGCTCCTCCATCGCCCATAACTAAGATCATCCCCATAACTGAGGTCCTCCATCCACCATAATTGAGGTCCTCCACCACCCATAACTGAGGTCCTCCATCCGCCACAACTGAGGTCATCCATTCCCAATAACAAAGGTTCTTTATCCCCCATAACTGATCTCCTCCATCCCCCATAACTGAGCTCCTCCATCCACCATAACTGATCTCCTCCATCCACCATAACTAAGGTCCTTCATCTGACATAACTGAGGTCCCCCATCCCTCATAACTGAGGTCCCCTATCCCCCATAACTGATCTCCTCCATCCCCCATAACTGATCTCCTCCATCCCCCATAACTGAGCTCCTCCATCCCCCATAACTGAGGTCCTCCATCCCCCATAACTGAGCTCCTCCATCCCCCATAACTGAGGTCCTCCATCCCCCATAAATGAGGTCCTTCATCCCTAATAACTGATCTCCTCCATCCCCCATAACTGATCTCCTCCATCCCCCATAACTGAGGTCCTCCATCCCCCATAAATGAGGTCCTTCATCCCTAATAACTGATCTCCTCCATCCCCCATAACTGAGC
This sequence comes from Lithobates pipiens, assembly GCF_037356315.1. Taxonomy (NCBI): domain Eukaryota; kingdom Metazoa; phylum Chordata; class Amphibia; order Anura; family Ranidae; genus Lithobates; species Lithobates pipiens. Next base: position 3,947,527 of record NW_027507788.1, read on the forward strand.
TCCTCTATCCCCGATAACGGAGGTCCTCCATCCCCCATAACTAAGGTCCTCCATCCCCCATAACTGAGCTCCTCCATCCCCCATAACTGAGGTCCTCCATCCCCCATAACTGAGGTCCTCCATCCCCCATAACTGATGTCCTCCATCCCCCATAACTGAGCTCCTCCACCCCCCATAACTGAGGTTCTTTATCCCCCATAACTGATGTCCTCCATCCCCCATAACTGAGGTCCTCCATCCCCCATAACTGAGGTCCTCCATCCCCCATAACTGAGGTTCTTTATCCCCCATAACTGATGTCCTCCATCCCCCATAACTGAGCTCCTCCACCCCCCATAACTGAGCTCCTCCACCCCCCATAACTGAGCTCCTCCATCCCCCATAACTGAGCTCCTCCATCCCCCATAACTGAGGTCCTCCATCCATCATAACTGAGGTCCTCCATCCACCATAACTGAGCTCCTCCATCCCCCATAACTGAGGATTTCCAGCTCTCTTATTAGCTTTGTTGCCCATCTCTGGACTCTAATACCAGCACATCCTTTCTTTCAGGTATTTCTACAGTGCCATCAATTTACACAGCGCTTTACATATATATTGTATATTCACATCAGTCCTCAAGGAGCTTACAATCTAAAGTCCCTAACTCACCATCATACATACACTAGGGTCAATTTAGACAGCATCCAATTAGCCCACCAGCATGTCTTTGGAGTGTGGGAGGAAACTGGAGTACTGGAGGAAACCCACACAGGCACAGGGAGAACATGGTAGGGAGTGTCGTGGCTGTGATTCAAACCAGTGACCCTTTTTATTGCTAGGTGAGAGTGCTACCCACTACACCACTGTACCACCCACTACACCACTGTGCTGCCCGCTAAAGCACTGTGCCACCCATTACACCACTGTACCACCCACTACACCACTGTACCACCCACTATACCACTGTGCCACCCATTACACCACGGTGCCACTCACTTGGACAGAAGCAAATTAACCTACCTGCATGTCTTTGGACAGATGCAGGCACAGGGAGAACATGCAAACTCCAGGCAGGTAGTGTCGTGGTTGGGATTTGAACCAGCGACCCTTCTTACTGCTAGGCGAGAGTGCTACCCACTACACTACTGTACCACCCACTACACCACTGTGCTGCCCACTACACCACTGTGCCGCCCACTTCACCACTGTACCACCTGCTACACCACTGTGCTGCCCACTACACCACTGTGCCACCCACTTCACCACTGTACCACCTGCTACACCACTGTGCTGCCCACTATACCACTGTGTCACCCACTACACCACTGTGCCGCCCACTACACCACTGTGCCACCCACTACACCACTGTGCTGCCCACTTCACCACTGTGCCACCCACTACACCACTGTGCCGCCCACTACACCACTGTGCCACCCACTACACCACTGTGCTGCCCACTACACCACTGTGCCGCCCACTACACCACTGTGCCGCCCACTACACCACTGTGCTGCCCTCTACACCACTGTGCCGCCCATAATAAACTTATTTGATTCAGATGATGTCAATAGGACTGCCACACTTTAATCCAGGACATATTAATCACACGGGTTCTGAGGCTGATTTAATGCAGATAAGGCACCAAGTGAGTTTAACTACCATCTTAATCAGCCACAGAACCCGTGTGATTAATGTGTGTCCTGGATTAAAGGGATGATGTGGCAACACTAGGTGACAAGCGTGTGTGGGGGCAACCAGGTGAGGAGGACAAAGACAAGTGTGTCTTGTCTACAGTCAGGCATGGTGGTGGGGGTGTCATGGTCTGGGGCTGCATGAGTGCTGCCGGCACTGGGGGGGCTACAGATCATTGAGGGGACCATGAATGCCAACATGTACTGTGACATACTGAAGCAGAGCATGATCCCCTCCCTCCAGAGACTGGACCGCAGGGCAGTATTCCAACATGATAACCACCCCAAACACACCTCCAACACCACCACTGCCTTGCTAAAGAAGCTGAGGGTAAAGGTGATGGACTGGCCAAGCATGTCTCCAGACCTAAACCCTATTGATCATCTGTGGGGCATCCTCAGAGGGAAGGTGGAGGAGGGGAAGGTCTCCAACATCCATCAGCTCTGTGATGTCATCATGGGGGAGGGGAAGAGGACTCCAGTGGTGACCTGTGAAGCTCTGCTGACCTCCATGCCCAAGAGGGTGAAGGCAGTGCTGGAAAATAATGGCGGCCACACAAAATATTGACACTATGGGCCCAATTTGGGCATTTTCACTTAGGGGTGTCCTGACTTTTGTGGACAGCGGTTTAGACATTAATGGCTGTGTGTTGAGTTATTTTGAGGGGACAGGAAATTTACACTGTTATACAAGCTGTACACTCACTACTTTATATAGCGGCCACAACCCTTTGCAGGGCGGTCTTGACTTATTGGGCTTACCGGTTACCTCCGCTTGGCCTGCTCTTCCACGTCTAGGGGTTCCCAGGGTTGATACCCAACAACTTGAACGCTGACACAAATAAAGTCCTTTCGAAAGGTTTTATTTTGCAGTGATAACATCCGATAACACAGTCTCTCTTGTGGGAACAGAGGGCGCGGGTGAAGAACTCAGGCACCTTGAACTGCAGGTCTAGCAAAGTCTCGAATTCCACACAGAGAGTAGCCACTCGCAGCTGGGTACCTCAGGGCTGGACTGATCTCTAGCCAGAGATCATGGCAGTCAGCACATTGACTCAAATACTTGAAGCAATCCTATGAACGTGGACGAGTTGTAACTAACGGTGAACAGGAACCTTTTCCTCAGTATCCGGAACGTTCTCTGTCTCCTCAATGGTTCTGGAAAAACGTGGATTCCCAATGTCCTTCCCAACTCAGTAACCAGACACTTCCTAGGATGCCACTTGCCGGCCCTCCTCCGAAGAGTCCTCCCCCGGTCACTTCCACGAGCTGCGGTGCCCCTCCAAGCCAAGAGCACACCCGGACACCGGGACACCTTGAATCCTCCCTCAGTTACTGCACCTCGGACCAGCCGGTTCCGAGACTCAGGAACAGATGGATCCCTACCCCAGACCAGGCGGGTCAGGGCCACTGACAGGAACATGCTGCGGGATGTCGAACACCCCGGGACCCCTCACAGGGCTACCCCGGCCCTGGAACCAGGACAGACCACACGGGCCTCATGAACTCCTCTCCACAAACACGTGACCCACACCTCTTAAGTACCCCTTCCCAGACTCCCCAGCGGGGCCCGACACTCCCACTGATTGGCTCCGAGAAGATTGATACTCAAAACATCCAACCAGGCCTGGCTCCGGCCTGTCACCTCACCGCTCACATGACCCGGGGACATTAGAGTGTAAGCTCCTCTGTACAGAGACTGATGTGACTGTGGGGGAGGGGACATTAGAGTGTAAGCTCCTCTGTACAGAGACTGATGTGACTGTGGGGAGGGGACATTAGAGTGTAAGCTCCTCTGTACAGAGACTGATGTGACTGTGGGGGGAGGGGATATTAGAGTGTAAGCTCCTCTGTACAGAGACTGATGTGACTGTGGGGGAGGGGACATTACAGTGTAAGCTCCTCTGTACAGAGACTGATGTGACTGTGGGGGGGGGGGGGACATTAGAGTGTAAGCTCCTCTGTACAGAGACTGATGTGACTGTGGGGGAGGGGACATTAGAGTGTAAGCTCCTCTGTACAGAGACTGATGTGACTGTGGGGGAGGGGACATTAGAGTGTAAGCTCCTCTGGTACAGAGACTAATGTGACTGTGGGGGGAGGGGACATTACAGTGTAAGCTCCTCTGTACAGAGACTGATGTGACTGTGGGGGGGGGGGGGGACATTAGAGTGTAAGCTCCTCTGTACAGAGACTGATGTGACTGTGGGGGGGGGGGGGGGGACATTAGAGTGTAAGCTCCTCTGTACAGAGACTGATGTGACTGTGGGGGAGGGGACATTAGAGTGTAAGCTCCTCTGTACAGAGACTGATGTGACTGTGGAGGAGGGGACATTAGAGTGTAAGCTCCTCTATACAGAGACTGATGTGACTGTGGGGGGGAGGGGACATTAGAGTGTAAGCTCCTCTGTACAGAGACTGATGTGATTGGCTCAGTCATCTCTGTGCAGCACTGCGGTATATGTCAGATATACATGTATAATAATAATAATATTAGAGTGTAAGCTTCTCCTGTATAAAATCCCAAACTTTATTTATCAATAATACACATATTTGGTGGTCTTATAACTTTTATTGATCTAATAATTATTAATTTATTATTTTCATTTATTAAATGATGATTTATCACTTTAATCATTGATGTGAGGTGAAGTGGGGCGTGGCCTGTCATTCTGTCCTATCAGAGGACGGGAAGGAGTTAATGGGGAAGATGGCGGACGGTTGCAGCTCGGTCTCCATAGTAACCAGAGGGCGCAGGGTAGCATGTCACGTGGGTAAGGGAAGGCGGGACCCCGATGGTCTCCATGGCGATGCTGACAGGGAGCTCAGGCTGTCCGTCACGGATGGGCGCCGCTGATTGGCGAAGACGTCCATCAGTGAGAAATAGTTGTGGGCGGGGTCTAGGGGTCCATCTTCCGGTTCCGTGTGTGTGAGGAGACCTGCGGGCCGGAGATGGAGCGGTGAGAGGAGCGGACCCAGGAGAGAACCGAACCCGGGAGGTGAGGAGGAGGGGCAGGGGAGCCGCACACCGAATGTCACCCGGATTACATCATTTCCGGTCATGTCACCCGAGGAGCGCCTGCCTGTCATCTGTCCACCAAACCCCCCCCCCCCAGTACCTGTCATCTATCACCCACCTCTATCATCTGTCCCCTTCCCCCCATCACCTGTCATCTATCACCCCCATCATCTGGCCCCCAATCATCTATCACCCCCCCATCATCTGCCATCTATCACCCCCCATCATCTGTCCCCCCAGCACCTGTCATCTATCACCCCCATCACCTGCCCCCCCATCACCTGTCACTATAACCCCCATCATCTGTCATCTATCACCCCCATCATCTGCCCCCCCCATCATCTGTCACCTATCACCCCCCCATCATCTGTCCCCCAATCATCTATCACCCCCTCACCTGTCATCTATCACCCCCATCACCTGCCCCCCCATCATCTGTCATCTATCACCTGCCCCCCCATCACCTGTCATCTATCACCCCCATCACCTGCCCCCCATCATCTGTCATCTATCACCTGCCCCCCCATCATCTGTCATCTGCCCCCCCATCATCTGTCATCTGCCCCCCCCCCCATCATCTGTCATCTATCACCCCGATCATCTGTCCCCCAATCATCTATCACCCCCATCACCTGTCCCCCCACCCCGCTCCCCCATCACCTGTCATCTATCACCTGTCCCCCCACCCCGCTCCCCCATCATCTGTCATCTATCACCCCCATCACCTGTCCCCCCCACCCGCCCCCCCATCATCTGTCCCCCAATCATCTATCACCCCCATCACCTGTCATCTATCACCCCCCTCATCTGTCCCGCCTACCCCCATCACCTGTCCCCCCACCCCGCCCCCCATCATCTGTCCCCCAATCATCTATCACCCCCATCACCTGTCATCTATCACCCCCCTCATCTGTCCCGCCTACCCCCATCACCTGTCCCCCATCATCTGTTATCTATCACCCCATCACCTGTCCCCCCACCCTGCCTCCCCATCATCTATCATCTGTCATCTGTCCCCCCACCCCCCGTCATCTGTCCCCCCCCGAACCCCCTCGTCATCTGTCCCCCGAACCCCTCATCATCTGTGCCCCCCCAACCCCCATCATCTGTCACCCCATCATCTGTCCACCCCGTGCCCCCCATCATCTGTCTCCCTCCCCCCTCTGTCCCCCATCTTCTGTCATCTGTCCACACACAGTCCTGTCTCCACATTGCATCCTCTCCATTATCTGTCATCTCTGTCCTCATACAGTCCACCTGTGTGTTATTTAATCTCAGTATAAATACAGCTGTTCTGTGAAGCCCTCAGAGGTTCATTAGAGAACCTTGTTGAACAAACAGCATCATGAAGGCCAAGGAACACACCAGACAGGTCAGGGATGAAGTTGTGGAGAAGTATAAAGCAGGGTTGGGTTATAATAAAATCTCCCAAGCTTTGACCATCTCACGGAGCTCTGTTCAATCCATCATCTGAAAATGGAAAGAGTATGGGCACAACTGCCAACCTACCAAGACATGGCCGTCCACCTAAACTGACCGGGCCGGGCAAGGAGAACATTCATCAGAGAAGAGCCAAGAGGTCCATGGTAACTCTGGAGGAGCTGCAGAGATCCACAGCTCAGGGGGGAGAATCTGTCCACAGGACAACTATTAGTCGTCTCTCCACAAATCTGCCCTTTATGGAAGAGTGACAAGAAGAAAGACATTGGAGAAAGAAAGTCATAAGAAGTCCTGTTTGTAGTTTGTGAGAAGCCATGTGGGGGAGGGGGGCAGCAAACATGTGGAAGAAGGTGATCTGGTCAGAGGAGACCAAAAATAAACCTAAAAGTAAAACGCTATGTGTGGGGGAAACTAACACTGCCCATCCCCCGAACACACCATCCCCACCGTGAGACATGGTGGTGGCAGCATCATGTGGTGGGGATGGTTTTCTTCAGCAGGGACAGGGAAGCTGGTCAGAGTTTGATGGGAAGATGGATGGAGACAAATACAGGACAATCTTAGAAGAAAACCTGTTAGAGTCGGCAGAAGACTTGAGACCGGGGCGGAGGTTCCCCTTCCAGCAGGACAACGACCCGAAACATCCAGCCAGAGCTACAATGGAATGGTTTACATCAAAGCATATTCATGTGTTAGAATGGCCCAGTCACAATCCAGACCTAAATCCCATTGAGAATCTGTGGCAAGACTTGAAAATTGCTGATCACAGACGCTCTCCATCCAATCTGACAGAGCTTGAGATATTTTACAAAGAAGAAGAATGGGCAGAAATGTCCTCTCTAGATGGGCAAAGCTGGTAGAGACACCCCCAAAAAGACTTGTAGAGAAAGGGGGTTTCTACAAAGTATTGACTCCGGGGGGCGCCATACAAATGCCCCTCCCCCCACACTTTTCACATATTTATTTGTATCATTTATCATTTTCCTTCCACTTCACAATTATGTGACACTTTGTGTTGGTCCATCACAGTGATGGGGAATCTTTGGAACTACATTTCCCATGATGCTCAACTACACTGCAGAGTGGATGAGCATCATGGGAAATGTAGTTCCATAACATCCGGGGTGTCGGGGTTCACCATCACTGCTCTATCACATAAAATCCCAATAAAATACATTTTATAATTTTGGGTGTAACATGACAAAATGTGGAAAATTTCAAGGGGTGGAATACTTTTTCAAGGCACTGTATATTCTATACAATACCAATGGAAGCATTGTTTTTTTTTTTTTTTTTTGGGGTGGGGGGGGGGGGGGGGGGTTGCGGTGAGCAGAACTTCCAGCATTCATAGGAGGACACCAGGACTTGTCTGTACAATGCGCCATTTCTTTGTAGTACCATGAAGTATAAATGGACGGGTTCACTTTAAATCCGACCTCTGCAGAGAGAAAACCAGGGAGGGCAAAATAAGAGCCGTTATACTTTAGCTTTATTGGTGAACCCAGGTACCCAGAGATGTCACCTGGGGGGCAGGAGGGGTCCTCGGGTACCCAGAGATGTCACCTGGGGGCAGGAGGGGTCCTCGGGTACCCAGAGATGTCACGTGGGGTCAGGAGGGGTCCTCGGGTACCCAGAGATTGTCACCTGGGGGTCAGGAGGGGTCCTCGGGTACCCAGAGATGTCACGTGGGGTCAGGAGGGGTCCTCGGGTACCCAGAGATGTCACGTGGGGTCAGGAGGGGTCCTCGGGTACCCAGAGATGTCACCTGGGGGTCAGGAGGGGTCCTCGGGTACCCAGAGATGTCACGTGGGGTCAGGAGGGGTCCTCGGGTACCCAGAGATGTCACGTGGGGTCAGGAGGGTCCTCGGGTACCCAGAGATGTCAGGAGGGGTCCTCGGGTACCCAGAGATGTCACGTGGGGTCAGGAGGGGTCCTCGGGTACCCAGAGATGTCACGTGGGGTCAGGAGGGGTCCTCGGGTACCCAGAGGTGTCACATGGGGTCAGGAGGGGTCCTCGGGTACCCAGAGATGTCACCTGGGGGGGCAGGAGGGGTCCTCGGGTACCCAGAGATGTCACCTGGGGGGGCAGGAGGGGTCCTCGGGTACCCAGAGATGTCACCTGGGGGGGCAGGAGGGGTCCTCGGGTACCCAGAGATGTCACATGGGGGTCAGGAGGGGTCCTCGGGTACCCAGAGGTGTCACATGGGGGCCAGGAGGGGTCCTCGGGTACCCAGAGGTGTCACATGGGGGCCAGGAGGGGTCCTCGGGTACCCAGAGGTGTCACATGGGGGCCAGGAGGGGTCCTCGGGTACCCAGAGGTGTCACATGGGGTCAGGAGGAGTCCTTGGGTACCCAGAGATGTCACATGGGGGTCAGGAGGGGTCCTCGGGTACCCAGAGGTGTCACATGGGGGCCAGGAGGGGTCCTCGGGTACCCAGAGGTGTCACATGGGGGCCAGGAGGGGTCCTCGGGTACCAGAGGTGTCACATGGGGGCCAGGAGGGGTCCTCGGGTACCCAGAGGTGTCACATAGGGGCAGGAGGGGTCCTCGGGTACCCAGAGGTGTCACATGGGGTCAGGAGGAGTCCTTGGGTACCCAGAGATGTCACATGGGGGTCAGGAGGGGTCCTCAGCTAGCATATGAAGGTGAATGTGAGGCCGGTGGCGCCCCCTTGCTGTGTATAACACGAATCTAATTTTGTCTTTTCCTCTTTCCAGGTATTATTGAGACATCGTGAGAAATGGGCCACAGAAACCTGCGCCTTCTCCTGCGGCTCCTGGTGTTCTTCATCCTCGCCCTCAACATCCTGTCCGCCGCTGATTTCGATCCGTACCGCGTCCTGGGAGTGAGCCGGACCGCCAGCCAAGCCGACATTAAGAAGGCGTACAAGAAGCTGGCCCGGGAATGGTGAGCGTTCAGACTACATTGGCAGTAGGGGGCGCCCCCCCATTCCTGGTCTATCTCTGTCATTATTTATACTGCTGTGTTGGTGCCGTGAGACGGGCCGCCCGGGTATTATTTTACCATCCACACCACAGCAGAGGGCGGCATGGATTGGATCGGAGGGTTTGTATCTTATTAATAAAAAACGTTTCATTTTGTTTCAGGCATCCGGATAAAAACAAGAACCCGGGAGCAGAAGACAAATTCATCCAAGTCAGCAAAGCTTATGAGGTATTCATAGAGACAATCTTTTCTTTTAATACTCATGTATAACAGTTGTCCCGACGCCTCTCCTGGACATAAAGGGCTTCTTCTGATTTCACCGCACACTGTGAGCTTCTCGCAATGTGCATTGGAAGCTGCAGCAAGTCCGACTCCGCCTCCATTACCCTCGCCTCATTTCCTGGCTGGAGGATGTCCTATCAGCTTCCCCCCCCCCCTCCCCCAGCCTGACTGTTAGACCCGCCCCCTTTCATGCAGCCCGATTCCTCATATATGATTTGCATCAAATATCCTTTTTTAGATTTTGTCCAATGAGGAGAAGAGGACCAACTACGACCGGTATGGAGACTTGGGAGAAAATCAGGGCTACAGCCAGCAGCAGCATCACCACCATTTCCGACACTTCCATGACAGCTTCTACTTTGACGAGTCCTTCTTCCATTTCCCCTTCAACTCCGAACGCCGAGACTCCACCGACGAGAAGTATCTCCTCCAGTTCTCCCACTACATCAACGAGGTGGTCCCAGACAGCTTCCGCAAACCCTACCTCATCAAGATCACCTCCGACTGGTGCTTCAGCTGCATCCACATCGAGCCCGTATGGAAGGAGGTGGTGCAGGAGCTGGAGGGACTGGGTATGGGTTCTCTGTCCATGTCATGATGACCTCAGATCTCGGGTCACATACATGTTTTATTCAGTATTAACCACTTATTGTGTTTTTTTTAAACAGGGAAGTAAACCCTGATGGGTTTTACTTCCTCTTTGGCTCCCTGCAAATTAAAAGCATAATGGGCTAGTATGCATTACATACTAGCCCATTATGTGACACTCTACCTGAAAACGAATCCAGCGCTGTCCCTTGTGCAGGCTGCATCCCCTCTCTGCGCCTCTCTTCCTGCCGGGGCTGCGGACTCAAGCTCTGTGACTGGCCAGAACCTCGTGACGTCACTCCCGCTCGCAGGGAGAAGCGTCACGGAGGTCCGTTACTTCACAGCGCATGCGCTGATCACAACATCGGAGCACTGCAAGGGAAATATCTCCTAAATAGCGCACGTTTTTAGGAGATATTTCCACTTCCTATAGGTAAGATCTTATTCTAGGCTTACCTATAGGTAAAAGTCAGGAAGGAGGGTTTACAACTCCTGTAACCCACTTCTTTCAAATCCTCCCATCCCCCCTCTAATAATAAGTGATTGTATCTTTATAAACTCGGCTTCTGGTGCTCAGATGACTTGTCAGCTCCCTTCTCTCTCGGCTCACAGTTCCAGTGGTTTAGGGTCAGGGTTAGGGTTTCCCCTAGAAGAGCAAGGTTAGGACTCAGGGATTGGAATAGGGACCTCCCCCCAAATGTCAGCAGGCGTGTCCCCCCAGAGGTCAAAGGTCGGGCTGACCCACCCCCACCAAAGTGTTTCGTCTACCCCAACTAAGTCGGGGCATGAACAAGTCGGGGTAAGCGCTTTGCGCCCTCCCGCTGACATCATGCCGGGAGGAGGGGGAGAGAGAGAGAGAGAGCCGACAGTCAGCTGAGCGCTGATTGCTGCGGTCATATAGGTACAGATCGGCATTTTATTATTATTATTTATTAAATTTTTTTTTTTTTTTTACATTACACAGGGACTCTTACTATAGTACAGAGAGGATTTAGCTGCAGATATGAGAGCGGGGAGGGGGGGGGGGGGACTGATATGGGAAGTGGGGGGATGAGGATAGGGGAGACACAGGAGAGCAGGGCAGCGTATGATGGAGGCACAGACACTGACAACGGTGTCAGGGCTCAGCAGCCCTGATATATCGGAGTCAGCGTACAGGGGAAGTGTAGATCCAGGTGTTAGCCCACGTACACACGGTCGGAGATTTTGCCAACCAAATCCGTCGGATTTTGCCCGTCGGATTTAGTCCGATGGATTGTGTCCAAAACTGTTGCATACACACGGTCGGGCCAAGTTGGCGAAAAATCCGATCTTTCAGAACGTGATGACGTAATTTCGTTACGACGGGACTACATTCAGGCTAGTAGCCAATAGCTTTGATGTAGGAATTTGATCTGAGCATGCGTGGCACTTTGTCCGATCAAAATTCTCTACACATGATCGGATTAGGTCCGTCCGACCCAGTTGGTCGGGAAATATTTCCAACATGTTAAAAAATTGGGTCGGACGGAGATTCAGACGGAATCAGTCCGATGCAGACCACACACAGTCGGATTATCTGACGACACGGTCCGATAAGACACATTCCGACAGATTCTCCGACCTGTGTGTACAAGGGCTTACAGGGGGCCAAATTACACCGCACAAGCACTGTGGTGTATAACATGCTTTAATGTACCAGGAGTTGTGGGTTTTTATTTTTTTTTCGGGGGGGGGGGGGGGGGTGTTAAACACTTTAATGACCTGCACATCACTGGATATTTGGCAACTGCAGGCATTATCCCAGTACACTTCTTTTTTTTTTTTTTATAGCTGCCAGTCGGCTCTCTTGTAATCGCAATCCTAGTGGCTAATTAGCAGCTCAATTGCTATTCCAAGCCGCAGGTAAACGGCATTCTGCAGTTTGCTTGGGCTCTGCTGTCCCACCGGGAAATCCTAGCGACCAGGCGGCGCATCTGCTGGACAGCCAAACACAACCGGGATTGGCTGTGCGTTTTATAGTAACCCGGAGGCAATGTCCTGATATCGCTTCGGGGTTTACCCGGATATCAACGGGGCCACTTTTAAAAAAAAAAAAAAAAAAAAAAAAACCCGAGAGCGTTCGAAAACACCGATCTTGGTGTTTTGTATTGGTTTTAATTGGTTTTAAGGGCAGAGGAGGGATTTGGGGTCTTGTAGATCCCAGATCTCTTCATAAAGAGGACCTGTCACTGTCATAAGGATGTTTACATTGCTTGTGACAGCAATAAAAAAAAAAAAAAAGTAAAGTAACATTGTAGAAAAAAAAATATTTTTAAATTGCCCCTAAAAATGAACGATCTTTCTTTCTAGCCGAGTTCTCAGTAATAATGTTGCATCCGAAGGTCATAGAGATGACTAACAAAATAAGTAAAGTTAGCCCAACTTTTCTTTTTTTTTTTTTCTTTTCTTTTTCACTTTTTGATCACTTTTTTTTTTCCTATTACAAAGAATGTAAACATTCCTCTGGAACTCTCTGCCCCAGTATAGCCCCAGCCCCTACCCTGTCCACCTTTAGGAGATCCCTGAAAACTCATTTATTCAGGGAAGCCTCCCCCACCTAACTGTCCCCGAGGCACCCCCATCAAATCATTCTCTGCAGCTCTTTTTGTACTCTTTTTGTACCACCACCCCTCCCTTTTAGAATGTAAGCTCTACAAACCTCCTGTAACTTTTGTATTGTACTGTAATTGTGTTGTCCCCCCCCCCCCCCCCCCAACTCCCACCATACGTTGTAAAGCGCTGCGTAAACTGTTGGCGCTATATAAATTGTGTATAATAATAATCCCTTATAATAGGAATAGTGTATGACAGGTCCCATTTATGGAGAGATGTGGGGTCTATAAAACCCCACCTCTCTCCTGGAGGCTGGAAAGATTGAGATAAGGGGGAAAAAAAATGAAAAATTTCTCTTTCCAGCCGAGTTCTCAGTAATAACGTTGCGCCCAGGCCTCTGAAGGTCATAGAGATGACTGAGGACCACCTGGTCACTGGAAATCTCTATGATCAAAATCCGGCGGCAGTGGATTCTCTCTCCGGTACGCCGATCTTACGGGCGAGGCTGGAGGGCAGCAGAACTGGGGGGGTGGAGGCTGCAAGAACGATCAAGCGGCTGACCCGCTGCTATGATTGTTCTTACGGTGCACAGATACGCCGGCTGTAAAAGATGATATCTGGATGATGCCTGCAACTGCACCCGTCATTCCAATAACCCCACTCGGTCATATGACCTCCTTGGTCTGGAAGAGGTTAAAATGTCATTGGCATGTTGATGAGAAGAGAACCAGGGAAAGCAGAATTCCCTTTTAGTGAGTGCGGGTGGAACGTCTGATTTATGTTTTTTTGTATTTCTGAAGTTTTAGAAGTTTCTTTCATTCTAGAAATGAGGGGAAGCTCTGATGATTTTATCATCCAATCACGTGCAAGCTAAAATTAGCTGTTTTTTTATTTTCCTTGCATGTCCCCCTCGGATCTACAGCAACTTCCAAGTGCACTTTCAGTAAATTTTCAAAACAAAACAAAAAAATTATATATATATATATATATATATATATATATATATATATATATATATATATATATATATATATATATATATATATATATATATATATATATATATATATATATATATACCGTATATACTCGAGTATAGGCCGACCCGAATATAAGCCGAGGCCCCCAATTTACCCCCAAAAAACTGGAAAACTTATTGACTCGTGTATAAGCCGAGGGTGAGACATGGCTGTCCATCCCTGTGTGTGTGTCCGTCCATCCCTGTGTGTGTGTCCGTCCATCCATCCCTGTGTGTGTATCCATCCATCCATCCCTGTGTGTGTGTGTGTGTATTCATCCATCCATCCATCCATCCCTGTGTGTGTGTGTGTGTGTGTGTGTGTATCCATCCATCCATCCATCCCTGTGTGTGTGTGTGTGTGTGTGTGTGTATCCATCCATCCATCCATCCCTGTGTGTGTGTGTGTGTGTGTGTGTGTGTGTGTGTGTGTCCGTGCAGCCTTGTGTGTGTGTGTCCAGCCTACCTGTGTCCCAAGCCTCCGTCCCGAGCCGCCGTCGTCCCGAGCCTCCTCCGACCCGTGCCGTGCCTCCTCCGTCCCGTGCCTCCTCCGTCCCGTGCCTCCTCCGTCCCGTGCCGTGCCTCCTCCTTCCCGTGCCTCCTCCGTCCCGTGCCTCCTCCGTCCCGTGCCGTGCCGATGGATCGCCGCTCTTCTCGGCGGCCATTCTACAATTCAAAATTCCGCCTCCGCCTGTGATAGGCGGAACACTCAATTTCCCAGCAGCCTGTGTTCCGCCTATCACGGACATCCTCTCATACTCGTCCGTAGTATGAGAATGAGCGGATGTCCGTGATAGGTGGAACACTGACTGCTGGGAAATTCAGTGTTCCGCCTATCACAGGCGGAGAAGGAGGCGCGGCTTTTAAATTTTAATGTCCGCCGTCTGTCTGCTCGATACGCTGATCGAGCAGTCAGACAGCGATGACTCGAGTATAAGCCGAGGGGGCACTTTCAGCCTCAAAAAAGAGGCTGAAAATCTCGGCTTATACTCGAGTGTGTATATATATATATATATATATATATATATATATATATATATATATATATAATATATTATAAATTGTTTTATAATAATTTTTTTATTTATTTTTTATTATTCTTTATACAAAAAGGAGGAACATGCAATACGGTACATATCAACAATTCTATAACTTCCTGGTTCTTTTCTTATCAACTATCAATTCAACTAGGATCATTCTAGATAATTTTATCTATATCGGGTTTTGATATCTAATTTGATTTGTTGAATATAATAAACGACTCCCATGTGTGTTTTTTTTTTTTTTTTTTTTTTTTTTCAGGTGTAGGCATTGGAGTGGTGCATGCTGGGTACGAGAGGAGGCTCGCCCACCACCTTGGCGCACACAGCACCCCGTCCATCCTGGGCGTCATTAACGGCAAGATCTCCTTCTTCCACAACGCAGTGTTGAGGGAAAACCTGCGACACTTTGTGGAAAGTCTCCTCCCCGGGAATCTGGTGGATAAGGTGAGAGCGAGATTTTTATTATCCTCCCCTCCCCCAGGAATTCCCTGACTATGGGACCGACCTCTTCATATGTTTTTATTATATCTTCTGCTTCCAGATAACGGATAAAAACTACGTCCGCTTCCTCTCCAACTGGAAACAAGAGAATAAGCCGCATGTGCTGCTGTTTGATCAGATGCCCCCAGTGCCCCTTATCTACAAGGTAGGAGTGAGACCGTTCTCAGGGGGAGGAGACAACGTTGTGACAACTGTTACAGCCCAAGGCGCCCTTTTCAGCTTTTTTTCAGTGCCAAGTAGCAGTACTTGAGGGGGTCACATGTTCCATTACAAGAGGTCATGTGACCCGGTACAAGGACTGTTCCAAGATCTCGTATGTTCTATTCTACATTTTTGTTACACAATGAGGTTATTTACTAAAGGCAAATCCACTTTGCACTACAAGTGCAAAGTGCACTTGGAAGTCGCTGTAGATCCGAGGGGGACATGCAAGGAAAAAAAAAAAAGAAAAAAAACAGCTAATTTTAGCTTGCATGTGATTGGATGATAAAATCAGCAGAGCTTCCCCTCATTTCAGATCTACCCCTTAGCTCTTGTACACATGGTCGGACATTCCAACGGAAAATGTCCCATCGGACCATGTTGTTTTGGATAATCCGACTGTGTGGGCTACATCAGACTTTTTCCCTCGGAATGTCCGACCAACAAAGTTTGAGAGCTGGATATAAAATTTTCCGACAACACGATCCGATCGGACTTTGTCCGATCGTTTGTAGAGAAATCCGATCGGACAAAGTGCCACGCATGCTCAGATCAAATTACGAGACCAAAGCTATTGGCTACTAGCCTGAACGTAGTCCCGTCCTAATGAACGAACGTCATCACGTTCCGAACGATCGGATTTTCCGACAACTTTGTCCGACCGTGTGTATGCAACACCAGTTTCCGACAAAATCTGTAGGAAAAAATCCAACGGATTTTGTTGTCGCAATGTCGGACCGTGTGTACAAGGGCTTCGATTTACAGCCAGTGCACTTTGCAATTGTATTTTGCGTTTGTAGTGCAAAGTGGATTTGCCTTTCGTAAATAACTCCCGATGTATACAAGTTAGCAGCTGATGATTCCATGGCATTAGTGACACGTTCATAAAGGTCCATTATAGGGAAAAATATTGCAATCTGGTAACAGTATGGGCTTAAAGTGGAATTTCAGGTGCATGCTATGTGAGGGAGCGGGACCATGTTATGCTTTATGTGCGTCTATGGACACACAGAGCGCAGCTTGGGAGCGAGCCCACACAAGTGAAGCGCTGTGGATTCTTTCCGGATGCACAGTAAATGAATGCTTGTAGCCGGAGGGAGGGGGGAGGGTACAGGTCATTGAAGACTACATGTCCATGTAAGAATACCCGGTCTGCAGGGTGACAACGCACAGCAGAACATGCAGTGTTGTCGCCCTATTGGAAAAAATATCAGCTCTAGTGTTGGGATTGGCCAGTAATAAAACTGTTATGGGGGAAAATAACAATGTCGTGTTAATGCTACTGACATGTCAGTTTTATATTTCATAGTTCCTCATTAAATAAGACTCCATGTGAGCATTTCTCCTTCTGTGTGCTGGGAATGTGTATTTACGGTTTGTGTTCTTCTGTCAGCTCACTGCGTTTGCCTATAAAGATTACCTGTCATTTGGCTACGTGGACCTCGGCCAAAGAGAGTCGGAACAGATGAGCAGCCAATACAACATCAACATGTACGCCCCGACCATGCTGGTCTTCAAAGAGCACATTCACAAGCCGGCCGATGTGGTGCAGGTATGTTATGGGTGCTTTTGTATAAGAGGAATTTTAACCAGCTTCTCCTTGCGGGTGGACGTCATGTGATGTCCTCCCGGTTGGGCCACTCGCGTGGTGCCCCTGGAGGAGAAGTGCCGTGATCAGAGCCGTCACCAATCAGGGTTAAAGAGCCAATGATGGTGGCTCTTTACCATGTGATCAACTGTCCAATCAAAGTTGATCTCATTTAAACAAATGCCGGTAATTCCATTCTTCAGCGCTGTCACTGTGTGAAGAAAGGAAAGCGGGTCATTGGCTATCCTGTGACGGAACATTTACACTGATCATCAGTGCCGCGTTATCGGTGCCCATCAGTTCACCGTATTAACGCAGCACTGATGGGCACTGATGATGAGGCACTAATACAGTGAACTGATGGGAATTGATGAAGAGACACCGATAACGCAGCACTGATGGGCACTAATGATGAGGCACTATTGGTGTCTCTTCATCAATTCCCATCAGTTCACTGTATTAGTGCCTCATCAGTGCCGCCTTATCAGTGTCTCTTCATCTGTGCCCATCAGTGCAGCGTATCGGTGCCTCTTCATCAGTGCGGTATATCAGTGCCGCCTTATCGGTGTCTCTTCATCAGTGCAGCGTATCGGTGCCTCTTTATCGGTGGCCATCGGTGAAAAAAGAAAAATTACTTGTTTGCAAAATTTGATAACCGTAAACTCTCCCACTCTGATGCTTCTTTTCATTTAGTCCATTATAATAAGTAATTATCAAACTATAGCCGCTGTAATCCGGCCCAAATCGCATATTACTTACTGTTTAAAGAAACTTTAAAAAACTTGTTTCCAGGGGTTAGGCAGCGCCATCTTAAGTATTGTTTTCTGAGCCCACAGTGGAGTGCATTTCCGCCCTTACATTGAGCACTTCCTGTACTGTTAACCAAGCCTCCTTCTCAATCCAAAGTTTCTATGGCAACCCTGCTTCCCTGTTCATAGCTTACTTGTTTTATTTCATAGTATTTACTTGTGCTGATTATCTAGTGTTTGTCTATGTCAGTTTTATCAGCTTCAGCTGATAAGACTGCAGTAATGCTGTCCGATGCCCTGCTTTACACTGCATGTGATGTCACATGGGGTGTAGGAGGAAGCTCCGAGTGATCATGCAGTCTTGTGGGATTTCACTGTTTGTGTGCCGTAGGAAGTACTGATAATGGATAGACAAGTACACAGAGTGTGCCGTAAATCGGGGGAGATCTGGGCATGCTCAGTGACGTCATTCTAAAGAACAAAAAGGATTACAACAATACTAAGCAAGTAGTGAGATATCTACAAGCCGTGTTCATTCGGGTTTTTTATGCTGATTTACATGGTACAAAGTTGGGGGGGGGGGGGGGGGGGTTACAACTACTTTCAATGCCACCAAAAGAAAGCTCCATTTGTGTGAAAAATAATTATAAATCCGTCATGTGTACAGTGTTACACGACCGCGCAATTGTCATTCAAAGTGTGAGAGAGCTGAAAGCTGAAAATCAGCCTGGGCAGGAAGGGGGTGAAAGTGTCTGGTGTTGTAGGGGTTAACTGCCGGTGCCTGTACATGCAGAGATTTCTTCACACGAGAACTATTTTTGTCCAGACATGTCAATGTGGATGTAAAAGCAGCACAGGAGGAGAACAGAAGTGACTCCAACTGATCTGAAGTGCAATGTAGTAGTGAAAGAGTGAAGGAAAGGTGAGTATACCCTGAGATGTGAATGAGGGGGTTACAGACACTACTTCTGTACGGTGCCCCATAGGGGTGCAACAGATCGTCACCGATCCGTGATCCGAACGGTTAACCCCGCTCGGATCGGAGCGCTCCGCGGTCACGGCCTTAGGAAAGGCCGCAGCTTCGGCCTAGCTCCGAAGCGGCGGCCATCTTTCTACACCCAGACCGTTTACAATGTGATCGCTCCGTCAAATGATGGAGCGATCACTTGTAAACAAACCGGCGTCATGTCATTACGCCGGTTCCTCTCTCCCCTCTCTGTACTGATCTGTACAGTGGAGGGGAGAGATCGGATGGATGCAGCGCTGTGAGCTGGATCTGTAGTGCCCACAGAGCTGCTCTTTTGACAGCCTACTCTGCCTTACCCAGCCAGCACTCTGCCTTACCCAGCCAGCACTCTGCCTTACCCAGCCAGCACTCTGCCTTACCCAGCCAGCACTCTGCCTTACCCAGCCAGCACTCTGCCTTACCCAGCCAGCACTCTGCCTTACCCAGCCAGCACTCTGCCTTACCCAGCCAGCACTCTGCCTTACCCAGCCAGCACTCTGCCTTACCCAGCCAGCACTCTGCCTTACCCAGCCAACACTCTGCCTTACCCAGCCAACACTCTGCCTTACCCAGCCAACACTCTGCCTTACCCAGCCAACACTCTGCCTTACCCAGCCAACACTCTGCCTTACCCAGCCAACACTCTGCCTTACCCAGCCAACACTCTGCCTTACCCAGCCAACACTCTGCCTTACCCAGCCAACACTCTGCCTTACCCAGCCAACACTCTGCCTTACCCAGCCAACACTCTGCCTTACCCAGCCAACACTCTGCCTTACCCAGCCAACACTCTGCCTTACCCAGCCAACACTCTGCCATCCTCAGCCAATATTACAGTGGGGGAGATTGTGGATATTAGTGGGGACTATATGGCGGTGGAATTTTCACAGGTTTTTGCAAATTCAATTATTATCTGCTGATCCGAAAAATGATCTGATCCGTGAGTTTTTTGATCCGTTGCACCCCTAGTTGCCCAATCATGTCAATGCGGGGGTGGTGGTTCTGGTCTGCCATGTAAGCTGTAAGGGGCACCGTGATTTCAAATGGTGGCCCTGCACAGCTATACTAAAAGGGAGCTGAGCTTGTATAAGCAGAATCTGTCGTTGCTGTGCATGGCCAGCAGAGGGAGCTGGAAGTTGAGGTAACTGTCTGGGCCATAATGGAATCGGCAAAGAGAATAAAAGGGAAGACAGGGATCAGGGGGCAGTAGGACAGGGCTTAGTTGTAATGGTAAGGGGGTATGGTGATCAGTGAATAGGGGCAGGAGGTGGACAGATCTCGTACCTACTCCCCCCCTCCCCAAAAATACAATAACCCTTGAGTTAGGAACAAGAACACAGCATGTGCTGTGTAGTTCTACATCTGCGGGTCACATCCCGTGTATTCATATATGTTCAGCAAGGATGCCGGATCGCTGTTGATGGTTATGAGACGATGCGGCTCTGTTCTTTTTCAGGCACGAGGAATGAAAAAACAGGTGATTGACGACTTCATCTCTACAAACAAGTTCCTTCTGGCGGCCCGGCTGACCAATCAGAAGCTGTTCCAGGAGCTGTGTCCCGTGCGGAAGTCTCACCGGCAGCGCAAGTGAGTATCACCACATAGGGACAGTTACTGCCGGTGATCATTCAGCTATGGTTCGCTTATCGGTCTACCGCCAAAATCTTCTCCGCAAGTCTTCCTAACTGAATGCTGAAATACTTACCTGCCTCTTCAGAATGTTTCTGGCATCGGCAACCTGCACTGGTCACCGAGTATTTCAGTATCTGTCTATAGCCCTGATGCCCAACCTGTGGCCAAGCAGTGGAAACGCTGAATTGTAGAAGGAACTGTCTGAATACATTGCTCAGCGGCTGCAGTCGCTGGTCATTTTCCGCAGTCCCTTGTAACTTGCTTCCAGGTCTTGTCCCGCAGCACATCTGCAGTCTCCAACCGCACACGTAGCATATCCACAGTCTCTGACCGTTTCCAGTAGAATGACTACAAACAGACATTCAAAGCATTACATATACTGAACATTAACCACTTCAGGTCCACGACTGCATAATCATGTGGGTGGACAGTCTGCCCATACGGGCATAGTGCCATACCTGTACGTTGCTGGCCTCTTCCAGGTGCAGGATGCGTGCCAACTCTTGCTGTCATTAGACACAGTGGGGTTTTGTCAGCAAGTCCCAGCCAATGATTCATGGATGGGACCTGGTGATCATCTGTGTCCAATCACATCCCAGAGCCCTGTGTTGACAATCAACACAGAGCTCTGTACAGAGAAATGTATCATTTATCAGGAACTAACTTTTTTTTTTTTTGATTGTTTTTTTTTTTGTTTTTTACAAAAAAAAAACAGCACACACTTTACACATTGTTAGGCACACCATTAACCCCTTGATTACCTCAAGATCTTAACCCCTTCCCAACCAGTGTCATTAGTACAGTGACCAGTAACGGTGTACACACACACACACACACACACACACACACACACACACACACACACACACACACACAGTATATGTGACAAAAGTGAGTACACCCCACACATCATAGTTTGTATAGCTTTCACGCAAACCAATCAATATACACTTCTTAGGATTTATTTTATTTTTTAACCAGTCATGTAGCAGAATACATTTTGGCCAAAATTCTTGAAGAAATTTTTGATTTTCCAATAAAGCTTTATGGAAAAATTAGTGTGTTTTTTTTTATTTTTTTTTTATTTTTATTTTTTTTTCACATTTTATATAATAAAAATAAAATCCCCAGTGGTGATCAAATACCAAAAGAAAGTTCTATTTGTGTGAAAAAAATGAAATGATATAGATTTTATTTGGGTATAGTGTTGCATGACCACATGATCAATCGCCAGTCAAAATAGAGCAGTGCTGAATAGCAAATAATGGCCTGGTCATGAAGGGTGGTAAAACTTTCCGGAGCTGAAGTGGTTAAGTGCGGCCCTTTGATGATGCCAAGGACTGCAGCGGAGATTCCTTTATACTTAATAAATTGGCAGCCCCCCTGTCCCATAGTAACAGTAGTTCGGAGGATAGTGTACGGTCTTGCCCTTTTATATTGATTTGGCTTTCTTGCAACTTTTTTTTTTTTTTTGAAGGTTCTGTGTTGTTCTGCTGACCGGAGAGAGTGAGCCGTTCCGGAAAACCTACGAGTCCTTCCTGGCCTTTGCTTCTGCCAACACCAAAGACACGCTGCGATTTGTCCACGTCTACAAAGAGCGCCAGGGGGAGCTCACCAGCTCACTTCTGGGCGAGGACGTTCACGCGGCGCACTCATCGGTATGTAGACCAGAAAGCAATTTGTGTTACTTTTTTTGAAGAAGTGTTTTCACCAAGTCATGAGAGCGGCTTCTTTTTGCAATCTCTGTGACTGAACGGTCTTCTCCCCCTCGGCAGGTTTCCATACTGGAGCGGAGAAATTCTGCCGGTAGGATCGTCTATAAGACTCTGGCTCACATCTGGACCGGCAGTGAGGACAACAAGTTCTCTTTGCTCGACTTCTTGGACCGGCTAAGGAAAGACCCGAGTGTCCTGTCCTCAGAAACCAACTTGTCTGATCTGAATGATGAGCTGGCCCCGGTAGGTACACGATGCGGGGGGGGGGGGGGGTGTACATGAGATAGGCAGGAGGATGGGGATGCTTGTTCGATGTGTGAAGTCAGAAAGAAGGAGTCATTTAACCACTTTCTGACCAGCATGGTGCCAGTATGTTGCAGGACTTCAAGTGGTTATACCGGGATGATCTGCAGCTGCAGGCAGCAGCACTCCGGTACAGTTCTCTAGAGCCGATGGTCCATTAACTACGCTGGATTGCTTTTACAAACAGATGGGAGGGAACGCCTTCTGTGGCTTTACCGGGATTTCCTGTCCCTCTGGGAGTCCCAATCAACTAGCCGTTGCTTCTGCTGGCTGATCACAGAGCTTTACAAAGACCGGATCGGGTTTGTTGGGCTCTGTGATGAAGTAAGCAATGACTTGACGTCACTTCCGGTTCATCAGGATGTAAACTGCGCCATATTTAAAAATAAATAGCATCTGATCACACTGATCTTGGTGTACTCAATGCTTTTATGGGTAGAGGAGGGATTTGGAGTCTTTATAGATCCCCCAGATCTCTCCATAATTAGGACCAGTCACTGCATATTGCTGTCATATGGATATTTACATTCCTTGTGATGGCAATAAAAAATAAATAAAAAATTTAAAGCGACAGTGATCAAATAAAAATAATTTTAAAGGGGCTGCAACCCCTTGGGGTTTGCATTCTATGCATTAAGGTGAAAATCTTTCTGTGCTTCAGCTGCCCCCCAGAGCCCCCCTTTTATTTGCCTGACCCCGATCTTTCCAGCAACGGGGACGAGCACACCAGCTCCAGCCGGTGTCTCTGGTCCTGATTGGATAGATAGCAGCGCAGCCATTGGCTCCCGCTGCTGCCAATCAAATCAAATGAAGTGGGGGGGCGGGGCCAATTCCTGCTGTCCTGTGTCAAAAGACGCAGCAGGATGCGGGAGAGCGGCTCTTCACGGGGCACTCGAAGAAGAGGCCGCTAGAAACACTGCCGAGGGACCCCAGAAGAGGAGGATCGGGGCCACTCTGTGCAAAAAAAAAAAAAAATTTAGATACCCTTTTAAAAGTGCTCCTATCCCCCATGCTAGCACACAAAGGCAACCGCAGGCGTCGATCCCGCACACACCCAAACAGCGATCATCCCACACGTGAGGTATCACCGCAAACGTCGCATCATGGGCAATAATTCTAGCACCAGGCTTCCTCTATAAATCTAAACTGGTAACCTGTAAAGGCTTTTAAAGCCTCGCCGATGGATAGTAAAATTATTTGTCGCCGTTGTTTAAAGCGTGATGTGTTTGGTATTTATTTATTTTTTATAGATATTTTATAAAAAAAATTGGGTTATGTATAAAAAAAATATTGGGTTTGAAAAACCATTGCACAAATATTGTGTGGCTTAAAAAATTGCAACATCCACCAAAAAAATTAAAAAAATAATAATAAATTATATATATATATATAATTATTGGGTGGATGTTGCAATTGTTTTATGCCATGCAGTATTTATGCAATGGTTTTTCAAACCCAATATTTTTGTATATATAATCCAATTTTTTGTAAAATATCTATAAAAAACCACTTTAGATCTGGCTCTATCGTTCTGGTAGGGCGTCTATGGTCGTCCTCCCAGAACCTCATCCCCCCTCAGACACAGCTGATCACAGATCGCTGTACAGGGCCAATCACATTGAACACAGCTGATCAGAAGGTAAAAGGCCAATCGCAAACCTGCCTATTATCGGCGTTCCTTTCCTTATGCACTGTCGCAGCGGGTGGAGAGGAGAGTCGGTAACCGGCAAGCGTGACAACCGTCATATCCACAGATGACCAATGCTCTGATTATCAGTGCAGCCATGTAGGTACCAATCGGTGCAGCCTCATCGGCGCACATCCATGAAGGAGAAAAAGTACTTTATTTGCAAAATTGTATAACCGAAACGAAGAAAAACGTTTGGGGGGGGGGGGGGGGTGTTCAAACTTTTTGCACTTTTTTAGTTTATTTAGTAAACAGTAAAAACCCCCAGTGATGATTAAATACCACAAAAAAAGCTCTATTTTTGTGAAAAAAAAATGTATGTAAATGTCGTGTGTACAGTGTTTCGTGACCGCGCATTTGTCATTCAATGTGTGACAGTGCTGAAAGCTGAAAATTGGCCTGGGCAGGAAGTGCGGTGAAAGAGCCCGGTATTGAAGGGGTTACATTTTTTTCAGCATTTAGTGATTTGTGGTAGTCGGGTTTATCTTTTATTTATTATGAATTCAGTCAGCAATTTCTTTACCGAATTTCATCTTTTTTTGTCTATAAATAGGTAAAAATGCGGCGCTACCAAAAAAGTGCTAAAACCAATCAGTGAATAGTAATCTCAAAATAAATATAAATCAAATAATATCCACTAAGTATAACATAAATACAATAGGAAATAAATAAATTTCAATAATTCAAAAAATTCGCGTGTATACAATACATGTGCAACAATTGGTGAATAGAAATCCGTGAAGAGATAATCAAACACCTAAATGGTCCGCATAAACCATCCAAATGCAAACAAACGTGTAAAATTACATGTATAAAATTATATATAAAAATCAGTAAAGTGAAAATACGTGAAATGTTAACTAAAATGATTATTCAAACAATCAATATACACACGTGATAGTCCATAATTAAAGTGCACTGATGACTGATGCCATTGCAAAATATATAAATATAGTTCATGCAAAAAAATGTGAAAAGACGATTCCCACGAGTGACAGATCACTGCAAACTTCAGTGCATTTAATGGGTGCACCACCTATTTCCCCCAGCCTCTCACCTCCAATATCTGGTAAACAGGCACTG
This sequence comes from Lithobates pipiens, assembly GCF_037356315.1. Taxonomy (NCBI): domain Eukaryota; kingdom Metazoa; phylum Chordata; class Amphibia; order Anura; family Ranidae; genus Lithobates; species Lithobates pipiens. The sequence goes on from NW_027507788.1 coordinate 3,972,575, forward strand.
TGTATAGGGATAACTGCTGGCTTCTATTTCGTTCACACTGCTCCACCGCTGATTGTTTTTCACTGTGATGTTAAATATTAATCAGCGGTGGAGCAGTGTGAACGAAATAGAAGCCAGCAGTTATCCCTATACACAGTGCCTGTTTACCAGATATTGGAGGTGAGAGGCTGGGGGAAATAGGTGGTGCACCCATTAAATGCACTGAAGTTTGCAGTGATCTGTCACTCGTGGGAATCGTCTTTTCACATTTTTTTGCATGAACTATATTTATATATTTTGCAATGGCATCAGTCATCAGTGCACTTTAATTATGGACTATCACGTGTGTATATTGATTGTTTGAATAATCATTTTAGTTAACATTTCACGTATTTTCACTTTACTGATTTTTATATATAATTTTATACATGTAATTTTACACGTTTGTTTGCATTTGGATGGTTTATGCGGACCATTTAGGTGTTTGATTATCTCTTCACGGATTTCTATTCACCAATTGTTGCACATGTATTGTATACACGCGAATTTTTTGAATTATTGAAATTGATTTATTTCCTATTGTATTTATGTTATACTTAGTGGATATTATTTGATTTATATTTATTTTGAGATTACTATTCACTGATTGGTTTTAGCACTTTTTTGGTAGCGCCGCATTTTTACCTATTTATATATTTAATTTTTGGTGTAGAGATCACTTTTGTATGCTGGCTGCTTCCTATATACATCATTTCTTTCCTGTATGATATTTTAGGTGGAGCGCACTAGTTTTTCCCTATATATTTGATCTTTTTTTGTCTACAGATGTTTTTCTTGCGCTGGATCTACACTGCGGTTGACTATTGGGCGGATGCGTGGGAGAGCGTTCTCCACAATAACTGGTATCTTCTTCTTCTTCTTCTTCTTCTTCTTCTTCTTCTTCTTCTTCTTCTTCTTCTTCTTCTTCTTCTTCTTCTTCTTCTTCTTCTTCTTCTTCTTCTTCTTCTTCTTCTTCTTCTTCTTCTTCTTCTTCTTCTTCTTCTTCTTCTTCTTCTTCTTCTTCTTCTTCTTCTTCTTCTTCTTCTTCTTCTTCTTCTTCTTCTTCTTCTTCTTCTTCTTCTTCTTCTTCTTCTTCTTCTTCTTCTTCTTCTTCTTCTTCTTCTTCTTCTTCTTCTTCTTCTTCTTCTTCTTCTTCTTCTTCTTCTTCTTCTTCTTCTTCTTCTTCTTCTTCTTCTTCTCTCTTTTTTTTTTTTTTTTTTTTTATTTTTTTATTTTTTTTCAAAATCCCTCTTCAGAACCGCATACGAGATCCACTTCTTCCAACAGCAAAACAGATTACCAAAACTCCTCAAAAGAAAGTTCTTCTGCCAATTTTGGTCAGTTTACGTTCCCTCCATTCAGAGGAGATGCAGAAATTGGAACCTGGTGGTGGGAGGCTCAGAGGATTCATGTCTGTCTGTCCTACAGCCACCCCCTCCAGTTTTTCCTTGCCTCCTTTGGTGGGGGGGGGGGGTCTCATGTCCATTCTTGCCCCTAGTCCCCTCCACTTCATACTCTACCCACTTTTTTTTTTTTTTTTTACATTTTGCATGGTGTGGAGGTGGCTTAGAACCCCTGTCGGTTTTTATTGCTGCCTGTGCCCCCATTAACGGGATTCTCCCTCTTTTATTTGTCCTTCTTTTTATTTATTTTTTTATTTATTTTTATTTTTTTTCCATTGTCATTGAAAGTAAAAGAAGATCAAAAATTTTGGGTTCTCCCCAGAAAAGTAATAGAGGTGAAATCTTCCAGTGGGGATGAAATAGATAACCTTGAACTAGCTTGTAGTTCTTATCTGCTGCTGTTTCTAATTAAAAAGTGTGTACATGCATCCATTCTAGAAGCAAAACTCTGACACAGCGTTCAGATAGGTTACTTCTTACACTTCTCATTTATTCCTGGGCGGTATTAATATTTTATACACAAAGATATGCAAGTCTAATGGGTACATCTCATTGGTTGAAATACAAGAGAAATGGAGACACTTGATGCTTGAAGGTTGATTGAAGCTGGTTCTGTCATCACGTATGCATCACGTATGCATTCTTCTAATGTGTGGGATGTAGGGTACAGACGCCATCTTTAGTTCCAAACAGAGTCAATCTGTATACTACATAATAAGTAAGGAGTTGCACAGAAACATGTATACACATAAGCAAATAGACATTTTCTGATTATCAGTATGTACATTATATTCCTTTACAGGGACACTAGTTCTGGTGACCTAGGGGGTCCTCCAGGAAATTCCTTTTAATTTGCAATTTGCAAGGGATTTCCTCTCACTTCCTGTTTTGTCTATGGGACAGGAAGTGAAGGTAAATCTCCCTAATGGGACAAAGAGGGCAAAAATAAACCTTACAGCAGTTATAACCATCTCTTCTCTATTCTAAATGGGGGAGGGGGGTTTGGTCTTTTAGTTCTACTTTAAAACCTGGGATTTTGTTTGCAATTTAGTTTTGTTTTTTGGCATCAAGTTCTGATGTGAGGTTATAATTTCTTTGTACAATTTATGCACGTAACTCATTTCCTTCAATGTCTGTGTCTCATCATGTTCCTCTCTCGTTCCTCTCCTCCGGCTCGGTCTCTGTACAGGAGGGAGATGATGCCACTTTTGTCGCTGATTTTCTCTGCCCTCTTCATCCTGTTTGGTACGGTCATCGTTCAGGCGTTCAGGTATGTACTTTACATTATTGTCCCTCTATGAGGGGTGCATCCTAAATCTAAACTATTGGTGCACTTGGATAGGTCTGTCAATACAGGAGGGTTCAAATGTATCATACAGAGCTATAGATTATCTATTAACACCAATAATATAAATATCACAGATCTTTATTGTACTTGAGCTAGGCTTTCCAGGGCTGTCCCATTCTGCCCATCCCCCGCCCCCCTGGTGACTAATATTTGGCCATTTTGTTGCACTCTAATCCTTCTCTTTGTGGTACAACAACACTTGGCTATTTTATCATTTGTCTCGCTGTTTAAAGTTAAACTCAATGTTTCCTTTAGTTGTTCTCTATGTGACGAACGTTTTGATTCTTACATTTCTTATTTCCCATATAGTGACTCTAGTGATGAGCAAAATTCTGTTCCTTCTGACAAAGAAGAGCCGGGTGACAAGGAGAAAAGCTCAGAGGCCAATTACAGCAAAGAGAGCACCAGGTAACGCTGCCTCTCACCTGCAGAGGGAGCTTATAGATCAAGGGGAGAGCACCAGGTAATGCCGCCTCTCACCTGCTGAGGGAACTCATAGATCAAGGGGAGAGCACCAGGTAATGCCGCCTCTCACCTGCTGAGGGAACTCATAGATCAAGGGGAGAGCACCAGGTAATGCCGCCTCTCACCTGCTGAGGGAACTCATAGATCAAGGGGAGAGCACCAGGTAATGCCGCCTCTCACCTGCTGAGGGGGCTCATTGTTAGCGGAAGGAGAACACCAGGTAATGCCACCTCTCACCTTTTTAGAGGGGGCTCATAGTTACAGCAAAGAGAGCAGCAGGTAATGCCGCCTCTCACCTGTAGAGGGGACTCATAGTTACAGCAAGGAGCACACCAGGTAATTCCACCTCTCACCTGCAAAGGGAGCCCATAGTTATAACAAGGAGAGCACTGGGCAATGCCACTATTCACCTGCAGAGGGGGCTCATAGTTACAGCAAGAAGACAAGCAGGTAATGCTGCCTCTCAGCTGCAGAGGGCACTCAAAGTTACACCTAGGAGATCACCAGGTAATACCATCTCTCACTAGCAGAGAGGGCTTATAGCTACAGCAAGGAGTGCATCGGGTAATGCCACCTCTCACCTGCGGGTAGGTTCACATAGTTTCAGCAAGTTGAGCACCAGGTAATGCCACCTCTCACTAGCAAAGAGGGCTTATCGTTACAGCAGGGTGAGTACCAGGTAATGCTGAATCTCACCAACAGAGGAGGCTCAAAGTTACAGCAAGGAGGACATCAAGTAGTGCTGCCTCTTACCTGCAGAGGGGGCTCATAGCTACAACACAGAGTACCAGGTAATGCAGCCTCTTACCTGCAGATGGGGCTCTTTATCATTTGTGATTTTGGTGCAGCATTTATATTGATATACAGTGCTCCCTGCATTGTCCCAAACGCGTTGTAAATTTTATATATATATATATATATTTTTTTTTTTTCCCTGTGGCATTTTACTGGACGATAGCTGCGTTCAGCACAGCCGCATTCATGCAAAAAAGGCGTGAAAGGTAACTTGTAAGAGTGATATTCAGTGAACCCCAGAAATCCTGTATTTCCTTTTTCCTCTCCCAGGGTTCCCAGGAAAGGTTTTGTGGAGGTGACGGAGTTGACGGATGTGAATTATATGAGTAACCTTGTCAAGCTGCGTCCGGGTCACATGAACGTCGTCCTCATCCTCTCCAACTCCACCAAGGCCAGCCTGCTGCAGAGGTTCGCCCAGGAAGTGTACATGTTTACCGGGTGAGTGCAGGAGACGCCATATTACAGGTCTCTGCTTTAAAAGGAACGTTTACCTTTTCATGACAAAAATAAAAAGATGAGCTAACTCCAAATCCTGGCCACACCTCCGGACCCCGCTGCACGTAACGGCCATATTGCTCTGTGCTGTCAATGTAGTGGTCCATTCGCTGCAATACAAAGACCTGGAGTGAGTGGTCGTCATCTTGCTCGCAGTGACAAGTGCTCATTGGAAGGGGAATATTAGGTCTGCGTGTCTGAAAAGATATCACAGAATGTCACTTGGAGTCTCTGACACTGGGGTGAGAAGGGAGCCACTAGATGACACTGGGGTGAGAAGGGAGCCACTAGATGACACTGGGGTGAGAAGGGAGCCACTAGATGACACTGGGGTGAGAAGGGAGCCACTAGATGACACTGGGGTGCACAGAAGGTCACATGGAGTCACTAGTGACAATGGGGTACACAGGTCTCTTGGAGTCATTAGATGGTACTGGGGTGCAAAGGAGGTCACTTGGGGCCACTAGATGACACTGGGGTGCAAAGGAGGTCACTTGGGGCCACTAGATGACACTGGTGTGCACAAAAGATCACATGACACTGGGGTGCACAGAAGGTCATTTGTAGTCATTAGATGACACTGGGGTGCACAGAAGGTCACTTGAAGTCACTAGATGACACTGGGGTGGACAGAAGTTCACTAGATGACACTGGGGTGCAAAGGAGGTCACATAGAGTCATTCGATGACAATGGGGTGGACAGAAGGTCACATGGAATCACTAGATGACACTGGGGTGCACAGGAGGTCACTTGTAGTCATTAGATGACACTGGGGTGGACAGAAGTTCACTAAATGACACTGGAGTACACAGAAGGTCTCTTTGAGTTATTATATGTCACTGGGGTGCAAAAGAGGTCACAAAGTCAGAAGACGACACTGGGATGCAAAGGAGGTCACATGGAGTCATTGGCTGACACTGGGGTGCACAGGAGGTCAATTGGAGTTACTAGATGTCACTGGGGTGCAATAGAGGTCACATGGAGTCATTAGATGACACTGGGGTACACAGAAGGTCACATGGAGTCATTAGATGACACTGGGGTACACAGAAGGTCACATGGAGTCATTAGATGACACTGGGGTACACAGGTCACATGGAGTCATTAGATGACACTTGGGTGCACAGGAGGTCACATGGAGTCATTAGATGACACTGGGGTGCACAGAAGGACACATGGAGTCATTAGATGACACTGGGGTACACAGGAGGTCACATGGAGTCATTAGATGACAATGGGGTACACAGAAGGTCACATGGAGTCATTAGATGACACTGGGGTGCACAGAAGGTCACATGGAGTCATTAGATGACACTTGGGTGCACAGGAGGTCACATGGAGTCATTAGATGACACTGGGGTGCACAGAAGGTCACATGGAGTCATTAGATGACACTGGGGTGCACAGAAGGACACATGGAGTCATTAGATGACACTGGGGTGCACAGGAGGTCACATGGAGTCATTAGATGACACTTGGGTGCACAGGAGGTCACATGGAGTCATTAGATGACAATGGGGTACACAGAAGGTCACATGGAGTCATTATATGATACTGGGGTACACAGAAGGTCACATGGAGTCATTAGATGACACTGGGGTGCACAGGAGGTCACATGGAGTTATTATGACACTGGGGTGCACAGAAGGTCACATGGAGTCATTAGATGACACTGGGGGTACACAGGTCACATGGAGTCATTAGATGACACTGGGGTACACAGGTCACATGGAGTCATTAGATGACACTGGGGTGCACAGAAGGTCACATGGAGTCATTAGATGACACTGGGGTGCACAGAAGGTCACATGGAGTCATTAGATGACACTGGGGTGCACAGAAGGTCACATGGAGTCATTAGATGACACTGGGGTACACAGAAGGTCACATGGAGTCATTAGATGACACTGGGGTGCACAGAAGGTCACATGGAGTCATTATGACACTGGGGTGCACAGAAGGACACATGGAGTCATTAGATGACACTGGGGTACACAGAAGGTCACATGGAGTCATTAGAGGACACTGGGGTGCAGAGAAGGTCACATGGAGTCATTAGAGGACAGTGGGGTGCAGAGAAGGTCACATGGAGTCCTAAGAGAACACTGGGGTACACAGAAGGTCACATGGAGTCATTAGAGGACACTGGGGTGCACAGAAGGTCACATGGAGTCATTAGATGACACTGGGGTGCACAGAAGGTCACATGGAGTCATTATGACACTGGGGTGCACAGAAGGACACATGGAGTCATTAGATGACACTGGGGTACACAGAAGGTCACATGGAGTCATTAGAGGACACTGGGGTGCAGAGAAGGTCACATGGAGTCATTAGAGGACAGTGGGGTGCAGAGAAGGTCACATGGAGTCCTAAGAGAACACTGGGGTACACAGAAGGTCACATGGAGTCATTAGAGGACAGTGGGGTGCAGAGAAGGTCACATGGAGTCCTAAGAGAACACTGGGGTACACAGAAGGTCACATGGAGTCATTAGAGGACACTGGGGTGCACAGAAGGTCACATGGAGTCATTAGAGGACACTGGGGTGCACAGAAGGTCACATGGAGTCCTAAGAGAACACTGGGGTACACAGAAGGTCACATGGAGTCATTAGAGGACACTGGGGTGCACAGAAGGTCACATGGAGTCATTAGAGGACACTGGGGTGCACAGAAGGTCACATGGAGTCATTAGAGGACACTGGGGTACACAGAAGGTCACATGGAGTCATTAGAGGACACTGGGGTACACAGAAGGTCACATGGAGTCATTAGAGGACAGTGGGGTGCACAGAAGGTCACATGGAGTCATTAGAGGACACTGGGGTGCACAGAAGGTCCTGGTCTAGGTAAGTACAGCAGAAGGTGGGTGTGGGAAAGCATACAACGAGCCATGTGACGATTCGCACTTTGAGGCCGATCCAATCCTGAGATCTGTCTCCTGATTGGCTGTGGCACTGATCGGGAGCGTTTTTCCCTCTGATCCCCGTGAACAGATTAGACTCATGTATCTGATATGCAGTTATCTCGGTCAGTGTAATGACTCCGCCTTCTCCCGTTCCAGGAGCAGTTCCCTCCACTTCTCCTTCCTGAACCTGGAGAAGCACCGGGAATGGCTGGAATACCTCCTGGAGTTCGCCCAGGACGCGGCCCCCATCGCCTACCAGTACGACGAGCACTTCTTTGAGCGGGATTACACCGGCTATGTGATGGCCCTGAACGGTCACAAGAAATACTTCTGCCTCTTCAAGGCCCAGTCCACGCTGGAGGACGAGAAGCTACTGGACGAGGCCGAGCACTGCCCACCCGGCGGCGGCGGCGACACCCTCCGCAAGATCTCGCTGGGCTCCGGCTCCGGCCACATCAAAAAGAAATTAAATAAGCTGTCCTTATGGATGGAGCGGCTGTTAGAGGGCTCTTTGCAAAGGTTTTATATCCCCTCTTGGCCCATGCTTGACTGACAAACACCCGCAAGGGGGGGGGGGGGGAACCTCCATTTTTTCCCCCCCCTTTTTTTTTTTAAACTGTGAACACAAGACATTTATCCTGCCAGGGAGATCTACGCGCTTTTAATGGCGTACCCCCAAAATCTTTGCCAGGAGCAAGAAACTGACCCAAAGGGGGCGCTCGCTTTGTTGCGTTTTTAAAGGGGGTCGCTCTATACTGACGCCATTGACTATGCCACTCACTGCCTGCTTGTGTCTTAAGTTCTGTTCAGCTACATCCAATCAAAAAAAAAGGAAAAAGCTTTAAGCTGCCTCAAGAGTCCACCTCCTGGAAGACCTGAGTACTGCATCTATGTGCTGCTGCCTCAAGAGCCCGCCTGCTGGAGGATCTGAGTACTGCATCAATGTGCAGCTTCCTCAAGAGCCCGCTCGCTGGAGGATCTGAGTACTGCATCTATGTGCATCTTCCTCAAGAGCCCGCCTGCTGGAGGATCTGAGTTCTGCATCTATGTGCAGCTTCCTCAAGAGCCTGCTTGCTGGAAGATCTGAATACTGCATCATTGTGCAGCTTCCTCAAGAGCCCGCCTGCTGGAGGATCTGAATACTGCATCTATGTGCAGCTTCCTCAAGAGCCCGCCTGCTGGAGGACCTGAGTACTGCATCTATGTGCAGCTCCCAAAATTCTAACCTTATTTCCTCTGTTCTATGCTATAACATTCACTGTAGAGGTCAGTCTTGCCCTCGGTAAGACTTGATAGAAAGGGGGTGGGGGGGAAATCCGGGTTCCTAGTGAAAATCTGCCATTATCAATGCAAAGCAAAGTCCTTCTGTGCTCTAAAACACATCTATTAGTCTTTATCTTGCAGCTATTTTGAGTTCACTTTGTGGACGAGCAATAAAGCTACGCAGGAACCTTTTTTTTTTTTTTTTCTTTCTTTTTTTTATCTTTCAGGTCACCCGAGTCAGTGAAAAAAGACACTTTATAGAAATTTTTAACTATTTTGCTCCAGAGTTTACGGATTAGGACATTCTGTACAGTCTTTAAGCCATTTGATAACAGCTAGCACTACCGTGTCCAATGTAGCGATTGAGTAGAATCTCGTAGATAGGAAGTTGTTTTGGGGGGGGGGGGGGGGGGGTGTGCCTGTGTGGTGCCACCTGCTGGCTGAATATTGCAGGAACGCCAAGGTGACCTTTTATTTCAAGAAACGGTCCCGTGTGTTTTTTATTTGTACCCCGACTTTTTTTTTTTTCCTTTTCTTTGCCGCACACATTAAAAATGGCGGTGTGGACTGAAGGGAATTCAAAGATCTAAACCGTTAAGGATCATTTCATACACAGCCATTGAATGTAGTTTTTTTTTTTTTTATTTTTTTTTTGATTGTAGTTTTTTGTATTTGGGGGGGGGGGGGGGGGTTGGGCAGGACAAAATGACAGGAGTGATTTCTTCATCTGAGATCAGTCCTGTCATGGAAGGACTGTCCTCCTTAGATCATCCTGGGGTGTTTTTTACCCCACCAGGAGAGTTGTACGTTTTCTTCATTTATGCCAAAGTTTTTGTCGGTACGATTTAAGGACGTCGGATCTTCGTCATCGCTGTTCACGCACAGATTTTGAACCTCCGTCCTGAAGTCTTCTTTTCTTGGTTCTGGATATAAAAAAAAAAAACTTTTCCAGCTGAGTTTTCATTAAATGCTCATCTGACGTTTCATCGTTCTTCACTCATCGTTCTTCACTCATCGTTCTTCACTCATCGTTCTTCCCTTCTCATTTTGCCTTCATCGTTTTCCCTTCTCATTTTGCCTTCATCATTTTCCCGTCTCATTTTGCCTTCATCGTTCTTCCCCTATCGTTCCTCCTTCATTGGTCTTCCTTCATCGTTCTTCCTGTATTGGTCATCGTTCTTCCTGTATCGTCATCGTTTTTCCCCGGCATCGTTTTTCCCCGGCATCGTTTTTCCCCGGCATCGTTTGTCCCCGTCATCGTTTGTCCCCGTCATCGTTTTTCCCCGTCATCGTTTTTCCCCGTCATCGTTCTTCCCCGTCATCGTTCTTCCCCGTCATCGTTCTTCCCCGTCATCGTTCTTCCCCGTCATCGTTCTTCCCCGTCATCGTTCTTCCCCGTCATCGTTCTTCCCCGTCATCGTTCTTCCCCGTCATCGTTCTTCCCCGTCATCGTTCTTCCCCGTCATCGTTCTTCCCCGTCATCGTTCTTCCCCGTCATCGTTCTTCCCCGTCATCGTTCTTCCCCGTCATCGGTTCTTCCCCGTCATCGGTTCTTCCCCGTCATCGGTTCTTCCCCGTCATCGGTTTTTCCCCGTCATCGGTTTTTCCCCGTCATCGGTTCTTCCCCCCGTCATCGGTTCTTCCCCCCGTCATCGGTTCTTCCCCCCGTCATCGGTTCTTCCCCCCGTCATCGGTTCTTCCCCCCGTCATCGGTTCTTCCCCGGGATCATAAAAAAAAAAAAGGAATTCTTGTGAGAAATGCAGATTTTCCCAAACTGTAAAAGTGCGACCCAATGCATTACGTGAAAGGGATTCTATTGCTAGATATCTGTCCCTGTATGACCAAATGTTCCCGGATACCTGACCATTCCCTAGTATGAGCTTGTTGGACGCCCCATTACAGAACCATGGCCATTAGAAGGCATTGCCCCCTTCCTCCATAACCACGAATATGAAGTTGCGCCCCCCCCCCCCCCCCCCTGTGACGGTGGCCATAAATATGGAGTTGGGCCCTCTCCCCCCCCCGTGGCCATAAATATTTCCACAGGATTTTGGAGGATGTCTGGCCACGTGTGAGGTCAGGTAATGATGCTGGATGAGGTGGCCTGGCTAACATGTTAAACCTCACGTTGGGCACCAAAAATAATCATTTATTTTTTTTCCTCTTGGTGCCCAACGTGAGGCTCAACATGTGAGGTACAGTCTTTTCATCAGTTCCTGACCTCACAAATGGGCACGAATTCATACAGACAACCTCCAAAATTTGAAATCATCCCAGAGGGTGTTCAGTAGGGATGTGGTCAGATTTCAAACTTCCCCCCCCACACCAATCTGGTCAAACCATGTCTTTATGGAGGTGTTCAGTAGGGTTGAGGTTAGACTTCTGTGAAGACCACACCAGTTCCTCCATTCCAAACTGGTCACACACCAGGTCTTTAACACGGGGGGGGGGGGGGGGGGGGGGGGGCACAGTCATGGTGGAAAAGAAAAAGGTCTTCACCAAACTGTTACCACAAGGTTGGAAGAACACAGTGGTCTACAATGTATGATGTAGTGTTAGTGGGGCCCTTCACTGGAGACATCTGGACTCTGGTCACCTGGTTTTGGAATGAGAGGACCCAACCCAATCCTATAGGTGTGATGGTCTGGTGTCCACACATGGTGACCATTGATTGAGTCCATCGGTTTTAACACTCGGGCAATCTAATCTTCTTTTTTTTTTTTTTTTTTTTGTGCATCTCATGAAGTGTGGAGAGCGAGAGAGAGAGAGAGAGAGAGAGAGAGAGAGAGAGCGCTACAATTAGTGTAAATCCAGGAAATCTTTATTTAACATGCCAAGAGGTCACTAAAGGAAATTTAATGCATTTCGGGGGTTCGGTGCTTGTCCGGTTCAGCAGGAACCAGGCAAGATTTGAATCATGTATTGGCAGGCTGAATGTACCCAATTTGATCGACCGATCAGCTTTGGGTGCAAGTAGCCTGCCAGGTTTTTTTTTTTTTTAACGTGAGATTATCGGTAGCGGTTGTTACAGCTGCTAGCAATAACTATTAAATGATAGGTGTTGAAATTTCCTTTCAAATTTGGCTGTTTGGTGAACGTAACGAATACGAATTTATTTCGAAGTTACGAATTATCCGAAATAACGAATGCCGCATTATTAATAATTTGAGTACCGCAAATCTAAACGAATGGAACGTAACAAAATAATAAATAACAATATTAATTAAAAAAATGTTTTATTATTAATAATTCAAATGCCACATCTAAAACGAATGGAACAGAACAAATATTAATAATAAATACTAAAACGTTTTTATTATTATTGTTATTTATTATTATTGGTTCTGTTCCATTCGTTTTTAGATGCGGCGTTCGAATTATTAATTAATTATAAAACCTTTTTTATTAATATTGTTTATTATTCTTTCGTTTACGTTCCATTCGTTTAGATGCGGTATTCAAATTATTAATAATAAATAATCATTTTTTATTATTATTGTTGTTTGTTATTCTTAATTTGTTACTTTCCATTTGTTTAGATGCGGCATTCGTTATTTCGGATAATTTGTAACTTCAGATACAGATTCGTATTTGTTATGTTCACTAACGGCCAAATATGAAAGGAAATTCCAATACCTGTAATTTAATAGTTTTTATTTTGAATTGGCTATTACTAACTATTAAATTATAGTTATTGGAATTTCCTTTCAAATTTGGCTGTTGGTGAACGTAACGAATACGAAGTTACAAATTATCCGAAATAAGGCATGCCGCATCTAAACGAATGGAACAGAACAAATTAATAATAAATACTAAAACATTTTTATTATTATTATTATTGTTATTTATTATTATTAGTTCGTTCTGTTCCATTCATTTTAGATGTGGCATTCGAATTATTGATAATAATAAAAACATTTTTTTTTATTAATATTGTTATTTATTATTCTTTACGTTCCATTCGTTTAGATGCGGTATTCAAATTATTAATAATAAATAATAATAAAACATTTTTTATTATTAATTTGTTACTTTCCGTTCGTTTTTAGATGCGGCATTATTTCGGATAATTTGTAACTTCGGATAAATTCGTATTTGTTAAGTTCAATAACAGCCAAATTTGAAAGGAAATTCCAATACCTATAATTTTTAATAGTTAGTAATAGCCAATTCAAAATAATAACTATTAAATTATAGGTATTGGAATTTCCTTTCAAATTTGGCTGTTAGTGAACTTAACAAATACGAATTTATCCGAAGTTACAAATTATCCGAAATAACGCATGCCGCATCTAAACGAATGTAACAGAATGAATTAATAATAAATAATACTAAAACATTTTTATTATTATTATTTATTATTATTATTATTCGTTCTGTTCCATTCGTTTTTAGATGTGGCATTCGAAATAATAATAATATTTTTTATTAATATTGTTTTATTATTTTGTTACGTTCCATTCGTTTTAGATGCGGTATTCAAATTATTAATAACATTTATTATTATTATGGGTTGTTTATTATTATAAATTTTGTTACTTTCCATTCGTTTTAGATGCAACATTATTTCGGATAATTTGTAACTTCGGATAAATTTGTTTTTGTTATATTCACTAAAGGCCAAATTTTGAAAGGAAATTCCAATACCTGTAATTTAATAGTTATTGTTTTGAATTGGCTATTACTATTACATTTTAGGTATTGGAATTTCCTTTCAAATTTGGCTGTTGGTGAACGTAACAAATACGAATTTATCCGAAGTTACAAATTATCCGAAATAACGAATGCTGCATCTAAACGAGTGGAAAGTAACTAATTAATAATAATCTACAACAACGATAATAATAAAAAAACTTTTTTATTATTAATTAGTTACGTTCCATTTGTTTAGATGCAGCATTCGTTATTTTTGGATAATTCATAACTCCGGATAAATTCGTATTCGTTCAGCCAAATTTGTAAGGTAATTCCAGGTAGGAAATACCTGTAATTTAATAGTTTATTATTTCGATTTTACGAATATTTGGAAAAATTCCGTTATTTCGGATAATTAGCCAATTTGTCGAAATTCATTAAACATATTCGTAACGAAACAAATCACACACGTCTGACGTGAATACGCTACAGGAAATACTTACGCGTTTCGGCTATTACAGCCTAAAACACGTTGGCGTAATGGCAGAAACGTGTTAGAATTTCATGTAGTGTATTATCGTTGTGTAGCTAATAAAGAGTGACAAGGAGCTCACAGAGTGGCCATTTATTTGTTGTTGGTAGGAAAAAAAAAAGTTGGCGAGGAGGAAACAAAGTTGTCAGAATTTTGAACTCTCCTGGAGCGCAGCCACCTTCTTTTTTATTTAATTTTTTTTTTTTGCTTCCTGGACTCGCCTGATTTATAGGGCGAGCACTCCCGCCTGTAGGGTGACCTGACCCGGGTGGGTTCAGGAGCTGGGCACTTTATAGTTTTGTGTCAGACAGTCGGTGTGTGTGCGTGCGTGCGCGCGCGCGCACGCAAAGCCTTGCAGACGAAGCCGCGCGGGGCGGAGCAGCGCAGACTTAAGCTGTCCCATAACCAGCAATGCAACTTTTACATGAACTGAAAATGTGATAATGTCATACTGGGGGCTCCGTTCCTTTAAATCGCTGTTGGCTCTCCCTGCATGTTCACCCGTCTTGTGGGGTCTCCGGTACAGAAAGGGTGTCCTTCGCATTTTATTACCCTTCACCCCTCCCCCCCCCCCCCCCCCATCTTCAGGGGCATAGAAATGGTTAAACTTCCTGCGTGCCGAAATGTTCCCCTTTAACAGGTATAATAAAGAAAAAAAAGTAGAAAATCGATGAATAATTAATTATTTTTTCTGGCAGAAGACTTTGCACTTTTTTTTTTTTTTTTTTTTTAGAAAATAACTTATTTTTTTTTTTTTTTTTATATAATTTAACTTATACGGTCATTTGTATATTGTTTTTTTTTGTTTAATATGATTACTGCATTGAACTCTGAAATAAACTATTTTACCGTGTGACGTATGGCGTGGTGTCTAACAGGAAATCTCTCAACCTTTTAAATGCCTGGGGGGCGGGGTCGGTGGCGGCATCTGTATCACGTGACCGCTGTGATTGGTTCCCAGAGCGGTCATATGATCGGGAGCCAGCTCCCAATCAGAAGCCCTGGCCGCGCCATCAGGGAGGTAAGTTCTAGAAGATGCTGGATGTCCCTCCAGCCAGGAAATGAGGGCGGGGCTCTAGCTGACTTGCTCTAGTTTCTAATGCACGTTGTGAAAAGCTCACAGTGTACGTAAGAGACCCTTCAGGTGTGTAAACTTTTCATATTCATCTTCCATGCAGCACGTTTTTTCTGTGTTTGTTGCTGTGTTGGACACAGGCTCAGAGGGGACAGCTGGCGTTCCTGGGGATGATGGGACAAGAAAGCCGTTCCATGTTGGAAAATAATTCCCCCACCACCCCCCACAAATCTAACCAACAACTTTTATACAAAGTTACTTTTATTTTTTACTTTTTTTTTTTTTTTTTTTACCTCCTTCCTCCCACTTCCTGTCTACAGGCCCTCGCTCCGGCCTCAGCACATCATCATTGCGCTGGACTGGCTTCCTGATAATGCGCGGCCATGCCTGAGCGATGGGTTGTCAGCACAGCCTTGTGTGGTCTCCACCAGGGGGTGCATGGGAGAGGCTGACTACGCAGGAGTACAATTGGGAGGCGGCGGTAGTGTTGTCACCCTACAACAGGAAGTGTCTGATCAAGAATTTTTTTTTTTTTAATCAAAGCTGCAGATTTCAAAGAACAAAAACAACAAAGCAGTGTGCGATCCCGAGAGCCCGATTCCGGCTGTTTAGCGTTCTGTGCAGCAAAGCGAAATCTGATTGGCCGCTTCATTTTTCGTATATATCAAGATCCAGGGATTGTTTGTGTGTAAAGATCAGGATTCCTGCAGCAAAGCGTCTTTCTTGTGTGTGTTTTTTTTTTATTTTTTTTATTTTTTTTTTTTTCTTCCAGGTCCGCTCTTCTTGTTGGCGTTTGTCGCAGCGCCGCCTTCTGGCCAGTCTTGGTCATAACTGTGTTCAGTAGGTCTTCACATTGGGTAGAACGCACAGCATTTCGAACAAGAGGTTGGCTGCGGTCAGAGCCGTGTTCCCTGCAACATTCAACGTTTGTAATTAGTGATTGTGAAATGGGAAATCTTTGTACTCTGAGAGGAATTCCCCACTGGGGGGCGCTCTTGTACTGAGCTGACTCTAAGGCCCCTTTCACACGGGCGAAACCCGGCCGCCTGTCAGTTTTTTTTTTTTTTTTTTTGGTGGACCTGAGTGGACGCTCCATGCAGGTCTATGGAGCGACGGATGTCAGCGGTGACCTGTCTGCTGACATCCGATCCGCTAAAATCAGCCGTGTGGCGATACGTTCGACATGCGTCCTGGCGGATCGGACGAGATCTGATCTCTCCATAGGAATCGACGGCGCTCGACAGGCCCCTCCACCCGCTCCAACCCACTTGGAAGGGGCCTAAGACACGTGTGTCAAACGCAAGACCCAGGGCTTGGCTCAATCTGGCCCTCCAGGCCCTGTCGTGTGGCCCCCACACCCAGTTTTACAGCTGCAACATAGCGAAACTCCATTCTGCCACCTGCAGCTCCCACCCTCCACTCCCCACTGTCACTGCTGTGTTTACAAGGAACAGCTTTGCTAAGCGGCTTACAGGGATGGGGGGGGGGAGAGGGGGTTGTACACCCTGCATTCTGTTCATAGCGCAGCCCTAAACTCTGTGCACAGCTCATCCCTGAACGCTGCACTCTGTACACAGCGCACCCCTAAACTCTGCACACAGCGCACCCCTAAACTCTGCACTGTGTACATAGCGCACCCCTAAACTCTGTGCATAGTGCATCCCTGAACACTGCACGCTGTGCATAGCACACCCCTAAACTCTGTACGTAGCACACCTCTAACCCCTGCACTCTGTACACAACACAAGCCTGAACTCTGCCCTCTGTGCGTAGCACACCCCTGAACCCTTCACTCTGTACACAGCGAACCCCTGAACTCTGTACTCTGTAGGTAGTGCACCCCTGAACCCTTCACTGTATGTAGCGCACCCCTGAACTCTTCACTGTATGTAGCACACCCCTGAACTCTGCACTCTGTCCGTAGCACACCACTGAACCCTTCACCCTTGTGCGTATCACACCCCTAACCCCTGCACTATACACAGTGCACCCCTGAACTCTTCACTCTGTAGATAGCGCACCCCTGAACCCTTTACTCTGCGCATAGCGCACCCCTGAACCCTTTACTCTGCGCATAGCGCACCCCTGAACCCTTTACTCTGCGCATAGCGCACCCCTGAACCCTTTACTCTGCGCATAGCGCACCCCTGAACCCTTTACTCTGCGCATAGCACACCCCTGAACCCTTTAGTCTACGCATAGCGCACCCCTGAACCCTTTAGTCTGCGCATAGCGCACCCCTGAACCCTTTAGTCTGCGCATAGCGCACCCTTAAACTCTGCACATCAGCCCTGAACTCTGCACTCTGTACACAGCACATCTCTGAACTCTGTAGGTAGCACATCCCTGAACCCTTCACTGTACATAGCACACCCTTAAACTCTGCCCTCTGTACACCGCGCACTCCTGAACTCTGCACTCTGTGCGTAGCACACCCCTAACCCCTGCACTGTACACAGTGCACCCCTGAACTCTGCACTCTGTACACAGCCCACCTCTGAACTCTGTAGGTAGCGCATCCCTAAACCCTGCCCTCTGTACAAAATGCACCCCTAAGCTCTGAACTCTACACAGCGCACCCCGGTACTCTGCATGTAGTGCACCCCTAAACCCTGCCCTTTGTAGAAAATAAACCCCTGAACCCTGCACTCTATGTAGTGCACCCCAGATATAACCGACCCTTTGCGGACAACCATACTGCTGATGCGGCCCCACAATGAAATTGAGTTGGACACCCCCTTGATCCGGGGGATTAGATGGGCAATTTATACTTCTAGGCCCAAAAATAAAAGCTCCCAATACCCCACTGTTGCCTCCTGGGCACAGATTTATTTATTTTTGTCCCTGAATTACAATCCTTCCCCATAATGCTGAGCCTCGGAGGCGCCATAATGACCCGAAATCCTCGGAGGCGCCATAATGACCCGAAATCCTCGGAGACGCCGACACTCACCTGACAGGTCGTAGATTGGGGCAACTTCTACCAGGTCACAACCTACGATGTTCATTCCCCGGCACCCGCGGATTATCTCCAGAGCCTGGAGGGGGGTAAACAAGAAGAGTTTTATCTTAATGAGGAACTTCAGTCCCAGAATACATTTGCCCCTCCTCTCCCACGACGCCATCTTTGAGTATCCTGAGTGCGTACAGATGTACCGCGGAGTCTGCTGGGTCCCGAAGACCTGCGGCACATCTTCACATGTGCAGTGTCTTGCGATGCGCATGCACCTGTCAGTAAGACAGCCTCCTGGGATGTATGACGTGTATATCCAAGGAGGTATGGGGGGCCGCTATTCCATTCTCACATTGGTGACTGTAGAGGGGCCCGACCATGGCCAGTGGGAGTAGAACATTTCCTGATGTCAGTGGGAGTGAATAGTGCCCCTTCATTGCTGTCAGTGGGAGGAATAGTGCCCCATCATTGGTGTCAGTGGGAGGAATAGTGCCCCTTCCTTGGTGTCAGTGGGAGGAATAGTGTCCCATCATTGGTGTCAGTGGGAGGCATAGTGTCCCATCATTGGTGTCAGTGGGAGGAATAGTGCCCCATCATTGGTGTCAGTGGGGGGAATAGTGTCCCATCATTGGTGTCAGTGGGGGGAATAGTGTCCCATCATTGGTGTCAGTGGGGGGAATAGTGTCCCATCATTGGTGTCAGTGGGGGGAATAGTGTCCCATCATTGGTGTCAGTGGGGGGAATAGTGTCCCATCATTGGTGTCAGTGGGAGTAATTAGTGCCCCTTCATTGGTGTCAGTGGGAGGAATAGTGTCCCATCATTGGTGTCAGTGGGAGGAATAGTGTCCCATCATTGGTGTCAGTGGGAGTAATTAGTGCCCCATCATTGGTGTCAGTGGGAGGAATAGTGCCCCATCATTGGTGTCGGTGGGAGGAATAGTGCCCCATCATTGGTGTCGGTGGGAGGAATAGTGCCCCATCATTGGTGTCGGTGGGAGGAATAGTGCCCCATTGTTTGTGTCGGTGGGAGGAATAGTGCCCTATCGGTGTCGGTGGGAGGAATAGTGCCCTATCGTTGGTGTCGATGGGAGGAATAGTGCCCCATCGTTGGTGTCGGTGGGAGGAATAGTGCCCCATCCTTGGTGTCGGTGGGAGGAATAGTGCCCCATCCTTGGTGTCGGTGGGAGGAATAGTGCCCCATCGTTGGTGTCGGTGGGAGGAATAGTGCCCCATCCTTGGTGTCGGTGGGAGGAATAGTGCCCCATCGTTGGTGTCGGTGGGAGGAATCGTGGCCCCTCATTGGTGTCGGTGGGAGGAATAGTGCCCCATCATTGGTGTCAGTGGGAGGAATAGTGCCCCATCATTGGTGTCAGTGGGAGGAATAGTGCCCCATCATTGGTGTCAGTGGAAGGAATAGTGCCCCATCATTGGTGTCAGTGGCAGGAATAGTGCCCCATCATTGGTGTCAGTGGAAGGAATAGTGCCCCATCATTGGTGTCAGTGGAAGGAATAGTGCCCCTAGGACAGGATAAATGCAAGCCCACCATCACTCTGAATTGTCACGCCACCTACCTGCCCATGGGCTGGTTTTGCCTACCTGGTGTGTTGTAAGTCCGGCAACCTCCGGTGTCCCGGTGCCGGGGGCGAACGACGGGTCGATTCCGTCAATGTCAAAAGAGATGTAAACGGGTTTGTCCCCCATCTGCTGGCGGATCTCCGACATGAGAGGCACCAAAGACTTGAACCAGCAATCCTCAGCGAGGACGACCCGGAATCCCTGAAAGACACACGAGGGGGTGAGACTCCATACTTCACAGGGGTGGATTCCGGCATCGCCAACGGGGGCTGCGGCCCCCCCATAGATCCCATTCCTGGCTGCCATCACCACACCCCGTGTATAATCAAAGCTTCCCACATACCAGCGCCAACCAAACCTCAGATGTTTTCCTGGAGGTGGCATCATTCTGTGGTCAGTTTTTTTTTCTCTGAAGCCTCCATGTTTTTTTTTTTCCAGAGAATAAAAGCCGGACTAAGTTTAGGTGATGGGGGGGGGGGTTCCCCTTGAAGTGGGGGGTGACGACATACCTGGTCTCTGCAGAATTTGTAGGGATCGGCGCTGTAGGCAGAGCCTCGGATTCCAATCTGGACCACCCTCTTGCAGTCCAGGAGACCGTCATCCACGCAACGTCGGAATGGCGTCCCATGGTAGATCTTCTCGCCGAGCGCCATGTCGCCCGTGTCCGTGTGCGCGTCCACGTGTACCAAGCCCACCGGACCGTGCCTGCAGCGGGGCAACGCAGACAAGAGCCGTCATGGTAAATTGTATTGCCAATGAGACCATTTTTTAATTACTGTTAAAAGATTTGTCCCCTCCCCCTCCTCCTATACTGAGATGGCCCGAAACAGGAAAAAAAATCAGCTCACATGATGCAGTTTTTGGTGCTTTACTACATCTAATGTGTTCTGTTAGAATGCCATGGTGGAAGCGGGCACAGACACATGGTGGGGTGACTTTCTTGCTTTACTCTTACCCAGCGAAAATGAAAAGACAAAATCCTTTACCACATCTTGCACCCCCCTCCCCTCTCTGCTCTCACCCCCGTACTGCTGCCCCTGAACTCTACCCCCGGTACTCACCACAGTGCCAGTGCATGCCACCCCCTGCACTTCCCACAGTGCCCGTGCATGCCACCCCCCTGAACTCACCACAGTGCCCGTGCATGCCACCCCCCTGAACTCACCACAGCGCCAGTGCATGCCACCCCCCTGCACTCCCCACAGTTCCCGTGCATGCCACCCCCCTGCACTCACCACAGCGCCAGTGCATGCCACCCCCCTGCACTCCCCACAGTGCCCGTGCATGCCACCCCCCTGCACTCACCACAGCGCAAGTGCAAGACACCCCCCTGCACTCACCACAGCGCCAGTGCATGCCACCCCCCTGCACTCACCACAGCGCCAGTGCACACCACCCCCTGCATTCACCACAGCACCAGTTTACGCCACCACCCTGCACTCCCCACAGTGCCAGTGCATGCCACCTCCTCTGCACTCAACACAGCACCAGTGCATGCCACCCCCTGCACTTACCACAATGCCAGTGCATGCCACCTCCTCTGCACTCCCCACAGTGCCAGTGCATGCCACCTCCTCTGCACTCACTACAGCACCAGTGCACGCCACCCCCCTGTACTCCGCACAGTGCGAGTGCATGCCACCTCCTCTGCACTCACCACAGCACCAGTGCACGCCGCCCCCCTGCACTCCCCACAGTGCCAGTGCTTGCCACCTCCTCTGCACTCACTACAGTGCCAGTGTACGCCGCCCCCCCTGCACTCACCACAGTGCCAGTGTATGCCGTCCCCCCTGCACTCACCACAGTAACAGTGCATGCCACCTCCACTTCACTCACCACAGTGCCAGTGCATGCCTCCCCCCTGCACACACCACAGTGCCAGTGCATGCCACCTCCTCTGCACTCACCATAGCACCAGTGCATGCCACCCCCCTGCACTCACCACAGTGCCAGTGTATGCCGCCCCCCTGCACTCACTACAGCACCAGTGCGTGCCACCTTCTCTGCACTCACCACAGCGCCAGTGTATGCCACACCCTCACTTTCACCATTATGCCTTACGGGCCCCTGTGCTCTCACCACCACAAGACCCTCATCACCCCAATACATTTTTGTTAAATCCAGCAGAGGGCGCACAAGACGAGTATTGCTGTCCTAGAAAATAGATATTATTGTAATAGTACATCGATCAGCCATAACATTCTGACCACCGACAGGTAAAGGGAATGACGTTGATTATCTGGTTACCATGACATCTGGAAGTGGGGGGGGGAGATATTAGGCAGCAGTTGATGTGTTGAAAGGAGGAAAATGGACAAGTGTAAGGATTGGGGGGACTTTGACAAGGACCAAAATATAATGTGTAGACAACCAGGTGAGAGCAACTCCAAAACTGAGATGTTCCCGGTCTGCAGTGGTCAGGACCAACCAAAAGTGTCCAAGGAAGGAGAACCGGGAAAACCGGTGACAGGGTCATGCGGCCAAGGCTCATTGATGGAGGTGGGGAGGGAAGGCTCATTGATGGAGGTTGGAAGGGAAGGCTCTTTGATGGAGGTGGGGGAGGGAAGGCTCATTGATGGAGGTGGGGAAGGAAAGCTCATTGATGGAGGTGGGGAGGGAAGGCTCATTGATGGAGGTGGGGAGGGAAGGCTCATTGATGGAGGTGGGGAGGGAAGGCTCTTTGATGGAGGTGGGGAGGGAAGGCACATTGATGGAGGTGGGGAAGGAAAGCTCATTGATGGAGGTGGGGAGGGAAGGCTCATTGATGGAGGCGGGAAGGGAAGGCTCTTTGATGGAGGTGGGGGAGGGAAGGCTCATTGATGGAGGTGGGGAAGGAAAGCTCATTGATGGAGGTGGGGAGGGAAGGCTCATTGATGGAGGTGGGGAGGGAAGGCTCATTGATGGAGGTGGGGAGGGAAGGCTCATTGATGGAGGTGGGGAGGGAAGGCTCTTTGATGGAGGTGGGGGAGGGAAGGCTCATTGATGGAGGTGGGGAAGGAAAGCTCATTGATGGAGGTGGGGAGGGAAGGCTCATTGATGGAGGTGGGGACGGAAGGCTCATTGATGGAGGTGGGGAGGGAAGGCTCATTGATGGAGGTGGGGAGGGAAGGCTCATTGATGGAGGTGGGGGAGAGAAGGCTCATTGATGGAGGTGGGGAGGGAAGGCTCATTGATGGAGGTGGGGAGGGAAGGCTCATTGATGGAGGTGGGGAGGGAAGGCTCATTGATGGAGGTGGGGGGGAAGGCTCACTGATGGAGGTGGGGAGGGAAGGCTCACTGATGGAGGTGGGGAGGGAAGGCTCATTGATGGAGGTAGGGAGGGAAGGCTCACTGATGGAAGTGGGGAGGGAAGGCTCACTGATGGAAGTGGGGAGGGAAGGCTCACTGATGGAAGTGGGGAGGGAAGGCTCATTGATGGAAGTGGGGAGGGAAGGCTCATTGATGGAGGTGGGGAGGGAAGGCTCACTGATGGAGGTGGGGAGGGAAGGCTCATTGATGGAGGTGGGGGAGGGAAGGCTCATTGATGGAGGTGGGGGAGGGAAGCCTCATTGATGGAGGTGGGGAGTGAAGGCTCATTGATGGGGTGGGGAGAGAAGGCTCACTGATGGAGGTGGGGAGAGAAGGCTCATTGATGGAGGTGGGGAGAGAAGGCTCATTGATGGGGGTGGGGGAAGGAAGGCTCATTGATGGAGGTGGGGAGGGAAGGCTCACTGATGGAGGTGGGGAGGGAAGGCTCACTGATGGAGGTGGGGGGGAAGTCTCATTGATGGAGGTGGGGGGGGGAGGCTCATTGATGGAGGTGGGGGAGGGAAGGCACATTGATGGTGGTGGGGAAGGGAAGGCTCATTGATGGAGGTGGGGAGAGAAGGTTTATTGATGGAGGTGGGGAGGGAAGGCTCATTGATGGAGGTGGGGAGGGAAGGCTCATTGATGGAGGTGGGGAGGGAAGGTTTATTGATGGAGGTGGGGAGGGAAGGCTCATTGATGGAGGTGGGGAGGGAAGGCTCATTGATGGAGGTGGGGGAGGAAGGCTCATTGATGGAGGTGGGGGAGGGAAGGCTCATTGATGGAGGTGGGGGAGGAAAGGCTCAATGATGGAGGTGGGGAGGGAAGGCTCATTGATGGAGGTGGGGGAGGGAAGGCTCATTGATGGAGGTGGGGGAGGGGAACGCTCATTGATGGAGTTGGGGAGGGAAGGCTCATTAATGCAGGTGGGGGAGGGAAGGCTCATTGATGGAGGTGGGGGGGGAGGCTCATTAATGCAGGTGGGGGAGGGAAGGCTCATTGATGGAGGTGGGGGAGGGGAACGCTCATTGATGGAGGTGGGGGAGGGAAGTTTAATTGATGGAGGTGGGGGGAGGGAAGTCTCAATGATGGAGGTGGGGGAGGGAAGGCTCATTGATGGAGGTGGGGGAGGGGAACGCTCATTGATGGAGTTGGGGAGGGAAGGCTCATTAATGCAGGTGGGGGAGGGAAGGCTCATTGATGGAGGTGGGGGGGAGGCTCATTAATGCAGGTGGGGGAGGGAAGGCTCATTGATGGAGGTGGGGGAGGGGAACGCTCATTGATGGAGGTGGGGGAGGGGGACGCTCATTGGTGGAGTTGGGGAGGGAAGGCTCATTGGTGGAGGGGAGGGGTGGGGAGGCTGGCCTGTGTAGTCTGATCCAATAGAAGAGCTACTGGAGCTCAGATTGCTGGTGAAGGGAATTCTGGTTGGGATAGAAAGGTGTGAGAACACACAGAGCATCGGAGATTGTGGTGTGTGGGGGGGATGTGTAGTTGCAGACTGGTCATGGTGTCCATGCTGATCCGTGTCCACAGCTAAATGTGTAATGGGCACCTGAGCATCAGAACTGGAGCACGGAGCAATGGAAGAAGGCGGCCTGGTCTGATGAATTCAAGAATGGTTTGACAAACACAACAACAAATTGGAGGTGTTGACTTGGCCTCCAAATTCTCCAGATCTCAACGATCTCAATGGAGCATCTGTGGGATGTGCTGGAAAAGCAAGTCCGATCCATGGAGGCCCCACCTCACATCTTACAGAACTTAAAGGATCTGCTACTAACAGCTCGGTGCCAGATACCACAACCTACCTTCAGAGGTCTAGTGGAGTTCATACCTGGACGGGCCAGGAGAGGGGGGGGGGGACCTACCCAATATTAGGTGGGTGGTCATAATGTTATGGCTGATATATTTTATTCTCTTTTCTTTTTTTGTTATTGCTGATCAGCAGTGACAGTAACGACTTACTTTTCTGCTACGGCCTGAAGGATGGGGTAAGTGATGGTGTGATCTCCTCCTATGAAGACAAAGATAACGTCATCATCAATAGAGTCCCAGAGAAAGCGAAGGGGCGTGTCCACTCCAGATCCACTTCTTGTATGCTGGGACTTCTAGTTCTACAGGGACAGATACTCTCAGGATATGTTGTGCTGGGTGATCCCGGAGCTCTGTTTGCTGTATGCGAGTGTATCTGCATTCACCATCCGTATCTACATTCACCCTCTGTATCTACATTCACCCTCCGTATCTACATTCACCATCCGTATCTACATTCACCCTCCGTATCTACATTCACCATCCGTATCTACATTCACCATCCGTATCTACATTCACCATCCGTATCTACATTCACCCTCTGTATCTACATTCACCATCCGTATCTACATTCACCCTCTGTATCTACATTCACCATCCGTATCTACATTCACCATCCGTATCTACATTCACCGTCCGTATCTACATTCACCGTCCGTATCTACATTCACCATCCGTATCTACATTCACTCTCTGTATCTACATTCACCATCCGTATCTACATTCACCCTCTGTATCTACATTCACCATCCGTAGTTACATTCACCCTCTGTATCTACATTCACCCTCTGTATCAATATTCACCATCCGTATCTACATTCACCATCCGTATCTACATTCACCCTCTGTATCTACATTCACCATCCGTATCTACATTCACCCTCTGTATCTACATTCACCCTCTGTATCTACATTCACCATCCGTATCTACATTCACCATCCGTATCTACATTCACCGTCCGTATCTACATTCACCGTCCGTATCTACATTCACCCTCTGTATCTACATTCACCATCCGTATCTACATTCACCATCCGTATCTACATTCACTCTCTGTATCTACATTCACCATCCGTATCTACATTCACCCTCTGTATCTACATTCACCATCCGTAGTTACATTCACCCTCTGTATCTACATTCACCCTCTGTATCAATATTCACCATCCGTATCTACATTCACCATCCGTATCTACATTCACCCTCTGTATCTACATTCACCATCCGTATCTACATTCACCCTCTGTATCTACATTCACCCTCTGTATCTATATTCACCATCCGTATCTACATTCACCCTCTGTATCTATATTCACCATCCGTATCTACATTCACCCTCTGTATCAGTAAACCTATCAAATACACGGGAGGGAGGGGGCTCCAAACTTTTATAAATGATGAGGGCCAAAAAAATAAATAAATATATAATTTACTTGTGGTTTTTTTTTTTTTCAGTATTTGATTTAGTACAACAGTGAAAAAAAATCTTCAGTATAAAAGCAAACAAATTCAGAATAAACATAAGCCCACCAAAGTCCCTTTCAGAGCCCCTTCATACCAGCATCCCAAACTAATTCCCCCTTATTATTACTATTATTAATATAATTTTTACTGTTTTTATTATTTTAATTATTGTTATTTTTTTTATTATTATTTTTTATTATTATTATTGTTAGTATTTTAATTATTGTTATTTTTTTATTATTTGTATTATTGTTTTTATTATTATTGTTATTTTTTATTATTATTATTGTTATTTTTTATAATTATTGTTTTAATATTATTATTATTGTTTTTATTATTATTGTTATTTTTTATTATTATTGTTTTTAATATTATTGTTATTTTTTATAATTATTGTTTTAATATTATTATTATTATTGTTGTTATTTTTAATTATTATTATTATTATTCCCCTCTAGCCTCTCTAATTTAGGAGGTCTTGTTCACCTTGGCCCCCTCCCCTTCCCACACTGGATGGCAGGTCTTTCATACTCCTCCCTTTCATCTCTGGAGTTTGCAGTGTAACATGTGAGGGCCCCAGGAGGACATTCCAGATGATGCAACCGCAGCGCCTGCCGCTGACATTCATTCCGAGTCCCTGCGATCGCTCATCTTCTCCAACACGGAACCCCTGTGTCTCCCTGGGGAAGATTTTCCTGCACTTCCTGTCCTAGAGACTGAGACTTTGTAGTGTTGATTTTATTATTATTTACTATTATTTATTATTATTATTGTTTTTACTATTTGATTTTTATTTCTATTATTATTTTTTGTATTATTATTATTATTATTATTATTATTGTAAAAAAGAAAAAAAAAAGTAAAAGAAAAAGAGTAAAAGTATTATTAGCATTAGTGTTGTTATTATTTATCGTTATTATTGTTTTTATTATTATTATAATTGTAAAAAGAAAAATGTAAAAAAATAAAAGTAAAAGAAAAATGTAAAAAAAAAAAGTGAAAGAAAAAATAAAAATTAAAAAAAAGTAAACAAAAAAGAAAAAAGTAAATGAATAAAAAATAAAAATGTTAAAAAAATTAAAATAAAGTATTATTAGCATTAATGATGTTATGTATCATTATTATTGTTCTTATTATTTCACTATTATTATTGTTGTTGCTGTTATTAATATTATTGTTGTTTTTATTGTTTTTTTATTATTATTATTATTATTATTGTCAGTTATTTGCTGACACAGACCCTTGTCCCATTGTAAAGTGAAGTAGACCTTCTAGAATTCTCATTTTTTTATTCCATGGAAAACCAAACAGGTGAACAGAGGGTGTGGCTTATCTAATGTGGGTGTGGCCCAATGAGTGTGGTGGAGTCATTACTTCGCACGTGAAATAAAACGTGTTAAATGTAAAAAAAAGTAAAAGAAAAGCAAAATGTAAAAAAAAAAAAAAAAATTGTCAACAAACTATGGGGGGGTCAGTCGTCCCCCCCCCCCCCCCCCCCCGTGGTTTGCTCCGGCTCCTCCTACTAGCAGGAATAAAAAGGACGTTGCACACAGCGCCCCCTACCTAGTGTTAGCGGTATACACCTGGTCGCCATGATTTTCTGGTAGGCCTCTCTGATCCGCCGGCAGCTGTCCTTCAGGTCGTACAGATTCACATTAACGTCACCGATGTCCGCCACCATGATAGAGTCGTACGGGGCCGATCGGGTGGTGATGTTGTATCTTCTCACCATGGAGGACTCCGCCCGGATGTGGCGCGGCCCGAACCTGGGGAACAAAAATATCGCCGTATGTGAAATCCCTGGTTTTCCAACCAGTCCCCGTGCTTTCCAATTAAAAACTGACCACACTAAGCAGGAGAGCACACCATGGTCGGTTCTCTAGCTGTGCTGGGAAATCAGCCTGCTCTACTCCAATGATCAGACTTGTCCTGACAGCCCCCGCCCCCTTTTCTCCCTATACAGCCATTCACTGGGAAGATCAATGTGCTGCGGTTTCTCCTTCTCCAGCTCTTAGGCAGCTGAAAACAGAGGGAATCTGATCACTTATAAAAAAGGGAAAAAAAAGGTATTTAGAATGTTTTTATATCTATACAAAAAATGTTTTGTCTTTCTTTTCTATTTTATACAAACTTTAAGGTTAGGAATAGGGGTTAGGGTTAGGATTAGGGGTCGGGGTTAATATTAGGGGTTAGACCCCTTTCACACTGCTGGCATTTTTCAAGCAATAAAAATAGCGCCGAAAAAACGGCTCCATTCACTCCAGTGAAAAAGCCAGAGGGCCCTCACACTGGAGCGGTGCGCTGGCAGTTGTAGCGTCACAAAAAGTCCTGCCAGCAGCTTCTTTGGAGCGGTGAACTCACCCCTCCTGCACCGATGCTCCCCATTGAAATCAATCTGGCGGCATTTTGCGTGCGGATTTGACCCCTTTTTGGCCATTAGCGGGGGGGTTTAAAACCGCCCTGCTAGCGGCCGAATAGTGCCACTAAAATGACGGCAAAGCAGCGCTAAAAATATCGCCACTTTACCGCTGACGCCCTAGACAGCTCGGTGTGAGAGGGGTATAGGGTTGGGATTAAGGGTTGGAAGTTAGGATTAGGGGTCAGGATTAGGGGTTAGGGGCAGAATTAGAGGACAAGATTAGGGGTTGGGGTTAGGATTAGGGGCTAGGGTCAGGAGTAGGGGTCAATATTAGGGGTTGGGAGTTAGGATTATGGATTAGGCTCAGGACTAGGGGTTGGGGCTAGGATTGGGGGTTAGAATTAGGAGTTAGGGGTTAGGTTTAGGAGTAGGGGTCAATATTAGGGGTTGGGAGTTAGGATTAGGGGGTGGGGTTAGGATTATGGGTTAGGGTCAGGACTAGGGGTTGGGGCTAAGATTGGGGGTCAGGATTAGGGGTTGGGGCTAGGATGGGGGTTAGAATTAGGGGTTAGGGTCAGGATTAGGGGTTGGAGCTAGGATTGGGGGTTAGAATTAGGAGTTAGGGGTTAGGTTTAGGATTGAGGGTTATGGTCAGGATTAGGGTTTGGGGCTAGGATTGGGGGTTGGGATTAGGGGTTATGGTCAGGATTAGGGGTTGGAGCTAGGGTTGGTGCTAGGATTGGGGGTTAGGATTAGGGGTTGGGGCTAGGATTGGGGGTTGGGATTAGGGGTTATGGTCAGGATTAGGGGTTGGAGCTAGGGTTGGGGCTAGGATTGGGGGTTAGGATTAGGGGTTGGGGCTAGGATTGGGGGTTAGGATTAGGGGTTGTGGTCAGGATTAGGAGTTGGGGCTAGGATTGGGGGTTAGAATTAGGGTTTGGAGTTAGGGGTTAGGTTTAGGATTAAGGGTTAGGAGTTGGGATTAGGGGTTAGGATGGAGGGTTAGGGTCAGTATTAGAGGTTGGGTTTAGGGGCTAGGATTAGGTTTTAGAATTAGGGGTTAGGGTCAGGATTGGGGGTTAGGATTAGGGTTTAGAATTAGGGTTGGGTCCGGGTTAGGATTGGGGGTTAGGGTCAGGATTAGGGGTTGGGTTTAGGGTCAGGATTGGGGATTAGGGTTTAGGATTAGGAGTTAGAATTAGGGTTAGGTCAGGATTAGGGTTAGGATTGGGGGTTAGGGGTTAGGATTAGGGTTTAGAATTAGGGGTTGGGGTCAGGATTGAGGGTTAGGATTGGGGGTTAGGAATAGGGTTTAGAATTAGGGTTAGGATTAGGGGTTAGGATTAGGGTTAGGGGTTAGGATTGGGGGATAGGGGTTAGAATTAGGGTTAGGGTCAGGATTGGAGGTTAGGATTAGGGTTAGGATTAGGGGTTAGGATTAGGGTTAGGGGTTAGGATTAGGGGTTAGGATTAGGGTTAGGGGTTAGAATTAGGGTTAGGTCAGGATTAGGGTTAGGATTGTGGGTTAGGGGTTAGGATTAGGGTTTAGAATTAGGGGTTAGGGTCAGGATGGAGGGTTAGGGTTAGGATTGGGGGTTAGGAATAGGGTTTAGAATTAGGGTTAGGATTAGGGGTTAGGATTAGGATTAGGGGGTTAGGATTAGGGGTTAGAATTAGGGTTAGGGTCAGGATTGGAGGTTAGGATTAGGGTCAGATAATAATAATATTCATAATAATAAATCAGTATTATTATTTATATTATTATTATTATTTATTGGGGGGGGGTGCTTAATAATATTATTATTATAATTATAAATATTAAAAATAATAATTTATTTAATATAGGGGGTAATTATTTATTTGTCATGACATATTATCAGTTTATTTTATTTATTGATTATTTATATTGAGTTTTAGGTATTTGTGTATTTATTGTACATCATTTTTTTCAATTGAGCAGGAAATCGCGCTCCACTCACTTCTGCGGCAATAAAGACGCGGCAAAAAAACGCGCAAATCTTCCCAATTTGAGCTACAAAAAAAAGAAACTTCAGAACTTTTTTGGAGCTTCGGGTGACTTGTAGCGGAGATGAGAACCGTCTCCATAGAGGATCATTTTTTTGTTTTTTTCCCCTACACCAATTTGGATCTGCGAGCTGCAGAATGGCGAGGAGCGCCCGGGGGCCGGAGAGCTGGGAGAGATTACCAACCTGTGGATTCAATCTGTGACCGTTCAGGTTGTACAATCAGATTGTAACGTGTAGAGGGGATTGTAGAGGCTGTAGTATGTGTGGTCGGCCTCCTCCAATCAAAATTTATATACACAGTATCTGACAAAAGTAAGTACACCCCTCAGTGACATTTGTGTAAATCTTTTCTTCTCTCTTTTCATGTGACAACACTGAAGAAATGACACTTGTCTACAATGTAAAGTAGTGAGTGTACAGCTTGTATAACAGTGTAAATTTCCTGTCCCCTCAAAATAACTCAACACACAGCCATTCATGTCTAAACCGCTGGCAACAAAAGTCAGGACACCCCCTAAGTGAAAATGTCCAAATTGGGCCCAATTAGCCATTTTCCCTCCCCCGGTGTCATGTGACTCGTTCGTGTTACAAGGTCTCAGGTGTGAATGGGGA
Source organism: Lithobates pipiens (assembly GCF_037356315.1). Taxonomy (NCBI): domain Eukaryota; kingdom Metazoa; phylum Chordata; class Amphibia; order Anura; family Ranidae; genus Lithobates; species Lithobates pipiens. Next base: position 4,003,608 of record NW_027507788.1, read on the forward strand.
GCAGGTGTGTTAAATTTGGTGTTATCGCTCTCACTCTCTTATACTGGTCACTGGAAGTTCAACATGGCACCTCATGGCAAAGAACTCTCTGAGGATCTGAAGATAAGAATTGTCGCCTAGGCTATAAGAAGATTGCCAAGACCCTTAAACTGAGCTGCAGCACGGTGGCCAAGACCATACAGCGGTATAACAGGACAGGTTCCCCTCAGAACAGGCCTCGCCATGGTCCACCAAAGCAGTTGAGGTCACGTGCTCAGCGTCATATCCAGAGGTTGTCTTTGGGAAATAGACGTATGAGTGCTGCCAGCATTGCTGCAGAGGTTGTAGGGGTGGGGGGGTCAGCCTGTCAGTGCTCAGACCATACGCCGCACACTGCATCAAATTGGTCTGCATGGCTGTCATCCCAGAAGGAAGCCTCTTCTAAAGATGATGCACAAGAAAGACCACAAACAGTTTGCTGAAGACAAGCAGACTAAGGAGATGGATTACTGGAACCATGTCCTGTGGTCTGATGAGACCAAGATAAAGGTATTTGGTGTCAGATGGTGACAAGCGTGTGTGGGGGCAACCAGGTGAGGAGGACAAAGACAAGTGTGTCTTGTCTACAGTCAGGCATGGTGGTGGGGGTGTCATGGTCTGGGGCTGCATGAGTGCTGCCGGCGTTCTGTCGAGAAGTGCCCGGGATGTACTGCGCATGCGCCGTACGGAACAGCACAACAGCTGATTTGCCGATCAGTTGGGCTGACGTGACCACGGCGCATGCGCACATTGGAGGAGGCATCTCTAGATGGGAGATACCATTTCACAGGCACAATTGATACCTATACAAACAGCGGGGGGAGAGCGCAGTTCTCAGTTTGTGCTTCGCTGCTGCTGGAGGGCGGCTTGTTGAAGATCTGGTTTTGTCTGTGTTGCAACCCCCGACCTTTCACACAGCAAATCCGCCCGGCAACACAGGCAAAACCGGACCATCAGCGCACTGTAAAGCTGCCCGGCAACTGCGAGGCACAATGTGACAACTACACCCCCCCCCCCCCCCCTCGCTGTTTGTATAGGTTTCAATTGTGGCCGTGAAATGTGAGGGGTGTACTTACTTTTGTGAGATCTGATTCGGTATTGATTATAATACATATCAATCGGTCTGTATCTGCCAATAATCGATCGGGAATCTCAGGATTTTCGGGGGGGGGGGGGGTGTACTCGCCTGGCTCCAGGTCGGTTGGAGGTCCCGGTGTCCAGCGGCACCCCGATAAACGCGGCGTCCAGCCCCTCCGCCGACTCCTGGTAGGGCAGCTTCATCATAGTGCAGACCCCGGAGGGGCGGGCCACAAACTCCGCACTCAGGGGGGCATTAAACTTCTTGTCCGAAAGGCACCGCCGGGGGGGTCCCCGGAGCACCGTCCACCTGTGCGAGGGCCGCGCCACAGAGAAAGGTGAGGAGCACCGCAGGGACACTGAATGCCTCCATGGGGACAGGGGGCCACTGTGGGGCCCCTGGGGGCCAGTCCAGAGGAGGCTGGGACGGAGGAGATTGCGGATTCTCTGAAGATTGGCCATGGCGGCTGAGCTGTGACTCCTGGGCTCAAAGTACGATCTCCCTCCCCTACAGGGGCCCTCCCTTTTCACTTCATGGGGCCCCACCCCCAACACACCTCCCGTCTCCCTAAATTAGGAAACAGTACACCCCGGAGGGTATTTTTAACTCTTCACATAACTTTGTAACGTCTTCTGGAGGCCTGCCAACAGTCCTGAACTTCATGAGCTTACAGGGACTACGATCTGTCTACAGGGACCCCAATCCATCCACAGGGACCCCAATCTGTCTGCAGGGACCTCAATCCATCCACAGGGACCACAATCTGTCTACAGGGACCCCAATCCATCCACAGGGACCCCGATCTGTCCATAGGGACTCCAATCCATCCACAGGGACCCCAATCTATCTACAAGGACCCCAATCCATCCACAGGGAACCCCCCGATCCATCTGCAGGCCCCCACTCTGTCTACAGTAACCCCAATCCATCCACAAGGAACCCCGATCCATCCACACAGACCCCATTCCATCTGCAGGCCCCTGCTCTGTCTACAGGGACCCCGATCCATCCACAAGGAACCCCGATCCATCCAAAGGGACCCTGATCCATCTGCAGGGACCCCAATCCATCCACAGGGACCCCAATGCATCTGCAGGGACACTGCTCTGTCTACAGGGACCCCGATCCATCCATAGGCCCCCGCTCTGTCTACAGGGACCCCGCCCAATTCACAGGGACCCCAATCCATCTGCAGGGACTCCAATTTGTCTACAGGGAACCTGATCCACCTGCAGGGCCCCGCTTTGTCTACAGGGACCCTGTTCAAACCACAGGGACCCCAATCTATCCACAGGGACCCCCATCCATCTGCTGGGACCCCCATCCATCTGCAGGGATCCAGATCGATCTGCAGGGACCCAGATCCATCCACAGAGACCCTGATCCATCTGCAAGGACACCAATCTATCTAAAGGGACCCCAATCTATCTACAAAGATCCCGCACCATCTGCAGGGACCCCGCCCCATCTACACGGACCCCGCCCCATCCACAGGGACCCCGATCCATCTCCAGGGACCCCGTTCTATCTCCAGGGACCCCGATCCATCCACAGGGTCCCCACTCCATCTATAGGACTCCTCTCTGTCTACAGGGACCCCGATCCAATTCTCTATCATTTGGATTTCATATATTTTTAATACAGATTTTATTTTTATCATTTTATTATATGTAACATGCTGATTGGATGGAAGACAATGACGCTGAGCAGGATGGAGGCTGGGGGGGGGGGGGGGTGGGGTGACACCGGAAGCTGCATTGCTGAGCCAGGAAGTAGGTGTGTCACCGGCCTGGCAGATCCCAAGACTGGCCGAACAGAGCTGGAAATTCTGTAGGCGGTAACACTTCGTAGGTGGATTCTCCTGGCGCATCGTGGCTTGTGGCTCCGCCCCTATCGTGTGCCGCCATGAAGACGTCCCGGGAAAGGAATGTACCGGAAAGGTAAGTACACAATTCTCCATTCCTGCTCTGTGTTGAAGTTCTGCTGTAAAAGTTTAAAAGTGAGCAGATGCGCCACCTGGTGGTTCTCTTTGGTCACTGTCACGTGAACGTGCTTTTCCTTTAAAATCATTTTTCCTTAATCTGGTTTCTTTATTTCTTTCATTTTTTTTTAAATAAATTCAATAATTTCTGCGGCAGCCTTCTCGCCAGAAGAGCTCACACTCTAATGTCCTCCCCGCAATCGCCACACCTAACGTGCGACCCAATGACATGGAAAGCCGAATATGCCAATTTGCATCCCTGGAAGGGAACTGACGCGGTGCAGACAGAAGCATGGCGGGGGTTGTACCCGGCACCCCCTGCGCAGTCACAAAAAACGCACTCCAAATCCATCCCGATGCGTTTCTGCATGTGCGTTATTAACTTTTTTGGTGCATTCTGGTGCGTTTTTGATGCATTCCGGATTACTTCACACAGGGACCCTGATAGGTCTGCAGGGACCCCGATCTATCTAAAGGGACCCCACCCCATCCGCAGGGACACAGATCCATCCACAGGGACCCTGCCCCATCTACAGGGACCCCGCCCCATCCACAGGGACCCTGATCCATCTGCAGGGAATCTGATCCATCTACAGGGACCCCGTCCCATCCACAGGGACCCCGATCCATCTACAGGGACCCCACCCCATCCACAGGGACCCTGCCCCATCCACAGGGACCCTGCCCCATCCACAGGGACCCAGATCCATCTACAGGGACCCCACCCTATCCACAGGGACCCCGATCCATCTACAGGTACCCCATCCCATCCACAGGGATCCCGTCCCATCCACAGGGACCCCGATCCATCTACAGGGACCCCGCTCTATCTCCAGGGACCCCGATCCATTCACAGGGTCCCCACTCAATCTATAGGACTCCTCTCTGTCTACAGGGACCCCGATCCATCCACAGGGCCCTGCTCTGTCTACAGGGACCCTGTTCAATCCACAGGGCCCTGCTCTGTCTACAGGGACCCTGTTCAATCCACAGGGACCCCGATCCATCTGCAGGGACCCCGATCCATCCACAGGGACCCTGCCCCATCTACAGGGACCCCGCCCCATCCACAGGGACCCCGATCCATCTACAGGGACCCCGCTCTATCTCCAGGGACCCCGATCCATTCACAGGGTCCCCACTCAATCTATAGGACTCCTCTCTGTCTACAGGGACCCCGATCCATCCACAGGGCCCTGCTCTGTCTACAGGGACCCTGTTCAATCCACAGGGCCCTGCTCTGTCTACAGGGACCCTGTTCAATCCACAGGGACCCCGATCCATCTGCAGGGACCCCGATCCATCCACAGGGACCCTGCCCCATCTACAGGGACCCCGCCCCATCCACAGGGACCCCGATCCATCTACAGGGACCCGCCCCATCCACAGGGACCCCGATCCATCTGCAGGGACCCCATCCCATCCACAGGGATCCCGTCTCATCCACAGGGACCACGGTCCATCTCCAGGGACCCCGCTCTATCTCCAGGGACCCCGATCCATCCACAGGGTCCCCACTCAATCTATAGGACTCCTCTCTGTCTACAGGGACCCCGATCCATCCACAGGGCCCTGCTCTGTCTACAGGGACCCTGTTCAATCCACAGGGACCCCGATCCATCTGCAGGGACCCCACCCTATCCACAGGGACCCCGATCCATCTACAGGGACCCCGCCCCATCCACAGGGATCCCGTCCCATCCACAGGGACCACGGTCCATCTCCAGGGACCCTGCTCTATCTCCAGGGACCCCGATCCATCCACAGGGTCCCCACTCAATCTATAGGACTCCTCTCTGTCTACAGGGACCCTGTTCAATCCACAGGGACCCCGATCCATCTGTAGGGACCCCGATCCATCTACAGGGACCCTGATCCATCCGCAGGGACCCAGATCCATCCACAGGGACCCTGCCCCATCTACAGGGACCCCGCCCCATCCACAGGGACCCCGATCCATCTGCAGGGAACCTGATCTATCTACAGGGACCCGCCCCATCCACAGGGACCCCGATCCATGTACAGGGACCCCACCCCATCCACAGGGACCCCGTCCCATCCACAGGGACCCAGATCCATCTACAGGGACCCCCCCTATCCACAGGGACCCCAATCCATCTACAGGGACCCCATCACATCCACAGGGATCCCGTCCCATCCACAGGGACCCAGATCCATCTACAGGGACCCAACTCCATCTATAGGACTCCTCTCCCCATCTACGATCCATCTGCAGGGAACCTGATCTAGTTACAGGGAACGCAACCTATCCATGATCCATCTGCACAGACCCCGATCCATCCACAGGGACCCCGATTCATCCATAGGGACTCCAATCCATCTACAGGGACCCCAATCCATCTGTAGGGACCCTGCAACCTCCACAGGGGACCTTTTATATCAATATACCAAATTATTAATTAATTTTAAAGCCTATCCCTGGTCACAATGTAAAATCTGATCCTCATCTCCGCATTGTATTCCAATGATTTTCAGTTTCCTCCTATTACTCTGAATTTCTAAACTCACTTTGTGAAGACCCCACACATTTCCTCCCTGAAATTCCGGGACACGGAGTCACTATTTCCTATGAGGGGGCACTGCTGTGTCACACCTTTCACAGAGCCCGCCTTCTCAGGGGAGGAGTTTCAGGAAGCGGAGTCAGGGCAGGAATCAGCAAGGTACCATGGGATATGTAGTCCTTAGAAATGGAGGAGAAGCTGCACAGCATGCTGGGAACCCAGGAAGTCGTGGAAAGAGACGGCCAGCAGACAGGCAGCACTCACAACACTAAAGGAGATTTTTTCAGTAATTTTATATTGGATTGTCAGTAATAAGTATTGTTTGCATTGTTATTACAATGCTGATATTATACAATGCACATGTATGCCCTGACCAGAGATCTCCTTTAATAATGTTGTCATAATATAAAATATCCGTATGGTTAATATTAATATTATAAATATCATTATTTGTAGTATACTATTATTATTATTTTATTATTATTATCATTATTATATTAGTATTATTAATATTATTTTTATTTTTTATTAGTATTATTATTAATAATAGTAAACAATTATTATTGTATTTTTTATTATTATTATATTATTAATAATATTATTATTTTATTAGTATTATTATTATTATTGGATGATAATATTAATATTATGTATTATTATTATTATTATTATTATTATTATTAATAATAATAATAATAAAATAATTAATATTCTTCTTTTATTATTATTTTTATTTGTGTTATTATTATTATTGCTATTTTTATAATTATTGTTAATATTATTATTTTTATTATTATATTAGTATTATTAATATTATTATTTTTATTTGTATTATTATTATTTGATGAAAATATTATTATTATTATTATTATTATTATTATTATTATTAATAATAATAATAATAATAATGATAATAATATAAGTAATATAGTTTTTATTATTATTTTTATTTGTATTATTATTGTTGTTATTTTTATAATTATTATTAATATTATTATTATATTAGAATTATGAATATTATTATTATTTTTAGTAGTAGTATTATTATTTGATGATAATATTAATATTATGTATTATTATTATTATTATTATTATTATTATTATTATTATTATTAATAATAATAATAATAAAATAATTAATATTCTTCTTTTATTATTATTTTTATTTGTGTTATTATTATTATTGCTATTTTTATAATTATTATTAATATTATTATTTTTATTATTATATTAGTATTATTAATATTATTATTTTTATTAGTATTATTATTATTTGATGAAAATATTATTATTATTATTATTATTATTATTATTATTATTATTAATAATAATAATAATAATAATAATAATAATGATAATAATATAAGTAATATAGTTTTTATTATTATTTTTATTTGTATTATTATTGTTGTTATTTTTATAATTATTATTAATATTATTATTATATTAGAATTATGAATATTATTATTATTTTTAGTAGTAGTATTATTATTTGATGATAATATTAATATTATGTATTATTATTATTATTATTATTATTATTACTATTATTATTATTATTATTATTCTTTTTATTATTATTTGTATTTGTATTATTATTATTGTTATTTTTATAATTATTATTAATATTATTATTTTTATTATTATATTAGTATTATTAATATTAGTATTATTTTTATTAGTATTATTATTTGATGATAATATTAATATTATGTATTATTATTATTATTATTATTATTAATAATAATAATAATAATAATAATATAATTAATTTTAATATTATTTTTATTTGTATTATTAATATTATCATCAATATTGTTATTTTTATAATTATTATTAATAATATTATTATTTTTATTCTTATTATTATTACTACATTTATAACTTTTATCTAAATCACGGCTCCCTAGGGTGACCATAAAACTCCTCAATCTGAGGGACTGTACACAGTGCATAAAAAAAACAAAAACAAAAACAAAAAAAAAAACAAATAAAAAACCTCCCGGACGCACCTTCATGGTGTGATGAAGCGCTTCGTAATCAATTCTCTATCATTTGGATTTCATATATTTTTAATACAGATTTTATTTTTATCATTTTATTATATGTAACATGCTGATTGGACGGAAGACAATGACGCTGAGCAGGATGGAGGCTGGGGGGGGGGGGGGGGTGGGGTGACACCGGAAGCTGCATTGCTGAGCCAGGAAGTAGGTGTGTCACCGGCCTGGCAGATCCCAAGACCGGCCGAACAGAGCTGGAAATTCTGTAGGCGGTAACACTTCGTAGGTGGATTCTCCTGGCGCATCGTGGCTTGTGGCTCCGCCCCTATCGTGTGCCGCCATGAAGACGTCCCGGGAAAGGAATGTACCGGAAAGGTAAGTACACAATTCTCCATTCCTGCTCTGTGTTGAAGTTCTGCTGTAAAAGTTTAAAAGTGAGCAGATGCGCCACCTGGTGGTTCTCTTTGGTCACTGTCACGTGAACGTGCTTTTCCTTTAAAATCATTTTTCCTTAATCTGGTTTCTTTATTTCTTTCATTTTTTTTAAATAAATTCAATAATTTCTGCGGCAGCCTTCTCGCCAGAAGAGCTCACACTCTAATGTCCTCCCCGCAATCGCCACACCTAACGTGCGACCCAATGACATGGAAAGCCGAATATGCCAATTTGCATCCCTGGAAGGGAACTGACGCGGTGCAGACAGAAGCATGGCGGGGGTTGTACCCGGCACCCCCTGCGCAGTCACAAAAAACGCACTCCAAATCCATCCCGATGCGTTTCTGCATGTGCGTTATTAACTTTTTTGGTGCATTCTGGTGCGTTTTTGATGCATTCCGAATTACTTCACACAGGGACCCTGATACGTCTGCAGGGACCCCGATCTATCTAAAGGGACCCCACCCCATCCACAGGGACCCTGATCCATCTACAGGGACCCTGCCCCATCTACAGGGGCCCCGATCCATCTAAAGGGACCCCGCCCCATCCACAGGGACCCCGATCCATCTAAAGGGACCCCGCCCCATCCACAGGGACCCTGATCCATCCACAGGGACCCCACCCCATCTACAGGGACCCCAATCCATCGAAAGGGACCCTGATCCATCCACAGGGACCCCACCCCATCTACAGGGACCCCGATCCATCTACAGGGACCCCGATCTATCTAAAGGGACCCTGCCCCATCCACAGGGACCACGATCCATCTACAGGGACCCGATCCATCTACAGGGACCCTGATCTATCTATAGGGACCCCGCCCCATCCACAGGGACCCCGCCCCATCTACAGGGACCCCGATCCATCTACAGGGACCCTGATCTATCTAAAGGGACCCTGCCCCATCCACAGGGACCCTGATCCATCCACAGGGACCCCACCCCATCTACAGGGACCCCAATCCATCTAAAGGGACCCTGATCCATCCACAGGGACCCCACCCCATCTACAGGGACCCCGATCCATCTACAGGGACCCCGATCTATCTAAAGGGACCCTGCCCCATCCACAGGGACCACGATCCATCTACAGGGACCCCGATCCATCTACAGAGACCCTGATCTATCTATAGGGACCCCGCCCCATCCACAGGGACCCCGCCCCATCTACAGGGACCCCGATCCATCTACAGGGACCCTGATCTATCTAAAGGGACCCTGCCCCATCCACAGGGACCACGATCCATTAACAGGGACCCAGATCCATTCTCAGGGACCCCGTCCCATCCACAGGGACCCCGATCCATCTACAGGGACCCTGATCCATCCTCGGGGACCCCGCCCCATCTACAGGGACCCCGCCCCATCCACAGGGACCCCAATCCATCTACAGGGACCCTGATCCATTTACTGGGACCCCGATCCATCTACAGGGACCCTGCCCCATCTACAGGGACCCCGATCCATCTAAAGGCACCCTGATCCATCTACAGGGATCCCGCCCCATCCACAGGGACCCTGCCCCATCTACAGGGACCCTGATCCATTTACTGGGACCCTTATCCATCTACAGGGACCCCGCCCCATCCACAGGGACCCCTCCCCATCCACAGGGACCCCAATCCATCTACAGGACCCCTGATCCATCCTCAGGGACCCCCCCCCCATCTACAAGGACCCTATCCCATCCACGGGGACCTCATCCCATCTACAGGGACCCCGATCCATCTAAAGGGACCCTGCCCCATCCACAGGGGCCCAATCCATCTACAGGGACCCTGATCCATTTACTGGGACCCTGATCCATCTACATGGACCCTGCCCCATCCACAGGGACCCCGATCCATCTTTTGATCTGCATCATAGTAACGCATGGATAGTAGATTATATGGTTTCCAAATGCATAAGTTCACACCGGTGCGGTCAGTTCCAGAAAAAAAAACATAGAACATGCTGCATTTTTCCCGCAATGGACTGTACTGGATCGCTGTAAAATGCATCAAAAACGCACCGGAACGCAAATATCCCAAATTAAAAGTTAAGAAAAAAGAGGGGGGAAATGCACCGGACTGCATCAAAAACGCACCAAAAACGCATCAAGAATGGTCCAGTGCGGACCCTAATATAGTGAGGAAAAAAACAGGAAAAAAGAAGAAAAAAAGCACCTGGAATGCAAACGCAAACGCATCAAAAATGCATCGGAAGGGCCAGTTCACGCATAAAAAAGGCACTGGAACGCATCGGAACGCACCTAAATGCACCAAAAACGCATTTGTCCTTATTTAAGGTTAAGAAAAAAGAGCGGGAAAAAAAGCCCTGGACAGCATCAAAAACGCACCAAAGACGCATCAAAAACCCTTAGGGCCGGTTCACACCATAGAAACGCAGTCCGGATGCGCTCCAGATGCTTTTTTTTGCATGTGCATTTTGATGCGTTTTTGATGCAGTCCGGTGCATTTTTTTACCATGTTCCAGTGCAGGAAAAATGCAGCTCTATTTCTTTTTTTTTCTGTGTATTGGGGTCGCCTCAATAATGAATCACAAGACGTGTCACTGTGCGCTGCGGCAACGCGTGCGATTCGCAAAACACACCGCACTGGAACAAAATAAATTTTGGCTCTTCATGCATTTTGTTATTATCTGCCTGATAAATGCTTGGTGATCCTGCCAGAAACCCGGGGAATCGATCACTTCCTGTGCTTATCAGTTACATTGTTCCCAGCTATTTCTATGGACTACAGAACTCCTCCCTCCCCCTCCTCCCCTCCGTGTTATGGAGAACAGGAGAAGGTGTTCTGTAGTCCTGTCCTGCGGTGACAACGCCGCTCCTCCATACAGTACAGTGAGTGTTGTCACCCCAGGACAGGAAGTGGCAGGATCACCTCACCGGGAGAAAATAAAGAGAGGAAAAAAAATTCAAAAAAAAAAGAAAATGAATGCAGCCGCCACGTCTGAGGAGCGGTACGCCGCAATATATGACATCACTGTGTCCGGGTTTAGATACACTTTAAATGCGTCCTGAGTTCTGATTGGTTGACTGATTTTAGTTTAAATACACTTTAAATACATCCTGAGTTTTGATTGGTTGGTTGAGGTGGGTTTGGATACACTTTAAATACACCCTGAGTTCTGATTGGTTGATTTTGGGTCAGTTAATAATCCATCTGATCTCATCTTGTCTGTGAAAGATACAATGTATTTCAGAGCAATCAGTGGGAAGACATCCCGCGCCTTCTGTGACATCATCGCGTGCAATAAATAAGAGGATATACAATCACAATATACATGACGGCGATTATTAGAGTCCTAATTCTTCAGGTTCTCCGGACCGAAGGACATCGGCAGCAATTGGTGGAGGGAGGTCAGCAGGTACGAGCCGCTCGGCTTGGTGAGGAAGATCTCCAACTCCGTCCCGAACTGGAGGAAGAAGCAAGAGGAGAGCGGTGAGAATGTGCAACACGAGGCAGGGTTGGGATCAGTGTTAGGGTTAGGATCAGTGTTAGGGTTAGGATCAGCGTTAGGGTTAGGATCAGTGTTAGGATCAGTGTTAGGGCTAGGATCAGCGTTAGGGTTAGGATCAGTGTTAGGGCTAGGATCAGCGTTAGGGTTAGGATCAGTGTTAGGGTTAGGATCAGCGTTAGGATCAGTGTTAGGGCTAGGATCAGCGTTAGGGTTAGGATCAGTGTTAGGGTTAGGATCAGCGTTAGGATCAGTGTTAGGGTTAGGATCAGCGTTAGGGTTAGGATCAGTGTTAGGGTTAGGATCAGTGTTAGGGCTAGGATCAGCGTTAGGGTTAGGATCAGTGTTAGGATCAGTGTTAGGGTTAGGATCAGCGTTAGGGTTAGGATCAGCGTTAGGGTTAGGATCAGTGTTAGGGTTAGGATTAGTGTTAGGGCTAGGATCAGCGTTAGGGTTAGGATCAGTGTTAGGATCAGTGTTAGGGCTAGGATCAGCGTTAGGGTTAGGATCAGTGTTAGGGTTAGGATCAGCGTTAGGGTTAGGATCAGTGTTAGGGTTAGGATCAGTGTTAGGGTTAGGATCAGCGTTAGGGTTAGGATCAGCGTTAGGGTTAGGATCAGTGTTAGGGTTAGGATCAGTGTTAGGGTTAGGATCAGCGTTAGGGTTAGGATCAGTGTTAGGGCTAGGATTAGTGTTAGGGTAAGGATTAGCGTTAGGGTTAGGATCAGTGTTAGGGTTAGGATCAGCGTTAGGGTTAGGATCAGTGTTAGGGCTAGGATTAGTGTTAGGGTAAGGATTAGCGTTAGGGTTAGGATCAGTGTTAAGGTTAGGATCAGTGTTAGGGTTAGGATCAGTGTTAGGGCTAGGATCAGCGTTAGGGTTAGGATCAGTGTTAGGGTTAGGATCAGTGTTAGGGTTAGGATCAGCGTTAGGGTTAGGATCAGTGTTAGGGCTAGGATTAGTGTTAGGGTAAGGATTAGCGTTAGGGTTAGGATCAGTGTTAGGGTTAGGATCAGCGTTAGGGTTAGGATCAGTGTTAGGGTTAGGATCAGTGTTAGGGCTAGGATTAGTGTTAGGGTAAGGATTAGCGTTAGGGTTAGGATCAGTGTTAGGGCTAGGATCAGCGTTAGGGTTAGGATCAGTGTTAGGGTTAGGATCAGTGTTAGGGTTAGGATCAGCGTTAGGGTTAGGATCAGTGTTAGGATTAGTTTGAAGCCCCATACACACTATCAAATTTTCTGCTGATTTTTTCCTTCAGATTTACCAAAACCATATAATATGAGGTCACACCTTTAGGAGTTTCAATTTGTATGCAACCAGGCCGGCCCTTCCACTACATGGTTTTGGTAAATCTGAAGGAAAAAAACAGCAGAAAATCTGATAGTGTGTATGGGGCTTTAGGGTTAGGAAAAGTGTTATTGTCAGGATCAGTGTTAGGATTAATGTTAGGCTTAGTATTAGTGTTAGGCTTAGCATTACTGTTAGGGTTAGGGTCAGTGTTAGGATTAGTGTTAGGGTTAGGATCAGTGTTAGGATTAGTGTTAGGGTTAGGGTCAGGATCAATGTTAGGATTAGTGTTAGGGTCAGGATCAGTGTTAGGATTAGTGTTAGGGTTAGGGTCAAGATCAGTGTTAGGATTAGTGTTAGGGTTAGGGTCAGTGTTAGGATTAGTGTTAGTGTTAGGGTCAGTGTTAGGGTTAGCTTTTGTGTATTTTATGCATTTCTAGTGTTTTTTCCCCTCTAAGTGTTGGAGTTCAGTAGACGGGGAGGACGGTCGGTGTACCTCTCTCATGACTTGTCGGCAGGCTCCACAGGGGCTGATAAACTCCTCCTCCACGTCACTGCAAAGACACAAACAGGTCAGTCCAGGGGGACCCGACATCGAACCACGCCTTCATGTGCGAGACACAGGCGTCATGTTGTATTACATCTACTGTCACCGGAACACATAGAATACACGGAACACACAGAACACACGATGATGTATTGTAGACCCTCCCTGTATATATAATGAGATGATGTAAGTACTTAGTGGGATGAGTTCATTTCTCCCTCCTTTACATATATAGTTTCCCTCATATTCGGGTGTAACTTTGGATCATATTGTTTATTTATGCTTTTTTATAGACATTGGTGCTCTCGCCCCTGATGAATGCTCTCCTTGCCCGGCCCGGTCAGTTTAGGTGGACGGCCATGTCTTGGTAGGTTTGCAGTTGTGCCCATACTCTTTCCATTTTCCGATGATGGATTGAACAGAGCTCCGTGAGATGGTCAAAGCTTGGGAGATTTATTTAATCTCTGATGAATGCCCTCCTTGCCCGCTCTGTGAGTTTTGGTGTTGCGGCCGTCTCTTGGCAGGTTTGCGGTTGTGCCATGTCCTTTCCATTGGGTTACAGTAGATTTGATGGGGCTCCTAAGGATCATCAAAGATTTGGAGATTTTTTTTATAACCTAACCCTGACTTGTACTTCTCAACAACATTGTCCCTTCCTTGTTTGGAGAGTTCCTTGGTCTTCATGGCCGTGTTTGGTTAGTGGTGCCTCTTGCTTAGGTGTTGCCGCCTCTGGGGCCTTTCACAAAGGTGTGTCTATGTAATGACAGGTCATGTGACACTGAGATTGCACACAGGTGGACACCATTTCACTAATGTGACTTCTGAAGGTAATTGGTGGCACCAGAGCTTTTTATGGGTGGACTGACCATTCGGGGCACTCGGGCACTGCTCAAGGGCCCCATGCCACTAAGGGGCCCCATCAGGTAGCCTCAATAAAACCAGGGACAGTATGTAAAAATCTGTGTTTTTTTAAAAATCCCAAGATTATAGCTGCCCCGCCTCTCCAGTACCTTTTCACTGTGTGTATACTGTGTGTGTGTGTGTGTGTGTGTGTATACTGTGTGTTTATATTGTGTGTGTGTGTGTGTGTGTGTATACTGTGTGGCCCCATAATCTATTGCCTGGGGGCCCCATAATCTCCTATTGCCCAGGGGCCCCATAATCTTCTCCTATTGCCCAGGGGCCCCATAATCCATTGCCTGGAGGCCCCATAATCTCCTATTGCCCAGGGGCCCCATAATCTTCTCTTATTGCCCGGGAGCCCCATAATCTTCTCCTATTGCCTGGAGGCCCCATAATCTTCTCCTATTGCCTGGAGGCCCCATAATCTTCTCCTATTGCCCGGGGGCCCCATAATCTATTTCCTGGAGGCCCCATAATCTCCTATTGCCCAGGGGCCCCATAATCTTCTCTTATTGCCCGGGAGCCCCATAATTTCCTATTGCCTGGGAGCCCCATAATCTTCTCCTATTGCCTGGAGGCCCCATAATCTTCTCCTATTGCCCGGGGGCCCCATAATCTTCTCCTATTGCCTGGAGGCCCCATAATCTTCTCCTATTGCCCGGGGGCCCCATAATCTATTTCCTGGAGGCCCCATAATCTCCTATTGCACAGGGGCCCCATAATCTTCTCTTATTGCCCGGGAGCCCCATAATCTCCTATTGCCTGGAGGCCACATAATCTTCTCCTATTGCCCGGGGGCCCCATAATCTCCTATTGCCCAGGGGCCCCATAATCTTCTCCTATTTCCCGGGGGCCCCATAATCTCCTATTGCCCGGGGGCCCCATAATCTTATCCTATTGCCCGGGAGCCCCATAATCTCCTATTGCCCGGGGGCACCATAATCTCCTATTGCCCGGGGGCCCCATAATCTTCTCCTATTGCCTGGAGGCCCCATAATCTTATATTGCCCGGGGGCCCCATGAGTTGTCAGTCCGCCCCTGGTGAATGCACACACACATGACAATTATCCGTTTTATGGATATATTTTTCTCATTTGACTTCATGTTTTGTTCTTTCATCACATAGAATTCAGATACAAAAAAAAACCCCATTGAACTAAAGGCTGTAATGTAACAAAATAGGTAAAAAGCCGAGGAGGGGGGTGAATACTTTTGCAAGGCACTGTATGTGCGCCGGATAGGCAGAGCTCCTTCTGTCGGTTATGTAACCTCTGAAATCAGCCAGTTAATGGATAACCGCGGTGACTCGGGCGCTGTGTGCGGTCGGCGGGCCCTCCATCCGCGGTAATCATTAATCGCGCGTTGTCAGCTTTTCTTTTCTTTTTTTGCTTTTTTTTTTTTTTCGGTTTACAATTTTTATGGAATGATTTACAGCCGATGAACGGAGGTGACCGAGAAACCAGCTAAAGGGTGCCTCCGACCGCACACCTCTCTGCGGGCTCCACCCACTGCGATACCTCCTGCTACTAGTGGACCCCACACCCCCCACACCCGCCACCCCCCACATCAGCAGTCCAAAATACATAAATGTAAAGGCTAAAAAACCTGAATGACATGTGACCAGTGGCAGCCAATCAAAAATGATCTTTTGTTTCTGCGTTGACACGCGAGCTTCTGATGGAGGCCACGGGTGACCAGTTCTACACGCATGACACAGCCATGGTCCCTGGTGATCCTGCCACGTTGGTCCTTGTCCTCAGGCACTTCCTGTTATAGGGTGACAACGCTCCGCGCCGGCCTCACAATTGTGCTCCTGCGTTGTCACCCTGTCGCACCGGCTTCTGATGGCGACTGCAAGCTGCCTTTTCAACACACAATACACTGAAATGATCCACTGTTGTCCCTGGTGATCCTGCCATTAAATTCCTTATTTAGGTGTTTTCCTGTTTTAGGGTGACAACTCTCCATCAATGCCTCCCTACCCTGCTCCTGCGTTGTCACCCAGGCTGTTGTGGTTGGAAGCTACAAGGGGCCGTTTCCACACACATGACACAGACATGGTCCACCGTTGTCCCCGGGGATCCTGCCATGGAGGTTCTTGTTCAGGCACTTCCTGTGATTGGGTGACAACGCTCTGTCCCCGTCTCCCAACTGTACTTCCGAATGGTCACCTGAGCTTCTGATGGAGACAACACAGGCACGGCCCGCTGTTGTCACCATCAGGAAACCCCTCCTGAGAAATGCCGGGCAGCCATAATTGGGGTGCAGGAAGTGGCTGCAAAGCGGTTGCAGGAGATCAGCAGCGCGGAGACGTAACAAAGTTTGGGGGAAAAAGGTTAAAACGAGTAATTTATTCGAATGAAAATGGTGACAGGTTCTCGTTAAATGAAACCATGAAGGTGAACGCTCACCAGCTGTCAGCGCAGCGTGTGACCACACATCTGGAAGTTACTTAATAATTGCACAACGGAGCGTTTAACAGGTTGGTGACGCATTAACCCCGTACGTGCGATCTGACATACGAACAAGGCGTGACTTTTACGGGGAACACGGGGCACGGTCAGCGCCATTACTGAACGTCTGCTGGGAAAACTTCCAGGTTGAGTCACTTCCTCCGTCGTCTGGTCTGCACCCCCCGAGCCGACCCAACGGTCTTCTGAAGACCCCGTACTTCTCTCCGCAGCACTCAGTCCTGATGCAAGCAGTGGGCGGGCTCTTGGGAGGAGTTATGCAAATATCGAAAAATAATGGGTGGGTGTCAGCCTGGAGGAGTGGGCGTTCCTAGGGGGGCTGTATTTGCATAAGTAACGCGCACAGGTGACACTGAGCCTCCATGATTGGAAGAACTGACATCCAATGAATGAAAGGGGCGGGGCCAGGGACGGTCAGGCTGAGGAGGAGGAAAGTGCTAGATGATGCTGGATGTCCTCCAGCCAGGAAATGAGGGTGCGGCTCTGTCTGACTTGCTGCAGCTTCTAATGCACATTGTGAGAAGCTCACAGTGTGCGGCGACATTAGAGGAAGCCATTTCAGTATAGGGGAGGAGCCGGTACACCTGGGCAAGACTAAAGGGGAGGCCGGAGGGGAGATTTAAGACTCAAAATGCGTCAGTCCTTCATGCCAATTGGATAAGTAAAATGGAGATGATTTGAAGCAACCTGTCTCCAGACGTTCGTGTTTGGCGCTCTCATACGCTGACTGTCCCTTGAGCCATGAGGTCCCCTGACAGTGCAGTCACTGCATCACAAAGAGCAGCTTAGCCCAGCACCCATCTCCATAATCATAAATACCCCCGATGTCAGCCAATGAATGCTATACAGATATGATCAATACTCCCCATGTCAGCCAATAAATGCTATACAGATACGATCAATACTCTGATGTCAGCCAATGAATACTATACAGATACGATCAATACTCCGATGTCAGCCAATGAATACTATACAGATAGATCAATACTCACCATGCCAGCCAATGAATACTATACAGATACGATCAATACTCCGATATCATCCAATGAATACTATACAGATACGATCAATACTCCCCATGTCAGCCAATGAATACTATACAGATACGATCAATACTTCGATGTCAGTCAATGAATACTATACAGATACGATCAATACTCTGATGTCAGCCAATGAATACTATACAGATACGATCAATACTCCCCATGTCAGCCGATGAATACTATACAGATAGATCAATACTTCGATGTCAGCCAATGAATACTATACAGATAGATCAATACTCCCCATGTCAGCCAATGAATACTATACAGATAGATCAATACTCACCATGCCAGCCAATGAATACTATACAGATACGATCAATACTCCGATATCATCCAATGAATACTATACAGATACGATCAATACTCCACATGTCAGCCAATGAATACTATACAGATACGATCAATACTTCGATGTCAGTCAATGAATACTATACAGATACGATCAATACTCCGATGTCAGCCAATGAATACTATACAGATACGATCAATACTCCCCATGTCAGCCGATGAATACTATACAGATACGATCAATACTCTGATGTCAGCCAATGAATACTATACAGATACGATCAATACTCCCCATGTCAGCCAATGAATACTATACAGATACGATCAATACTCCCCATGTCAGCCAATGAATACTATACAGATACGATCAATACTCCCCATGTCAGCCAATGAATACTATACAGATACGATCAATACTCCGATGTCAGCCAATGAATACTATACAGATACGATCAATACTCCGATGTCAGCCAATGAATACTATACAGATACGGTCAATACTTCGATGTCAGTCAATGAATACTATACAGATACGATCAATACTCCGATGTCAGCCAAAGAATACTATACAGATACAATCGATACTCCCCATGTCAGCCAATGAATACTATAAAGATAGATCAATACTTCGATGTCAGCCAATGAATACTATACAGATACGATCAATACTCCCCATGTCAGCCAATGAATACTATACAGATACGATCAATACTCCGATGTCAGCCAATGAATACTATACAGATACGATCAATACTCCGATGTCAGCCAATGAATACTATACAGATAGATCAATACTTCGATGTCAGCCAATGAATACTATACAGATAGATCAATACTTCGATGTCAGCCAATGAATACTATACAGATACGATCAATACTCCGATGTCAGCCAATTAATACTATACAGATACGATCAATACTCCCCATGTCAGCCAATGAATACTATACAGATAGATCAATACTCCGATGTCAGCCAATGAATATTATACAGATACGATCAATACTCCGATGTCAGCCAATGAATACTATACAGATACGATCAATACTCCGATGTCAGCCAATGAATACTATACAGATACGATCAATACTCCGATGTCAGCCAATGAATACTATACAGATAGATCAATACTTCGATGTCAGCCAATGAATACTATACAGATACGATCAATACTCCGATGTCAGCCAATTAATACTATACAGATACGATCAATACTCCCCATGTCAGCCAATGAATACTATACAGATAGATCAATACTCCGATGTCAGCCAATGAATATTATACAGATACGATCAATACTCCGATGTCAGCCAATGAATACTATACAGATACGATCAATACTCCCCATGTCAGTCAATGAATACTATACAGATACGATCAATACTCCGATGTCAGCCAATGAATACTATACAGATACGATCAATACTCCGATGTCAGCCAATGAATACTATACAGATACGATCAATACTCCGATGTCAGCCAATGAATACTATACAGATACGATCAATACTCCGATGTCAGCCAATGAATACTATACAGATACGATCAATACTCCGATGTCAGCCAATGAATACTATACAGATACGATCAATACTCCGATGTCAGCCAATGAATACTATACAGATACGATCAATACTCCGATGTCAGCCAATGAATACTATACAGATACGATCAATACTCCGATGTCAGCCAATGAATACTATACAGATACGATCAATACTCCGATGTCAGCCAATGAATACTATACAGATACGATCAATACTCCGATGTCAGCCAATGAATACTATACAGATACGATCAATACTTCGATGTCAGCCAATGAATACTATACAGATACGATCAATACTCCGATGTCAGCCAATGAATACTATACAGATACGATCAATACTCCGATGTCAGCCAATGAATACTATACAGATACGATCAATACTCATACAAGAAATCACACACGGAGATCTCCGGCCTCCTCTCGTTACATTGTTACTGTTTGTTGTGAATTTGGATACGATTGGATCCCGGTGGAGAAGATTCCGGGGATCTCCCTGTGATCCCGATCCGGTTCTGATCCGGTTCTGATCCGGTTCCGATCCGGTCCTAATCCGGTCCCTGTACCCCGCGTGTTACATTGTAACCCCAGAATACAGAGGGAAGGTCATGGAGAAGGATCCGTGTCCCCTCCGTGTAGTGTGACAATCGTCTACAATGTATCCATATTACAATCCCGCCCTCCGGGAATCAGGAATAGTTGTGTCTTTGGAGCCGGATTGGGTAGGGATCGGGGCTCATTGGTGGGGATTCTCCTTCACTTCCTGTCTCATAGGCACAACAGGAAGTTGGTATTCTGGTGACAACTTCCGATGTGAGATTCCCCCTCACTTCCTGTACCGGTGACACCGGGACAAAGTCCATAGACAGGCGTTACTCCTCCCCCTCCCTGCTACAAACCGAATAGCAATAAAACTCGGCCTCCCGTGTACATGGCGAGATTTGGGGGCGGATTACCTGCTGACGGCGATGGCGAGGAACTCCTTGCAGCCTTCAGCCACGGCTCTATCGATGGCGTTGCGCTCGGCGCAGATCCCCAAAGTGTAGCAGGCGTTCTCTACATTGCAACCTGTACAATAGAGCAGAGGTGTCAGCGAGCAGGAGCACTGCGAGAGGCCTGCTGAATCTTAGAAAGCTTTTCTCAGATCTACCAATGGCTACAGAGCCTGGAAAAAGTATTCATACCCCTTGACATTCCCCACATTTTCTCATGTTACAACCAAAAACATAAATGTATTTTATTGGGATTTTATGTGATGGACCAACACAAAGTGTCACATAATTGTGAAGTGGAAGGAAAATGATAAATGATACAAATAAATCTGTGAAAAGTGTGGGGGAGGGGCATTTGTATGGCGCCCCCCGGAGTCAATACTTTGTAGAACCCCCTTTCTCTACAAGTCTTTTTGGGGGTGTCTCTACCAGCTTTGCACATCTAGAGAGGACATTTCTGCCCATTCTTCTTGGCTCTTCTCTGATGAATGCTCTCCTTGCCCGGCCCGGTCAGTTTAGGTGGACGGCCGTGTCTTGGTAGGTTTGCGGTTGTGCCCATACTATTTCCATTTTCCGATGATGGATTGAACAGAGCTCCGTGAGATGTTCAAAGCTTGGGAGATTATTTTATAACCCAACCCTGCTTTATACTTCTCCACAACTATATCCCTGACCTGCCTGGTGTGTTCCTTGGCCTTCATGATGCTGTTTGTTCACTAAGGTTCTCTAACAAACCTCTGAGGGCTTCACAGAACAGCCATATTTATACTGAGGTTAAATGACACACAGAGGGGCTCTATTTACTAATTAAGTGACTTCTGAAGGCAATTGGTTCCTCTAGATTTTAGTTAGGGGCATCAGAGTAAAGGGGGCGCCATACAAATGCCCCTCCCCCCCACTTTTCACATATTTATTTGTATCATTTTCCTTCCACTTCACAATTATGTGACACTTTGTGTTGGTCCATCACATAAAATCCCAATAAAATACATTTATGTTTTTGTTTATAAAATGAGAAAATGTGGGAAATTTCAAGGGGTATGAATACTTTTTCAAGGCACTGCATATAATACAAAACATTGAATCCTCTCATGTAGCGCCCTCTGATTTTATGTGATGTGGGCAGTGCCGGGACAAGGTCATCCAGCACACAGGGCAAAGATGTAACATGCCCCCCCCCCCCCAAATATGAGTATCATGTGTCAGCAAAAATCGCCCCCCCCCCTCTTAAAAAAATGTGAGCACTTCCCACTCCCCCCCCCCTCAGCATAAATCCCCTTTGCAAGCTAAAATTCTCCCCAAAATAATTCCCTCTCTTCCACTACAAATCCCCCCCCCCCCCAATCTCAAATCATCTCCCTCCCTAACTCTCCCATCCGAGTACAAATCCCTTCAATCATCCCTACTTGCACTTGTCTTGCTATACAAGCGATGTCTTGATATAAGAGTAGAGTCAGGTCACAACTGAGTATAAAAGAGAAGAGGGGCGCCTCTAAGTGTAGCAATATGGTTACAATTAATGAAGGTCCAACATTCAGCAACATATTGCTACACTTAGAGGCTCCTCTCTTCTCTTTTATACTCTGGAGCTCCTGCTGGATTTTGCTTCTAATCCCCCAACCAATCACATCGCTAGAATCTTTTTATACGGACTATAAACTGAAGGATTTATGAATGAATGATTGTGGAACGAATCATCTGAGTTTCCATTATTTCTTATGGGGAAATTTGCTTTGCTCTACAAGTGTTTTGGATTACAAGCGTGTTCCCGGAACGAATTATACTCACAATCCCAAATTCCCCAAATTCTCATCCCACCCCCAAGAAAACCCGTCTTGGTTTGCCCCCCCCCCCCCCCCAGCGGAACCGAGTTTTACTCACCCCGGTAGATCTTCCCGTTCTTGCCCAGCAGGGCCGCCCCCACCCGGAACTTGCTGTAGGGACAATAAGCGAAGCTTTTGGCTTCCTGGCACTCGGCGATGAGTTTCTGGATCAGGTCGGCGTCCAGGGATGACTTCGCGCTCTTCTCCATTTTGTGGTTGGCCAGAAGGTGGCCTCCGTGGCAGGGCGAGATGTTGTTCATTTTTCCTGTTGATGGTTGTGTCTCCTGTGTGTGTGCAACTGTCTTATCTGTACTATGTGTGTGCAACTGTCTTATCTGTACTATGTGTGTGTGCAACTGTCTTATCTGTACTATGTGTGCAACTGTCTTATCTGTAATATGTGTGTGCAACTGTCTTATCTGTACTATGTGTGCAACTGTCTTATCTGTACTAAGTGTGTGTGCAACTGTCTTATCTATACTAAGTGTGTGCAACTGTCTTATCTGTACTATGTGTGCAACTGTCTTATCTATACTATGTGTTATGTGTTCAACTGTCTTATCTATACTATGTGTGTGCAACTGTCTTATCTGTACTATGTATGTGCAACGATCTTATCTATACTATGTGTGCAACTGTCTTATTTATACTATGTGTGTGTAACTGTCTTATCTGTACTATGTGTGTGTAACTGTCTTATCTGTACTATGTGTGTGTGCAACTGTCTTATCTGTACTGTGTGTGTGCAACTGTCGTATCTGTACTATGTGTGTGCAACTGTCGTATCTGTACTATGTGTGTGCAACTGTCTTATCTGTACTGTGTGTGTGCAACTGTCTTATCTGTACTGTGTGTGTGCAACTGTCTTATCTGTACTGTGTGTGTGTGCAACTGTCTTATCTGTACTGTGTGTGTGCAACTGTCGTATCTGTACTATGTGTGTGCAACTGTCGTATCTGTACTATGTGTGTGCAACTGTCTTATCTGTACTGTGTGTGTGCAACTGTCGTATCTGTACTATGTGTGTGCAACTGTCTTATCTGTACTGTGTGTGTGCAACTGTCTTATCTGTACTGTGTGCGCAACTGTCGTATCTGTACTATGTGTGTGTAACTGTCTATACTGTGTGTATATGTTTAGTATGTTTATATTTATACTATGTGTGTGTCTATTATTATTATTATTATTATTATTATTATTATTATAATACAGGATTTATACTATGTTTATATTTATACTACATGTATTTCTATACTATGTGTATGCCTATATTATCTGTATATGTTACTATGTATAGGTCTATACTATATGTATAGGGTTACTATGTGTTTTTGTCTATCCTTTGTGTATGTGTATAATATGTGTGTGACTATACTATGTATATTTCTATGTGTGATGTTGCTTTGTATGTTATGCGGTCTGTAGAAGTGAATTCCTCTGCTCTCCTCTCCTCTGCTCTTCTCTTCTCTCCTCTTCTCTTCTCTCCTCTGCTCTTCTCTCCTCTTCTCTTTTCTCCTCTGCTCTTGTATCCTCTCCTCTCCTCTGCTCTTCTCTCCTTTTATCCTCTCTTCTCTCCTCTGCTTTCCTCTGCTCTGCTCTCCTCTCCTGTGATTATGAAGGGAGAGAAGTGCTGAGTCCTCCTGGCTGTGGGGTGTCACCTCCTCGCCCTCCAGCGTATGGCAGCTCCTCACTGTACTGTGTGACTGACAGCTGACTCGGCCTTTCATCACTTCGCACTGTGGGCAGGAACAGTAAATATTGTCCTCCGCACAGCGCCGGGCACACCACCAGCCTGCCCACAATCTGGAAACAGCCGGGGAGCAAAGGAAAAAAAAAAATCACATTTTTTTTTTCAAAGGACAAAAGGCCACATCAAATTTTTTCTGGAAAAAAAAAAAAAAGATTTTGTTTATTTTACTTTATTTATTTCAGGTACTTATATTGCGCCGCCAATTTACGCAGCGCTTTACATGTACACACTATATTGTCAAAAGTATTGGGACGCCTGCCTTTACACACTCATGGACTTTAATGACCCCCCAGTCTTAGTCCGGAGGGTTCAATATTGAGTTGGCTCCGCCCTTTGCAGCTATAACAGCTTCACCTCTTCTGGGAAGGCCGTCCACAAGGTTTAGGAGGGTGTCTATGGGGAATGTTTGACCATTCCTCCAGAAGAGCTTTAGTGAGGTCAGGCACTGATGTTGGATGAGAAGGCCTGGATCGCAGTCTTCGCTCTCCTTCATCCCAAAAGGTGTTCTATGGGGGGTGAGGTCAGGACTCTGTGCAGGCCAGTCAAGCTCCTCCACCCCAAACTCGCTCATCCATGTCTTTATAGACCTTGCTTTCTGCACTGGTGGGCAGTCATGTTGGAACAGGAAGGGGCCGTCCCCCAAACTGTTTCCACAAAGTTGGGAGCATGAAATTGTCCAAAATGTCTTGGTATGCTGACGCCTAAAGAGTTCCCTTCACTGGAACCAAGGGGCCAAGTCCAACCCTGGAAAAACCACCCCCCACACCATAATCCCCCCTCCCCCCCCCCACACCATAATCCCCCCTCCACCAAATGATTTGGGACCAGAGCACAAAGCAAGGCCCATAAAGACATGGATGAGCGAGTTTGGGGTGGAGGAGATTGACTGGCCTGCACAGAGTCCTGACCTCAACCCAATAGAACACCTTTGGGGTGAATTAGAGTGGAGACTGTGAGCCAGGCCTTCTCATCCATCTGTGCCTGACCTCACAAATGGGCTTCTGGAAGAATGGTCAAACATTCCCATAGACACATCTCCTAAACCCCAGGAGCGGGTGCCACATGAAGCAGACATTTTTTCCGTTATAATTGGTTGACTTCTGTCAAAGGGACGTGTTGGAAAAATTTGCTGCAGCCACGGATCTGTGTTTTCTGACAGCGGTGGGTGGAGGGGTGGGTCCTCCATACTCCTTATTTGTGTGGATGGAGGAACCTATATTTATTTTTACATTTTTTTTATTTATATAAATGTTTGTTTATTTATTTATTCTATTTATATAAATATTAGTTTATTTATGTACTGTATGCATTTATTTTATTTTAATTTATATAAATATTTGTTTATTTATTCTATTTATATCAATATTAGTTTATTTATGTACTGTGTGCATTTATTTATTTTATTTATTCTATTTATATAAATATTTGTTTATTTATTTATTTTATTTATAGAAATATTTGTTTATTTATGTACTGTATGCATTTATTTTATTTTCATTTATATAAATATTTGTTTATTTATTCTATTTATATAAATATTCATTTATTTATGTACTGTGTGCATTTATTTATTTTATTTATTCTATTTATATAAATATTTGTTTATTTATTTATTTTATTTATATAAATATTTGTTTATTTATGTACTGTATGTATTTAATTATTTTATTTATAGAAATATTTGTTTATTTATGTACTGTGTGCATTTATTTATTGTATTTATATAAATATTTGTTTATTTATTTATTTATATAAATATTTGTTTATTTATTTATTTATATAAATATTTGTTTATTTGTTAATATATTTACTTTTTTTTTTTTTTGTTAGCTGAATGAAAAAATAAAAAACTAACCGTTAATGGTCAGCCAAGCCATTATGTGTGCAGCATCAGTCAGAGCTGTCCAAGCCCCCCCCCCCCCCCCCGGTGTCAATAAGTCAGACCCCCCCCCTCATCCAAATTCCCATCACAGAACAGCTGCATTATCGGCTTCCAATAATCCGAGGTGGGGAGAGGAGATTGGAGGAGATAAGGCGATAGCCGATAATGGAGATCTTCCCTTTTATTATACAATTAATGGATGGCAGGCCTTTGTCCTCTCTCAGGGTGGAGTCTACAGACAGATTATATTTGAGTTCCAGTAGTTATAGTAGATATATAAATCCGAATGGGACACACGCTTTTTGTTTACAGGTAAAAATCAGGATTTTCTTTTTGCGAGAAAATATCTTAGAACCCCGAAACATTATATATATATATTTTTTAGCAGAGACCCTATTGAATAAAACGGCAGTTGTCGCAATTTTTATGTCACAAGATATTTGCGCAGTGGCTTTTCAAGCACAACTTTTTTTTTTTTTAATAAATACACTTTAATGAATAATAAAAAAATACACAATATAGAACTCAATTTTTGGGTAAAATATAAAAGATGAATACACTTTAATGAATAAAAAAATACACAATATATAACTACATTTTTGGGTAAAATATAAAAAATTATGTTACGCCGAGTAAATAGATACCTAACATGTCACGCTTCGAAATTGCGCACGCTTGTGGAATGTCGCCAAACTACGGTACTTAAAAATCTCCATAGGTGACGCTTTAAATTTTTAATTTTTTTTACAGGTTTCCAGTTTAGCGTTACGGAGAAGGTCTAGTGCTAGAATTATTGCTCTCCCTAATACTTTGGTGGTGATACCTCACATGTGGGGTGCGAACACTGTTTACATATGAGGGGGCGTGACCTACGTATGCGTTCATGGCATTGGGGGACAGGGGCGCTTTAAAAAAAAAAAAAAATGTATTATTATTTATTTTATTATATATTTTTTTATTTTTACACTGTCCCTTTTAATTCTTTTTTTTTTTTTTATCACTTTTATTGCTATCACAAGAATTATAACGTTTTTCTTTTTTTGTTTGTTTTTGTTTGTTTTCTTTATATCTGGATATAAGATGGACGTGAAGGTAAAACGTACATAAATGTTGCAATATATAAAATATAAAAAAATCCCTTGTAATAATAATAAAGCATGACAGGTCCTCTTTATGGAAAGATCTGGGGTCAATAAGACAATGGAAAGCATCAGATAAAAAAAAAAAAAAAAAAAACACAATGATATATATATTTTTTTTTTACACTGTCCCTTTTAATTCTTTTTTTTTTCTCTCTTTTATTGCTATCACAAGAATTATAAAGTTTTTTTCTTTTTTGTTTGTATTGTTTGTTTTATTATATCTGTGTATAAGATAGACGTGAAGTTAAACGTATATAAATGTTGTAATATATAAAAAAAAAAGAAGAATTATAAAAAAAAATCCCTTGTGATAAAAATATAGCATGACAGGTCCTCTTTATGGAAAGATCTGGGGTCAATAAGACAATGGAAAGCATCAGATAAAAAAAAAAAACAAAAAAAAAAACACATTGATATTTTTTTTAATTTTTACACTGTACCTTTTAATTCTAATTAAAGAATTATAATGTTTTTTTTTTTTTTTTTTTTTTTGTTTTGTTTGTTTTATTATATTTGTGTATAGGATGGACGTGAAGGTAAACGTATATAAATGTTGTAATATATATATAAAAAAAAAAAAAAATTATAAAAAATCCCTTGTGATAACAATAAAGCACGACAGGTCCTCTTTATGGAAAGATGTGGGGTCAATAAGACAACGGAGAGCATCAGAGACTCGATGAGAACGACGGAGAGCGTTGAGAATAGAAACAAACATGTGAAGAAACCCGTGAATCAACAAGAAGGGACTTATGTGCAAGACGTGGCAGGAAATTGCCGGGAAACTCCGCCGACGTCCTCACCCCCCGACCAAAAGAGAAGAAAGAACTGAATCACCGAAGAAATCCTTCCTGTGATGAGAGAAAGAGATCAAAATAAGATTGAATAAATGCTAATAATCTGGAGAATGTGCCAACGAGTGAAACGAGGAAACAAACAATCGTTGCGATGAAATCTACAGAAGAGAGAAACGAAACTAAGGAAGATGGAGATGGAAGGAAAAAAACTAACAGGAAGATCTTCATCTTCTGTATGGAAGAAGAAGACCCAGGATGGATGGAAGACTCGGGAAGGATGGAAGAACCGGGAAGTATGGAGGACACAGGAAGGATAAAATAGTGGGGAAGGATGGAAAACCTGGAAAGGAAGAAAGACCTGGGAAGAATGGAAGATCTGGAAAGGATGGAAGACCAGGAAGGATGGAAGAACTGGGAAGGATGGAGGACACAGGAAGGATAAAAGACTTGGGAAGGATGGAAAACCTGGAAAGGAAGAAAGGAAAATCTGGAAAGGATGGAAGACCGGGAAGGACGGAAGACCTAGGAAGGATGGAATACCCAGGAAGGATAAAAGACTTGGGATGCATGGAAAACCTGGAAATGAAGAAAGACCTGGGAAGAATGGAAGATCTGGAAAGGATGGAAAACCTGGGAAAGGTGGAAGACCCAGGGAGGATGGAAGTATTGGGAAGGATGGAAAACTCAGGAAACATGGAAGACCCGGGAAGGATGGAAGTCCCAGGAAGGATGGAAGTCTCAGGAAGGATGGAAAACCTGGGAAGAATGGAAGACCTGGAAAGAATGGTAGAGTGGAGAAAAATAGAAGACCCGGGAAGGACGGAAGACCCAGGAAGGATGGAAGACCCAGGAAGGATAAAAGACTTGGGATGCATGGAAAACCTGGAAATGAAGAAATACCTGGGAAGAATGGAAGATCTGGAAAGGATGGAAAACCTGGGAAAGGTGGAAGACCCAGGGAGGATGGAAGTATTGGGAAGGATGGAAAACTCAGGAAACATGGAAGACCTGGGAAGGATGGAAGTCCCAGAAAGGATGGAAGTCTCAGGAAGGATGGAAAACCTGGGAAGAATGGAAGACCTGGAAAGAATGGTAGAGTGGAGAAAGAAAGAAGACCCGGGAAGGAGGGAAGACCCAGGAAGGATGGCAGAGCTGGGGAGAATGGAAGACCTGTGAAGAATGAAAGACTTGGAAAGGATGGAAGACCGGGAAGGATAGAAGACCCAGGAATGATGGAAGACGCAGACAGGATGAAAGATCTGGGAAGGATGTCCCACAACACCAGGCTATGGGGATAACAAATGATGAGATAATACAAGCAATACAAAGCTTGGGTACCAACAAGGCCACCGGCATTGATGAAATGCCAATTGATATGGTAAGACCCCGTTGACACCGTTGACCGTGTTTTCTGGTGCTGATGCAGAGATCAAAACTCCAAAACAAAATTGACCCGATGTGATATGAAAATTGAGCCACTGTGATTGGACGAGAAGACGACACCATCGAGAGCATCACCACCACTCTAAGAACTCTGCTAGCAAATCAGATCGACAAGCAAAGACTCAGACATGGTATCCTCATAGAAAAACTCTTGAAGAAGATGTCAGCCTCAGAACTGTTATCTATAACAAACAGCGAGGTGAAGATTTGTGAGGAGTTTGGGTTTGGGTTCAACTTTGGGTTCGCAAGACCCCAGAATGGAGCTATCAGTCCTGGATCAATCAGCCGTGATCAGGACGTTCCCACCCCACAGCTGAACATACACAAAGGGGAAGGAGTGATTGTGACATCAGTGACCTCATATGGCCACAATGGGTCAATGACTTTGGCCATACAATGACAATACAAAATGAAGGTCCCGTTAATGCACACAGTTCCTTCATAGACTCTATATGGCAATTACTTTTTCTTCAGAGATTCTATAAGGCACTTTCTCTTTTTTGGATACTCTACATGGCGGTTTCTTTTCTTCGGTGACTCTACATGTCAGTTCCATTTTCTTAGAGAAACATGGCAGTTTCTTCTTCCTCAGATACTCTACATGGCATCTTCTTTTTCTTAAGAGACTCTAGATGGCCATTTATTTTTCTCTAGAGATTCTATAAGGCACTTCCACTCCTTCAGAGACCCTACATGGCAGATTCTTTCCTTCAGAGACCCTACATGGCAGTTTCCTTGTCTTAAGAGATTCCACATGGCGTTTTTTTTTTTTGTCTCAGAAAATCTACAAGGCAGTTTCCACTTTTTCAGACTATATGTTGGTTTCTTTGTCCTCAGAGAGTCTGCAAGGCAGTTTCTTCCCTTCAGAGACCCTACATGGTGGTCTCCCCTTCTTCAGAGACCCTACATGGTGGTCTCCCCTTCTTCAGAGACTCTACATAGTGGTCTCCCCTTCTTCAGAGACCCTACATGGTGGTCTCCCCTTCTTCAGAGACCCTACATGGTGGTCTCCCCTTCTTCAGAGACCCTACATGGTGGTCTCCCTTTCTTCAGAGACTCTACATAGTGGTCTCCCCTTCTTCAGAGACCCTACATGGTGGTCTCCCCTTCTTCAGAGACCCTACATGGTGGTCTCCCCTTCTTCAGAGACCCTACATGGTGGTCTCCCCTTCTTCAGAGACCCTACATGGTGGTCTCCCCTTCTTCAGAGACACTACATGGCAGTTTCTTTGTCTTGAGAGACTCTACGTGGTGGTTTTCCCTTCTTCATAGACTCTGTAGTGCACTTCCTATTATGTAGTGACTATACATAGAAATTTATTTTCTTCAAAGACCCCACATGGCCTCTTTTCCTTTGGGGACTGTACCAGGCAGTTAGTTAGACTCCAAGTTGGTCAAGTAGTAAGTGGGGTAATCTTCACCTCTTCCCCAGCAGTGGAAAACCTTCACTGATGCAGAGAGTATCTTTATCGTTACACTGGATGTAACGGGAGGTGTGGTGACCCGTGACCCCTTCTCACGGGACTGGTCCGTGGAACCTTGCAACAGTGTCCTCAACAGTGGACAGAGGGGGCACATAACTGCCTAGGCCACATTAGGTTCATCTTGGTCTCTGCTACTTATAGGCTTGAAGAACCCATCAGGCAGTTCTCCATTCTACTGCTCATGCCCATGTGCATTGACTCTGGCCCACCTACAGCTTGAGCACCTCCAGTTACTCAGAGCTCCATCCTCCTCAGATTTCTGGGGAGAGGAATAATACAATTCATGTGTAGGCAGTGGGCAGTGATAGGACCACCTGATTGTGTCTATCTAGATAAGTGATGGCGAACCTTGGCACCCCAGATGTTTTGGAACTACATTTCCCATGATGCTCATCCACTCTGCAGTGTAGTTGAGCATCATGGGAAATGTAGTTCCAAAACATCTGGGGTGCCAAGGTTCGCCATCACTGATCTAGATACATTGATGGTTGGATCAGTTTAGTATGATCGTGTCTCTGTGGACATGTTTCTGCTTGGGTCGGTATGGTACTGGTTGTGTTTCCGAGGACATGTTTCTGGTTGGGTTAGTATGGTACTGAGTATGTCTCTGCGGACATGTTTCTGGTTTGGTCAGTATAGTACAGATTTTGTCTCTGCAGACATATTTCTGGTTGGGTCAGTATGGCAGTGGTTGCTTCTATGTGGACATGTTTCTCGTTGGGTCAGTATAGTACAGATTGTTTCTCTGCAGACATGTTTCTGGTTGGGTCTGTATGGTAGTAATTGTTTCTCTGTGGACATGTTTTTGTTTGGTTCATTGTGGTAGTGATTGTGTCTCTGTGGACATGTTTCTGGTTGGGTCAGTATGGGAGTGATTGCTTCTATGTGGACATGTTTCTGGTTGGGTCAGTATGGTAGTGATTGTGTCTCTGTGGAAATGTTTCGGTTTGGGTCAGTATGGTAGTGATTGTGTCTCTGCGGAAATGTTTCGGTTTGGGTCAGTATGGTAGTGATTGTGTCTCTGTGGAAATGTTTCGGTTTGGGTCAGTATGGTAGTGATTGTGTCTCTTTGGAAATGTTTCGGTTTGGGTCAGTATGGTAGTGATTGTGTCTCTGTGGAAATGTTTCGGTTTGGGACAGTATGGTAGTGATTGCGTCTCTGCGGACATGTTTCTGGTTGGGTCAGTATGGTAGTGATTGCGTCTCTGCGGACATGTTTCAGGTTTGGTCAGTATGGTAGTGATTGTGTCTCTGCGGAAATGTTTCGGTTTGGGTCAGTATGGTAGTGATTGCGTCTCTGCGGACATGTTTCTGGTTGGGTCAGTATGGTAGTGATTGCGTCTCTGCGGACATGTTTCTGGTTGGGTCAGTATGGTAGTGATTGCGTCTCTGCGGACATGTTTCTGGTTTGGTCAGTATGGTAGTGATTGTGTCTCTGTGGAAATGTTTCGGTTTGGGTCAGTATGGTAGTAATTGTGTCTCTGCGGAAATGTTTCGGTTTGGGTCAGTATGGTAGTGAGTGTGTCTCTGTGGAAATGTTTCGGTTTGGGTCAGTATGGTAGTGATTGCGTCTCTGCGGACATGTTTCTGGTTTGGTCAGTATGGTAGTGATTGTGTCTCTATGGACATGTTTCTCGTTGGGTCAGTATTGTAGTGATTGAGTCTATGTAGACATGTTTCTGGTTGGGTCAGTATGGTAGTGATTGTGTCTCCGTGGACATGTTTCTCGTTGGGTCAGTATTGTAGTGATTGAGTCTATGTAGACATGTTTCTGGTTTGGTCAGTATGGTAGTGATTGTGTCTCTGTGGAAATGTTTCGGTTTGGGTCAGTATGGTAGTAATTGTGTCTCTGCGGAAATGTTTCGGTTTGGGTCAGTATGGTAGTGATTGTGTCTCTGCGGAAATGTTTCGGTTTGAGTCAGTATGGTAGTGATTGCGTCTCTGCGGACATGTTTCTGGTTTGGTCAGTATGGTAGTAATTGTGTCTCTGTGGAAATGTTTCGGTTTGGGTCAGTATGGTAGTGATTGTGTCTCTATGGACATGTTTCTCGTTGGGTCAGTATGGTAGTAATTGTGTCTCTGCGGAAATGTTTCGGTTTGGGTCAGTATGGTAGTGATTGTGTCTCTATGGACATGTTTCTCGTTGGGTCAGTATTGTAGTGATTGAGTCTATGTAGACATGTTTCTGGTTGGGTCAGTATGGTAGTGATTGTGTCTCTATGGACATGTTTCTCGTTGGGTCAGTATGGTAGTGATTGTGTCTCTGTGGACATGTTTCTGATTGATTTTCATAGACACATTCCTCATTGGGTCAGTATGGAATTGGTTGTGTTTCTGGAGACACATTTCTTCATTAACATTCAATTTTCTAATGCAGTTATCTAATCCGCTATGCTCTATGGTTAGTTCCTATTTTTTATGCACAGAGGTGTATGTGTGCTGTGTGTGCATATGTTGAGGATGGGGTAGCAACATCCAAAATATTTGCTAGGAGAAGGTGGAGAGAGGATTGCTCGATGTGGTTGACCTAGGGAAGGAAAAGTATGAAATCATCTCTGATGACAGGTACACTTTAATTCATTGATGTCTGTGGGTGCTACCTCTTGATAATTAGGGCCGCGGTCTCTCTCTATATAAATGCTTCATCTGAACTCCTGGCTGTCCTCAGACTCACAGATGCAGCTCAGGCCCATACTGTGGCCCCCGTGGCCCCTTTGTGGTATAGTAAAGATGTAGAGTAAAAAATAGATAACAACCCAAAGTCAGCAGTGAGGCCGTCCGGTGACTGACCCGCCGGTGAAGAACTGTTTTGCTTTCTAGAATTTAACCTTCAGAATTCCCGTCTGTCCCCCGGTCATCGTCCTTTACAGCTGGAAATGTATGTATGGCTGGAAGATGACTGACTCCGCCCCTTAGAGGAACACACCACTTATAATAAATATTATCCTGACCCCTCTATACGTAGGACATGTATGAACGCTCATCCCGCCCATCGGAGGAACACTCCAATCATAGTAAATAATTTCCAGCATTCCAAGTGATTACCATCCCAGCAATAATCCCCCACCCCCGGGATAACGGCCAATCATAGCCAGTATTCTCTGCTTCTCCGTGGTCCCGAAAATAAGCCCGGGATAATGCAGCCAATGGGTTCCCGGGGTCCCAGCTCCGCCCCTCTCTCCAAACGGACTGCCGCCCCGCCTACACATTGGAGGATGAGGGGAAGAGGAAGGCTGCTTGGCTTTTTAGAAGCACTATGAAAAGCCTTCTGATTCCATCTCTTGCTCATACTGTAATTATTATATTTCTTATAAAGGATCATAAATATTCCTATAAACATGTTTCTAGTCATCAAAATCATATCTTTGTATTACATATGATCATTTCCAATAGACATATTTATATGGAATGTATATATATATATATATATATATATATATATATATATATATATATATATATATATATATATATATATATATATATATATATATATATATATATATATATATATATCAGATCACTGCTATAGAAATCTTCAGCCCTGATGAAGGGAGATCTTTGTCTAAATCCTGAAACGTGTTGTAATGTAATGTAATTATGTCTTTTTTTTAAGGCCGTATCTAGACTGATCCCAATGGATTGGCGCTCTCCTCCCTTACCTGAACACAATTTTACTGAACCTGTCACTCAACTAGATGAGAGGAGGAGCCTAATGGGTGGAGTCAGCCTCAGGCTTCTTATATCTAGGGATTTCCAGCAGTGAGATCTTCCAGCCATAATACCCGTCTCTGTTCCAGCCCACCCAGAGGTATTGGGTGTCTCTGCCCACCTCTTTTTACATGCTGCCTGTTCATTCTGTGCTGCATATACACTGATCAGCCATCACATTACAGGTAAAGTGAATAACATTGATTATCTGGTTACAATGGCCCGTGAAAGTTGGTGGGATATATAAGGCAGCAAGTGAACATGTTGTCCCTGAGGGTGATGTGTTGAAAGCTGAAAAAATGGACAATTATAAGGATTGGAGGGACTTTGACAAGGACCAAATTATAATGTGTAGACGACTGGGTGAGAGCAATGCCAAAACTGTAGATCTTGTGGGATGTTCCCGATCTGTAGTGGTCAGGACCGACCAAGGAAGGAGAACCAGAGAACCCACAGGGTCATGGACAGCCAAAGCTCATTAATGCAGAAGGGGAGAGCAGGTTCTTTGATGGAGGTGGGGAGGGAAGGCTCATTGATGGAGGTGGGGAGGGAAGGCTCATTGATGGAGGTGGGAGAGGGAAAGCTCAGTGATGGAGGTGGGGGAGGGAAGCCTCATTGATGGAGGTGGGGGAGGAAAGGCACGTTGATGGAGTTGGGGGAGGGATGGCTCAGTGATGGAGGTGGGGGAGGGAAGGCTCATTAATGGAGGTGGGGTGAGCTCATTGATGGAGGTGGGAAGGGAAGACTCATTGATGGAGGTGGGGTGAGCTCATTGATGGAGGTGGGGAGGGAAGGCTCATTGATGGTGGTGGGGAGGGAAGGCTCATTGATGGAGGTGGGGGAGGGAAGGCTCATTGATGGAGGTGGGGAGGGAAGGCTCATTGATGGAGGTGGGAGGGAAGGTTCATTGATGGAGGTGGGGAGGGAAGGCTCATTGATGGAGGTGGGGAGCGAGGGTTCATTGATGGAGGTGGGAGGGAAGGTTTATTGATGGAGGTGGGGGGAGGCTCATTGATGGAGGTGGGGGGGAGGTTCATTGATGGAGGTGGGGAGGGAAGGCTCATTGATGGAGGTGGAAGGGAAGGCTCATTGATGGTGGTGGGGAGGGAAGGCTCATTGATGGAGGTGGGGAGGGAAGGCTCATTGATGGAGGTGGGAGGGAAGGTTCATTGATGGAGGTGGGGAGGGAAGGCTCATTGATGGAGGTGGGGAGCGAGGGTTCATTGATGGAGGTGGGGAGGGAAGGTTCATTGATGGAGGTGGGGGGAGGCTCATTGATGGAGGTGGGGGGAGGCTCATTGATGGAGGTGGGGAGGGAAGGCTAATTGATGGAGGTGGGGAGCGAGGGTTCATTGATGGAGGTGGGAGGGAAGGTTCATTGATGGAGGTGGGGGGAGGCTCATTGATGGAGGTGGGGGGAGGCTCATTGATGGAGGTGGGGGGGAGGCTCATTGATGGAGGTGGGGGGGAGGTTCATTGATGGAGGTGGGGAGGGAAGGCTCATTGATGGAGGTGGAAGGGAAGGCTCATTGATGGTGGTGGGGAGGGAAGGCTCATTGATGGAGGTGGGGAGGGAAGGCTCATTGATGGAGGTGGGAGGGAAGGTTCATTGATGGAGGTGGGGGGAGGCTCATTGATGGAGGTGGGGAGGGGAGGCTCATTGATGGAGGTGGGAGGGAAGGTTAATTGATGGAGGTGGGGAGGGAAGGCTCATTGATGGAGGTGGGGAGCGAGGGTTCATTGATGGAGGTGGGGAGGGAAGGTTCATTGATGGAGGTGGGGGGAGGCTCATTGATGGAGGTGGGGGGGAGGTTCATTGATGGAGGTGGGGAGGGAAGGCTCATTGATGGAGGTGGAAGGGAAGGCTCATTGATGGAGGTGGGGAGGGAAGGCTCATTGATGGAGGTGGGGAGGGAAGGCTCATTGATGGAGGTGGGGGAGGGAAGGCTCGTTGATGGAGGTGGGGAGGGAAGGCTTATTAATGGGGGTGGGGAGGGAAGGCTTATTAATGGGGGTGGGGAGGGAAGGCTCAGTAATGGGGGTGGGGAGGGAAGGCTCATTATTGGAGGTGCGGGGGGGGGGGGGGGCTCTGGTGCATGTAGTCCCATCCAATAGAAGGGCTACTGGAGTTTAAATGGCTAAAAAAGTAAATGCTGGTTCTCATAGGAAGGTGTCAGAACATACAGAGCGTCGCAGTTTGTTTTGCATGGGGCTGTTTAGCTGTAGAGCGGTCAGGGTGCTCATGCTGATCTGTGTACACAGCCAAAGCACCTACAATGGACACGTGAGCCTCAGAACTGGACCACGACGGAAGATTGGAAGAAGGCGGCCTGGTCTGATGAATTCAAGGAGCTTCTACTGACAGCTCGGTTCCAGATACCACAGCATACCTTCAGAGACCTAGCGGAGTCCATGCCTGGACGGGTTATGGTGGGTGGTCATAACATTATGGCTGATTGGTGTAAGGTGTTAATCAAAGAGAATCCAATGACGCAAATCTGTTATTTCTTCTCTTCTATGGAGCTCAGTAATGCTGATATCCGACCTTCCAGTTAAAGCCGTGGTCTCCTGTTAAGTCACCTATAAAAAGTCTCCAATCTTTGTAGGATCCACAGTGATAAAAGTAGAAACTCCCTCAGGGCTTTGTCTGTTTTATAACGTCTCACATGGCATTGCCAATAAAGTTTTTATAAACAGCTCAGACTTTGTAGTCAATCCGGATCCAGCTGGCTTCGACCCCTCCAGCAAATATTTCCCATAATTCTGGTTTACTAGAAGATCTGAATCGTGTGTCCTTCATATCTCCCATTGTCTGCAGGTTCTAAAGATCAAAAGAACTCCCAAAATTAAAGGGCCTCTCCACCCAAAACTGATATCTTAGTGTTTTAGTGAACGTGGAGCCACCAAACCACCGGATTGTCTTTTCTGTCTCATAGAGACTTTGTTGATAAGATCTCTACACTCCCAGGTCTTGCACATCTTCTGCACCCATTATGAGGAGGTGCCACCATACCTGCCGGATTTTTATTTATGTTATATTATGGAGAATATACCAGGGAGACTCTGGGATGTACAAAGGTGGGTGGGAACAAAGGTGGGCAAAGACAGCCCATGAGGGGCAAGACTACAAAAAGATGATGGGGGGCAGCCAATAAGGGGCAATGTCAGGCAAAGGTGGAAAGAAACATCCAAAGTTGGGTGGAGATGGCCCATGAGGGTCAAGATCACACAAAGATGGACAGGAACA
Source organism: Lithobates pipiens (assembly GCF_037356315.1). Lineage (NCBI taxonomy): Eukaryota > Metazoa > Chordata > Amphibia > Anura > Ranidae > Lithobates > Lithobates pipiens. Next base: position 4,041,463 of record NW_027507788.1, read on the forward strand.
GCCTATGAGAGGCAAGAATACACAAAGTTTGGGTGGAGACAGCCCATGAGGGGCAAGACTACAAAAAGATGATTGGGGGGCAGCCAATAAGGGGCATGGTCAGGCAAAGGTGGAAAGGAACATCCAAAGGTGGGTGGGGACAGCCCATGAGGGCCAAGATCACACAAAGATGGACAGGAACAGCCTATGAGAGCGGCGGGCGGGATCCCCGCCGGTCCGACAAGCGATCGCATGCACGAGCGCAGGAACAGGGATTTGTGTGTGTAAACACACAAATCCCCTGTTCTGTCAGGGGAGAGGAGACATATCATTTGCTCCTACTAAGTAGGAACAACGATATGTCTCCTCCCCCAGTCAGTCCCATCCCCTCACAGTTAGAACACATCCAGGGAACACGCATTTAACCCCTTGATCGCCCCCTAGTGATAACCCCCCTTCCCTGCCAGTGACAATTACACAGTAATCTGTGCATTTTTGCAGCACTGATCGCTGTATAAATGTCAATGGTCCCAAAAATGTGTCAAAAGTGTCCGATCTGTCCGCTGCAGTGTTGCAGTACTGCTAAAGATCGCAGTAAAAAAATGTTTTAAAAAATAAAAAAAATACAGTGAAAAATACCATAAATCTATCCGCTATCTTGTAGACGCTATAACTTTTGCGCAAACCAATCAATATACGCTTGTTGCAATTTTCTTTACCAAAGATATGTAGAGGAATATATATTGGCCTAAACTGAGGAAGAAATTTGTAAATTTTGGGGATATTTATTATAGAAAAAAGTAAGAAAATATTGTTTTTTTTTTTTATTTATTTACGCTCTATTTCTTATTTAATAGCACAAAAAATAAAAACCACCAAAAGAAAGCTCTATTTGTGGGGGGGGGGGGAAGGATGTCGATATTGTTTGGGTGCAGCGTCGCACGACCGCGCAATTATCAGTTAAAGCGACGCAGCGCCGTATTGCAAAAAATTACCTGGTCATTAAAGAGGAAGTAAACCCTGATGGGTTTACTTCCTCTTTCATTCCCTGCAAAGGTAAAGCATAATGGACTACTATGCATCGCATCGCATCGCATCGCATAGTAGCCCATTATGTGTCACTTACCTGACAAGGGAGCCAGCGAAGTCACCGCTGTCCCCTGTAGTCCGGAGCCTCCATCTTCTCGGTGGGGTCTCGCAGCTCCGCCGCTGTCATTCGGCGAAGCCGCGATGACGTCACTCCCGCGCATGCGTCACTCCCGCAGCTCCATCGTTGGAAATGCCGAGATCAGTGCGCTTGCGCGCCGCTGTCTACGGCGCATGCGCCTTAGACAGCGGTGGCTGTCTTCAGGCAAATATCTCCTAAACCGTATAGGTTTAGGAGATATTTCTTGGACCTACAGGTAAGCCTTACTCTAGGCTCACCTGTAGGTCAAAGTGGTTTGTAAGGGTTTACAACCACTTTAAGCAGCCAAATCTTGTAAGTGGTTAATAACACCTGTTAGTAAGTAATACGTATTTCTTAAAGGACATATGTGTGTGTGTGTGTATTATTGTACAAATCTTAGTTCCCAGACATATTTATTAATATTTATATACAAAGTCTGGGCGTATCGCCAAGCTGTCTACAAATATTTCCTAGTTCTCACGATTCGTATCACCTTTTCTATAATAATAATAATAATAATAATAATAATAATAATATTGCCACATGTGAGACTGGCCAACTAAAAGCAATCGTTAAAGACTCGCTCTAAGTTAAGTCACAGTAAAGCACAAAGTACGTACATAATTAAGGGGCGGGGGGGGTCTTTACAATCCTCCCCTTCGATCCTCCAATAGGATCACTAGTTATAGGTCCACCAAAAGAAGGTTAAGAGTTTAAAGAGATCCCAATGGCAGCTGTTTCAGTTCACATGTCCTCTCCGGTCGCTCAGAAGAACTACACAGCAATCTGCTTAAATGCAAATTGTCTGTAATTTTAGCAGTGTTTTTAGTATTTTTTGGGGGGGGGGGGTTGGACGTGGTCATTTGGGGTCCAAGCGATAAGCTGTTATAGTGCATATTGTCACACCCGATTGCCCTCCCTTCTTTGACAATACCCTCAAGCACTGTGGAAGTGCTGAGAGAAGCACTGGAGCTTGGAGACCGTGCAGGAACCATGAAGCTTGGAGCCCATGCAGGAACCATGAAGCTTGGAGCCTGTGCAGGAACCATGAAGCTTAGAGCCCATGCAGGAACCATAAAGCTTGGAGCCTGTGCAGGAACCATGAAGCTTGGAGCCTGTGCAGGAACCATGAAGCTTGGAGCCCATGCAGGATTCATAAAGCTTGGAGCCTGTGCAGGAACCATGAAGATTGGAGCCCATGCAGGAACCATAAAGCTTGGAGCCTGTGCAGGAACCATGAAGCTTGGAGCCTGTGCAGGAACCATGAAGCTTGGAGCCCGTGCAGGAACCATAAAGCTTGGAGCCTGTGCAGGAACCATGAAGCTTGGAGCCTGTGCAGGAACCATGAAGCTTGGAGCCTGTGCAGGAACCATGAAGCTTGGAGCCCATGCAGGAACCATAAAGCTTGGAGCCTGTGCAGGAACCATGAAGCTTGGAGCCCATGCAGGATTCATAAAGCTTGGAGCCTGTGCAGGAACCATGAAGCTTGGAGCCTGTGCAGGAACCATGAAGCTTGGAGCCCATGCAGGATTCATAAAGCTTGGAGCCTGTGCAGGAACCATGAAGCTTGGAGCCTGTGCAGGAACCATGAAGCTTGGAGCCTGTGCAGGAACCATGAAGCTTGGAGCCTGTGCAGGAACCATGAAGCTTGGAGCCCGTGCAGGATTCATAAAGCTTGGAGCCTGTGCAGGAACCATGAAGCTTGGAGCCTGTGCAGGAACCATGAAGCTTGGAGCCTGTGCAGGAACCATGAAGCTTGGAGCCTGTGCAGGAACCATGAAGCTTGGAGCCTGTGCAGGATTCATAAAGCTTGGAGCCTGTGCAGGAACCATGAAGCTTGGAGCCTGTGCAGGAACCATGAAGCTTGGAGCCTGTGCAGGAACCATGAAGCTTGGAGCCTGTGCAGGAACCATGAAGCTTGGAGCCTGTGCAGGATTCATAAAGCTTGGAGCCTGTGCAGGAACCATGAAGCTTGGAGCCTGTGCAGGAACCATGAAGCTTGGAGCCTGTGCAGGAACCATGAAGCTTGGAGCCTGTGCAGGATTCATAAAGCTTGGAGCCTGTGCAGGAACCATGAAGCTTGGAGCCTGTGCAGGATTCATAAAGCTTGGAGCCTGTGCAGGAACCATGAAGCTTGGAGCCTGTGCAGGAACCGTAAAGCTTGGAAGCCGTGCAGGAACCATGAAGCTTCGAGCCCCTTGCAGGAACCATATAGCTTGGAGCCAGTGCAGGAACCATGAAGCATTGATCCCGTGCAGGAACCATAAAGCTTGAAGCCCGGGCAGGAACCATGAAGCTTGGAGCCCGTGCAGGAACCATGAAGCTTGGAGCCCTTGCAGGAACCATGAAGCTTGGAGCCCATGCAGGAACCATGAAGCTTGGAGCCCGTGCAGGAACCATGAAGCTTGGAGCCCTTGCAGGAACAATGAAGCTAGGAACCCATGCAGGAACCATGAAGCTTGGAGCCCGTGCATGAACCATAAAGCTTGGAGCCTGTGCAGGAACCATGAAGCTTGGAGCCCTTGCAGGAACCATGAAGCTTGGAGCCCATGCAGGAACCATGAAGCTTGGAGCTCATGCAGGAACCATGAAGCTTGGAGCCCGTGCATGAACCATAAAGCTTGGAGCCTGTGCAGGAACCATGAAGCTTGGAGCCCTTGCAGGAACCATGAAGCTTGGAGCCCATGCAGGAACCATGAAGCTTGGAGCCCGTGCAGGAACCATAAAGCTTGGAGCCCTTGCAGGAACAATGAAGCTAGGAACCCATGCAGGAACCATGAAGCTTGGAGCCCATGCAGGAACCATAAAGCTTGGAGCCCTTGCAGGAATAATGAAGCTAGGAACCCATGCAGGAACCATGAAGCTTGGAGCCCGTGCAGGAACCATGAAGCTTGGAGCCCGTGCAGGAACCATGAAGCTTGGAGCCCGTGCAGGAACCATGAAGCTTGTGGGCATATTAAGAAACCTAGGCAGATAAGAACATGTCATAGAGACATAAGTAAGATAGGGAACTCCCTTCCACACACCCAGACACTTGAGAGGAAGGTGTTTATGTATGTTTGTAAATGACCTTAAAGTGATCAGGGCTTATTTTATTCATGCAACCAGTAATTGGTAGTTTTACAGATAAGTTTCTGTTGACTGTAAAGACGCACAGCGTTCCTCAGCAAAGGTTCGCCTCCATCTTGCGAATGCCAGTGGGCAGCTTGGCACAGTCAGTATAGCGTATTTTTGAGTGTGACAACTTTAAGTCTGAGAGAGACAATGAATGTACAAATATGGCCTACAGCAATACAAAAAAAAGGGGGGGGGGGGGGAGAAGAAAGGGAGGAGAAGGAAGGAAAGAAAAAAAAAGAAAAAGAGAGAAAAAAGGGAGGAGAAGGAGGAAAGAAAATTTTTTTAAAAGGGAGACGAAAGGGAGGAGAAGGAAGGAAAGAAAAAAAAAAAGAAAAAGGGAGGAAAATGAGGAAAGAAAAAAAAAGAAGAAAAGGGAGAAGAAGGAAGGAAAGAAAAAAAAAGAAAAAGGGAGGAAAGGGGAAGGAGAAGGAGGGAAAGAAAAAAAAATTAAAAAAGGGAGAAGGAAGGAAAGACAAAAAAAGAAAAAGGTAGAAAAAAGGGAGGAGAAGGAAGGAAAGAAAAAAAAAAGAAAAAGGTAGAAAAAAGGGAGGAGGAGGAGGGAAAGAAAAAAAAAGAAAAAAGGGAGAAGAAAGGGAGGAGAAGGAAGGAAAGAAAAAAAAAAGAAAAAGGGAGGGAAAGGGGAGGAGAAGGAGGGAAAGAAAAAAAAAGAAAAAAGGGAGAAGAAAGGGAGGAGAAGGAAGGAAAGAAAAAAAAAAGAAAAAGGGAGGGAAAGGGGAGGAGAAGGAGGGAAAGAAAAAAAAATTAAAAAAGGGAGAAGGAAGGAAAGACAAAAAAAGAAAAAGGGAGAAAAAAGGGAGGAGAAGGAGGAAAGAAAAAAAAAATTAAAAAAGGGAGACGAAAGGGAGGAGAAGGAAGGAAAGAAGAAAAGGGTAGAAAAAAGGGAGGAGAAGGAGGGAAAGAAAAAAAAATTAAAAAAGGGAGAAGAAAGGGAGGAGAAGGAGGAAAGAAAAAAGAAAAGAAAAAGGGAGAAGAAGCGGGGCTATGGGAAAATGTAAGGAATTTTACAGAGATAATCCTGTGTGAATGCTGGGACTCTCATGCCGCTGTCGGACTTTCCGGCAGAAAAAGTCAGACGGAATCTTTTCATCGGATATTCCGATCTTTCTGTGGGCCTCATCTGACTTTTTTTTTTTTTTTTTGAAAATTCCGACGGACCTAGAAATAAAACATGTTTGAAATATTTCCGACGGAACCAATTCCTATCGGGGGAAAACTATGTATCTATCTACCTATCGGGGCTCGTCTGTACGCTGTTCCGACGCACCAAAAACGACGCATGCTCTGAAGCAAGTACGAGACGGAAGCTATTGGCTACCGGCTACTGAACTTCCTTTTTCTAGTCCCGTCGTACGTGTTGTATGTCACCGCGTTCTTGACAGTCGGACTTTGGTCTGATCATGTGTAGGCAAGACAGTTTCAGCGGGAAAAAAACGGTCGTGTGTACGAGACATTAGTTCCACATCTTTTGTTTGTGTCATGTCGGGTCGGTGCAGATATGACCCCCCCTCCCCCCCCCTCCCTTGCCCCCCACCCCTCCCCTTTCTCTTTCTCATGAAAAAGAAGATGTTCAGAAGACGGTTGGCAAGGTCACACGTGATATTGTTGTTATTTCTCACAACAATATGTGCCAGTTTAATTAATCTAATAATAAACAATATAATCACCAATTGTTTTGAATCTGTTTCCCAGACTTGGTAAAATGAAGTATTATTTAAAATTGTACTTGGTATAAAAAACACAAAATAACTTTATTCTTTGATAGTGGAAACAGTACATAAAAAAAAAAAAAAAAGAAGGGAAATTAAAGCGGAGGTCCACCCTAAAGTGGACCTTCCGCTCATCGGAACCCTCCCCCCCTCCGGCGCCACAATTGGCACCTTTCAGGGGGGAGGGGGGTGCAGGTACCTGTACAGTACAGGTAACTGCACCCACTTCCGGGATAGCTCTCTGCGGAAAGGGGCGTAGATTACGCCCCTTTCTGCAAGTGCCCGCCCCTTTCCGCAAGTGCCCCGCTGCCTGCTGGGAAACACACAGATCCCAGAGGCAGCGGGGAGTGTCCTTATTGCGCAGCGCGACTCGCGCATGCGCAGTAGGGAACCGAGAAATGAAGCCGAAAGGCTCCACTTCCTGATTCCCATACCCAAGATGGCGGCGGCAGCACCCGAGAGACAATCTAGAGATCGGCTTCGGGTGCCGACATCGCGGGCGCGCTGGGCGGGTAAGTGTCACTATTTTAAAAGTCAGCAGCTGCAGTATTTGTAGCTGCTGGATTTAAAAAAAAAACGCGGAGTCCCGGCGGACTCCCGCTTTAAGTAAAGTGTCCTCCTTTAACCACTTAAAGCGGGGTGCGTCGGCATTCTTAATGTGGGCAAAAGTGAAGCTACAGGCGGGCACCCACTGCGTATGCGCAAGCGGTGCCGCACGCCGTGATACGCCGCGCAGCCATCTGGGACACGTGACTGACTGCGCCGAGGGGAAGTGACTTCAGGTGCCCGGGCACTGAAGGAGGCAGACTACGAGGGACCCCCTAGCAACGGGCATTTAGAGGTAAGTTAAAAAAAAACATTTCCAAATGTTTTTTTTTTTTTATTTATTTATTTAGGAATTTTAATCATATTTTTTATTTTTGGGGGAAACACCACTTTAAGGACCTATTTTTCAGACTCGGTGTAAACAATTTAAAATCTTTTTTTTCTTTTGCTGGAAAATGACTTAGAACCCCCATGAAAAAAAAAAAAAAATTCTAACACCCTAGAGCAGTGATGGCGAACCTCGGCACCCCAGATGTTTTGGAACTACATTTCCCATGATGCTCCACTACACTGCAGAGGGCATGAGCATCATGGGAAATGTAGTTCCAAAACATCTGGAGTGCCGAGGTTCGCCATCACTGCCCTAGAGAATAAAATGGCGGTTGTTGCAATACTTTATGTCACACCGTATTTGCGCAGCCGTCTTACAAGCACACTTTTTTTTTTTGAAAAACAAAAATACTCCATTCTTATTTAATAAAAAAAGACAACAAAACCTGTTGATGGTGTCAGAAGTATTTGGGGTGGGTAGAGGTAGGGGCGGACTGACCATTGGGGCACTCGGGCACTGCCCGAGGGCCCCATGCCATCAGGGTTGCCAACCTCAATAAAACCAGGGACAGTATGTAAAAATATATATTTTTTTAAATCCCAAGATTATAGCTGCCCCACCTCTCCAGTACCTTTTCAGTGTGTGTAAGTGTATTCTGTGTGTATACTGTGTGTGCGTGTGTGTATACTGTGTGCCCCCATAATCTCCTATTGCCCAGAGGGCCTCATGAGTTGTCAGTCTGCCCCTGGGTAGAGGCCACCTTTTTTGGTTGCCCTCCTATAAACGCACTCAAAGTCAGGTTATAGTAACCTATCAGGCATGATCAGACAAAGGTGGATAGGAACATCCAAAGTTTGGTGGGGACAGCCCATAAGGGGGCAAGATCACATGTAGGTGGGCAGGGACAGCCTATGAGGGGGGGGGGGGCAGAATCACACAAAGACTAGGTGAGGACAATCCATGAAGGGCAAGATTACATGAAGGTCGGGGGGAGGGGCATGATCAGACAAAGGTGGAAAGGAACATCCAAAGTTGGGTGTGGAGAGGCAAGATTACACAAAGGTGGGTGGAGACAGCACATAAGGAGCAAGATTACACAAATGTGGACAGGGACAGCCCATGAGGGGCAGAATCACACAAAGAAGGATGGGGAAAACCCATGAGGGTCAGGATGCCACAAACATGGGTGAGGACAGTCCATAAGGGGCAGGATAACACAAAGATGAATAAAGACAGCCCATGAGGGGCATGATCTGACAGAGGTAGATAGGAACACTAAAGGTTGGCTGGGGACAGCCCATGAGGGGCAGGATCATACAAAGATTGGGTGAGGACAGCCTATGGAAGGCAAGATTACACAAAGGTGGGCAATGATAATCCATGACGGGCAAGATTACACAAAGATGGGGGGCAGCCAATAAGGGGCATGATCAGACAAAGGTGGAAAGGAACATCCAAAGTTGGATGGAGACACCCCATGATGGGGCAAGATCACACAATGATGGGCAGGAACAGCTTATGAGTGGCAAGATTACACAAAGGTTGGGACAGCACATAAGGAACAAGATTACACAAATGTGGACAGGGACAGCCCATGAGGGGCAGAATTACACAAAGATGGATGGGGAAAACCCATAAGGGGCACTATCTGAAAAATATGGATAGGAACACACAAAGTTGGGTGGGGACAGCCCATAAGGGGCAAGTTCACAGAGAGGTGGGTGGTAATAGCCTATAAGGGACAAGATCACACAGAGGAGGACCGGGACAGCCCATGAGGGGCAAGATCACACAGAGGAGGACCGGGACAGCCCATGAGGGGCAAGATCACACAGAGGAGGACCGGGACAGCCCATGAGGGGCAAGCTCACACAGAAACCCACAAGTGGACAAGAACAGAGTTAGGAATAACGACAGAGAGGGGTAGAGCATCCATAATTTAATAAGCTAATGGGTGACTTGTTCCCCCTGTCTATAACTAAAATATCATTTCTGTGTGGATTGACCTTTTAACATATGGGGGAAACACTGCATGCATTAAGCATTCGAATTTGCCCTGTGTGGGGCTTTCTCCCACGTGCTCCAGATTGCTCCCACGGTTTAAAAGCACATCCAGTCAGCTTCAAACCAAAACTCACCCTAGAGTATTTATGCGAGGCTGTAGTGGGGAAATTAGAGTGTAAGCTCCTGGGGGCTTTGCTGGGTGTGTACTTTGCCAAGTGAGAACTTTGCATGCTCTGTAGCTGGATATAATACTGGATATTAATGGTATTTTCAAGCTGCAGTACCAGCGAGAGCCACAAGATGGCAGCAGGACCCAATTAAAAAGAAACATTTTTGATACATTTAATAGATGTATATTGTCCAATCACCTGACTTACAATACAATATATCTACCTGGAGCAGACCCTGAAAAACAAACGTTTCTTGTAACGATCCCAAAACAATATAATATAATAATTATATGAATTCTATTAATCCACATTCTATATAAATCTCGTCTGCACAGAGTTCAGCATTCAAATATTTAAAATGGAAACCTGGACAAAACCGATGTCGGTAGATTTGCACATTGCAAATAAATGTCCCCCTCCAATGCGGTTTGTCCCGCGTCCGGCTGCCACTTCCCCTTTTTTAAACTTTTTACAACTTTTACTTTCATGACCCGCACAGACACTTCCTGTTGTAGGGTGAAAACGCTCTGTTCCTGTCTCCCGGTTGTGCTCCTGCGTTGTCACCCTGTCATATGGGCTTGACATTGAGAATATAATTGGTCGTTTCAACACACAGTACACGGTCCTGTTCCCTGCTGTCCCTGGTGATCCTTCCATGGACGTCCTTGCTCAGTCACTTCCTGTTATAGGGTGACAACTCTGTCCCCCAATTGTGCTCCTCCGTTGTCACCTTGATGAACCTTCCATGGAGGTCCTTGTTCACGCACTTCCTGTTAGAGGGTGACAACGCTCTGTCCCTGTCCTCTAACTTTGCTCCTCCGTTGTCACCCTAGTGATCCTTCTATGATGTTTCTTGTTCAGTCACTTCCTGTTATAGGGTGACAACTCTGTTCCTGTCCCCCAATTGTGCTCCTGCGTTGTCACCTTGGTGATCCTTCCATGGAGGTCCTTGTTCAGGCATTTCCTGTTAGAGGGTGACCCCACTGTGTTCCTGTCCTCCAACTTTGCTCCTGCGTTGTCACCTTGGTGATCCTTCCATGGAGGTCCTTGAGCAGGCATTTCCTGTTGGAGGGTGACAACGCTCTGTTTCTGTATTGTTGTGTTCTTCTGTTGTCACCCTGTCACACAAGACCATTTCTCTGCACATTCCACAGACATGGTCCTCTGTTGTCACCATCAGGAACTCCACCCTGAGAAATGCCATGGAGTGAATGACAGGAAGTGGCTGCAAAAAGGCTGCAGACGATCGGCAGCACTGAGGTGTAACAAAGGATGGAAAAAAAAGTTGTTACTTTAGTCCCCAAATTGCTGTCTTTGAAAACGTTTTCTCGTTATCTGTACACCAATCAGCTCATTAGCCTCTGAATGTCCTTTTATTGTGCATCTTCTTGGCGGTTTCGGGGTTAATATCCATCAGCTGGAAACGGGATACGGAGATGTTCTGGGTTCAGTTCTCGGGTCGGGCGACCTCGATGCGCGCGCCGCAGTAAGAGGGGACGCCGTCTCACGTTTACACAGCCGGTGCCAATGTAACCGGAGACGACCTGATGCCACCTATCGCTGTGCCGCGGCGAGATCCGGGGGAAAGCTGAGCCCCATCCGCCAGGACCCCTCTGTCCTCAGGTACCTTAGCGGAATAATAGGCCTTTCTCCGCAGCTGTGGGGGCGCCATGGTAACGGCGAGAGGCACCGCCGCGCGCGCTTTCAAGCGACTTCTGGTGGGTATCGCAGATCAGTCTCACTCGGGCAGCCGCGCCCGCCGTAACATCCACGATGGGTTGTCACTATCTGCACCTGCTGCTCATCCTGCAGCTTACAGGCGTGACGGGTGAGTTTTATCCGTTTGTTACTTCTTGTGCCGCCCCGGCGCGTTTCTCGCCCCGACGTATGTACCCGACCCGGTCTGCCAATGGCACGGCATTGGATGGACACCCAGGATTAGTGACGAGCCGAGCAGCTCCGGGTTCCCTTTGGCGGGGGGGGGGGTTCGCTAAATTTCAGAGTTCGGAAACTCGAACCCCACCGAAATCAACAGGAGCCCAATCTGTCCAATCAAAAAAATGCTCATTTTCTTGGCTAATATGCAAGGGAGGGGGGGGGGGCACAAATGGGGAGGGGGGGGCACAATACAAAAAAAAAAACAGGCCCCCAGAGAGTCTTCTATGTATTTTGGGGATCTTTGGAGGAGTCTGTGTGCGGTTAGAAAAATAAAAAAGAAGAAGCTGGCAATGAAATGTCATTTGCTGGCAATTAAAAAAAAGAAGCTGGCATTGAAATGGCATTTGCTGGCAATTAAAAAAAAAAGAGGTTGGCATTGGAATGTCATTTGCTGGCAATTAAAAAAGAAGAAGCTGGCATTGAAATGTCATTTACTGGCAATTAAAAAAGAAGAAGCTGGCATTGAAATGGCATTTGCTGGCAATTAAAAAAAAAGAGGTTGGCATTGGAATGTCATTTGCTGGCAATTAAAAAAAAAAGAGGCTGGCATTGAAATGGCATTTTCTTGCAATTAAAAAAAAAAGATGCTGACAATTAAATGTCATTTGCTGGCAATTAAAAAAAAGAAACTAGCAATGAAATATCATTTGCTACAAAAAATAAATAAATAAATAAATAAATAAAATAAAATAAAAAAATAAAAAAAGAAGCTAGCAATGAAATATAATTTGCTGGAAAAAAAAAAGAAGAAAAAAAAAATGAAGCTAGCAATGAATTGCCATTTGTTGGCAATTAATAAAAAAAGAAGCTGCCAATGAAATGTCTTTTGTTGGCAATAAAAAAAATAAAAATAAATGTAATTTGCTGGCAAGTAAAAAATGAAGCTGACAATGGAAGGTCATTTGCTGGCAATTAAAAAAAATAAAAAAAGAGGTTGGCAATGGAATGTAATTTGCTGGCAATTTAAGAAAAATAAGCTAGCAATGAAATGTCATTTGCTGGCAATTAAAAAAAAAAAGAAGCTGGCAATGGAATGTCATTTGCTAGAAATTAAAAAAAAAAAGAGGTTGGCAATGGAATGTCATTTGCTGGCAATATAAGAAAAAGAAGCTGGCATTGAAATTGCATTTCCTGGCAATTAAAAAAAAAAAAAATATGCTGACAATTAAATGTAATTTGCTGGCAAAATTAATAAATTTAAATTTTAAATTAAAAGAATTAAAAAAAGAAGCTAGTAATGAAATATAATTTGCTGGAAAAGAAAGAAGAAGCTAGCAATGAAATATCAATGAATTGCCATTTATTGGCAATTAATAAAAAAAATACGCTGGCAATGAAATGTAATTTCTTGGCAATAAAAAAAATTAAATAAATACACTGCCGATGAAATGTTATTTGCTGACAATAAAAAAAAGCTGTCAATGAAATGTAATTTGCTGGCAATTCGAAAAAAAAAAAAAAAGAAGTTGGCAATGAAATGCAATTTGCTGTAATAAAAAAAAAAAAAAAAAAAAAAAACTGACAATAAAATGTAATTTGCTGGCAATTCAAAAAAGAGGCTGGCAATGAAATGTCATTTGCTGGCAATTCAATAAAAATACACTGTCAATGAAATGTTAATTGCTGGCAATTTAAGAAAAATAAGCTGGCAAGGAAATAATTTAAGAAAAAAAAAAAGCTGGCATTGAAATGGCATTTGCTGGCAATTAAAATAAATAAATAAATAAATAAATAAAAAAGATGCTGACAATTACATGCCATTTGCTGTCAATTAATAAAAAAAGAAGCTGGCAAACAAAAAGTAATTTTCTGGCAATAAAAAAAAAATACAGGGCCGATGAAATGTTATTTGCTGACAATAAAAAAAGAAGCTGTCAATGAAATGTCATTTACTGGCAATTAAAAATAAGAAGCTGGCAATGAAATGTCATTTACTGGCAATTAAAAATAAGAAGCTGGCAATGAAATGTCATTTACTGGCAATAAAAAAAAAAAAAAAAAAGAAGCTAGCAATGAAATGCAATTTGCTGTAATTAAAAAAATAATAAGCTGACAATAAAATGTAATTTGCTGACAATTTAAAAAACAAATAAAAAGATATAATAATTAAAAAAGAGGCTGGCAATGGAATGTCATTTGCTGGCGATTTAAAAAAATAAAAAATAAGAAGCTGGCAATGAAATGTAATTTGCTGGCATTTAAATAAAAGCCAGCAATGTAATGTAATTTGTTGGCAATTAAGAAAAAAAAGACAGCACTGAAATGTTGTTTTTTTTTTGACAATTTTGAAAAGAAGGCGCTGGCAATGGAATGTTGTTTGATGGCAATAAAAAATAAATAAAAGGAGCTGGCAATAAAATGTAATTTACTGGCAATTAAAAAAAAAAAAAAAAAAAATAAAAATTACAATGAAATGTAATTTGTAGGCCATAAAAAAAAAAAGAATTTGGCAATGAAAAAAAATCTGCTGACAATTTAAAAACAAAGAAAAATATGCTACCAATGAAATGTGATTTTCTGGGGATCAAAAAAAAAAAAAGAAGGTGGTAAAGACATATCATTTGCTGAAAATTTTAAAGAAAAGAAGCTGGCAATGAAACTTCATTTGCTGGCAGTTAAAAAAAAAAAAAAAAAAAAAAAGAAGCTGGCAATAAAATGTCATTTGCTGGAAATCAATGAAAAAATATGCTGGCAAGAAAATGTCATTTGCTGGCAATTTAAAAATAAAAAAGAAGCTGATGATGATATGTGATTTGCTGGCAATTTAAGAAAAAGAAGCTGGCAATGAAATGTGATTTGCTGGCAATTTAAAAACAAAGAAAAATAAACTGCATAGGAAATGTTATTTGCTGGGAATAAAAAAAAAAAGAGGCTGGCAAAGAGATGTAATTTGCTGAAAATTAAAAAAAAAAAAAAAAAAAGAGGCTGGCAAAGAGATGTAATTTGCTGAAAATTAAAAAAAAAAAAAAAAAAAAGAGGCTGGCAAAGAGATGTAATTTGCTGAAAATTAAAAAAAAAAAAAAAAAAAAGAGGCTGGCAAAGAGATGTAATTTGCTGAAAATTAAAAAAAAAAAAAAAAAAAAAGAGGCTGGCAAAGAGATGTAATTTGCTGAAAATTAAAAAAAAAAAAAAAAAAAGAGGCTGGCAAAGAGATGTAATTTGCTGAAAATTAAAAATAAATAAATAAAAAAAAAAAAAAAAAAAAAAGAGGCTGGCAAAGAGATGTAATTTGCTTAAAAATAAAAAAATAAAATAAAAAAAAAGAGGCTGGCAAAGAAACATTTGCTGAAAAAATAAAAATAAAAGAAGCTGGCAATGAAATGTCATTTGCTGGCAATTTAAACAGTTTCAATTTTAATAACAAGGGGCCTCCAGATACTGACCTCCTCTCCATAGATGAGTACATCGTATCCCTACTCGTATCCCTACTCATTCACAAAAAATAGTTGTAGCCGAGAAATAAAGACACCCAAATGTCTGAGAAGTCCTTTATTAAAAAAATGTAAATCCCATTTCACTTCCCACTGACCACACCCCCCCCCCCCCCCCAAAAAAAAAAAAAAAACGCACACACGACCAATCCCTGATGCTAACACTAGCTGAATGACAACTCCTTGAGCTGTCATAGGCTTTATAAAAGGAAGGGGCTGGATAGGGATGACATCATTGCCCTAATATAGCCATGTGCTCAGTAACTCAGTAAGTAGATATATACGGGTCTGTCCCAACAAATCCGGGACAGAGGCCTGATATACGGGTCTGTCCCAACAAATCCGGGACAGAGGCCTGATATACGGGTCTGTCCCAACAAATCCGGGACAGAGGCCTGATATACGGGTCTGTCCTAACAAATCCGGGACAGAAATCTGATATATGGGTCTGTCCCAAGAAATCTGGGACAGAGGTCTGATATACGAGTCTGTCCCTACGAATCGAGGACAGAGGTCTGATATACAGGTCTGTCCCAACAAATCCGGGACAGAGGCCTGATATATGGGTCTGTCCCAACAAATCTGGGACAGAGGCCTGATATACGGGTCTGTCCTAACAAATCCGGGACAGAGGCCTGATATACGGGTCTGTCCCAACAAATCCAGGACAGAGGCCTGATATACGGGTCTGTCCTAACAAATCCGGGACAGAAATCTGATATATGGGTCTGTCCCAAAAAATCTGGGACAGAGGTCTGATATACAAGTCTGTCCCTACGAATCGAGGACAGAGGTCTGATATACAGGTCTGTCCCAACAAATCCGGGACAGAGGCCTGATATATGGGTCTGTCCCAACAAATCCGGGACAGAGGCCTGATATACGGGTCTGTCCTAACAAATCTGGGACAGAAGTCTGATATATGAGTCTGTCCCAACAAATCTGGGACAGAGGCCTGATATACGGGTCTGTCCTAACAAATCCGGGACAGAGGCCTGATATACGGGTCTCTCCTAACAAATCCGGGACAGAGGCCTGATATACGGGTCTGTCCTAACAAATCCGGGACAGAGGCCTGATATACGGGTCTGTCCTAACAAATCCGGGACAGAGATCTCATATATGCGTCTGTCCCAACAAATCCAGGACAGAGGTCTGATACACAGGTCTGTCCCAACAAATCCGGGTCAGAGGTCTGATATATGGGTCTGTCTCAACAAATCCGGGACAGAGGCCTGATATACGGGTCTGTCCTAACAAATCCGGGACAGAGGCCTGATATACGGGTCTGTCCTAACAAATCCGGGACAGAGGCCTGATATACGGGTCTGTCCTAACAAATCCGGGACAGAGGCCTGATATACGGGTCTGTCCTAACAAATCCGGGTCAGAGGTCTGATATACGGGTCTGTCTCAACAAATCCAGGACAGAGGTCTGATATACAGGTCTGTCCCAACAAATCCGGGACAGAGGTCTGATACACGGGTCTGTCCCAACAAATCCAGGACAGAGGTATGATATACGGTTCTGTCCCAGTCAAAACCCGGGACTGAGGTGTGATATAGGGGTCTGTCCCAACAAATCCGGGACAGAGGTGTGATATAGGGGTCTGTCCCAACAAATCCGAGACAGCTGGTATCTATGCAGGTGGACAACCCAACAACCAACCGAAGGAGCGCAGAAGGCAGGGT
The DNA here is from genome assembly GCF_037356315.1 of Lithobates pipiens. Taxonomy (NCBI): domain Eukaryota; kingdom Metazoa; phylum Chordata; class Amphibia; order Anura; family Ranidae; genus Lithobates; species Lithobates pipiens. The sequence goes on from NW_027507788.1 coordinate 4,057,566, forward strand.
GACAACGCTGCTGCTGATTGCAGGGCCCTGGATTCGTGTTGTCAGTTTTCAACAGGAAGTTCTGTTACTGGCGGGATCTCCAGATACAAAACGTATCAGATGCAGAAAATGTTTTGATTTGTTTAACCTCTTCCTGCCCAGCTCCAGTCTTTACACACAGGGGGCGGCCCAATCACATAACCACTGTCAAGGAAGCATAAAATAAGGCCCCTCCCACCAGCCACGATCTGCCTGCATTGCATAGAGAAGCGCAGAGACCCGCTGATGACATTTTCTATCTCCTTTCTTATCCGGCTCTGGTCTGTAATTAATATTATATTTGCAGGTGAGGGACAGGACAGCATAGCGCGAATCATTGGTGGTTATATCGTCCCGCCGTACTCAGCGCGATATCTGGTGTCACTGAAGAGGAACACGGGAATTCACTTCTGTGGGGGGTCCCTGGTCAGCCGCTTCTGGGTCCTCTCCGCCGCCCACTGCAAGACTGAGTAAGCATATTATATATCCTTTATTGTCTGGGGGGGGGGGGGGAGACTGAGGAAATACTTCCCCCTCCTTCTACAAAGTTACAATGTACAGTCTGATCACTGGGGGAGGAGAGACTGAGGAAATACTTCCCCCTCCTTCTACAAAGTTACAATGTACAGTCTGATCACTGGGGGAGGGGGGACTGAGGAAATGACTCCTCCTCCTTCTACAAAGTTACAATGTACAGTCTGATCACTGGCGGAGGGGAGACTGAGGAAATTACTCCTCCTCCTTCTACAAAGTTACAATGTACAGTCTTATCACTGGGGGAGGGGAGACTGAGGAAATTACTCCTCCTCCTTCTACAAAGTTACAATGTACAGTCTGATCACTGGGGGAGGGGAGACTGAGGAAATGCCTCCTTCTCCTTTTACAAAGTTACAATGTACAGTCTTATCACTGGGGGAGGGGAGACTGAGGAAATTACTCCTCCTCCTTCTACAAAGTTACAATGTACAGTCTGATCACTGGGGGAGGGGAGACTGAGGAAATGCCTCCTTCTCCTTTTACAAAGTTACAATGTACAGTCTTATCACTGGGGGAGGGGAGACTGAGGAAATTACTCCTCCTCCTTCTACAAAGTTACAATGTACAGTCTGATCACTGGGGGAGGGGAGACTGAGGAAATGCCTCCTTCTCCTTTTACAAAGTTACAATGTACAGTCTTATCACTGGCGGAGGGGAGACTGAGGAAATTACTCCTCCTCCTTCTACAAAGTTACAATGTACAGTCTTATCACTGGGGGAGGGGAGACTGAGGAAATGATTCCTCCTCCTTCTACAAAGTTACAATGTACAGCCTGATCACTGGGGGAGGGGAGACTGTAACTTTGTAGAAGGAGGAGGAAGCATTTCCTCAATGTACAGCCTGATCACTGAGGGGAGGGGAGACTGAGGAAATTCCTCCTTCTCCTTTTACAAAGTTACAATGTACAGTCTGATCACTGGGGGAGGGGAGACTGAGGAAACGCTTCCTGTCATAGAGCAGTTTAAATAAATATAATTGTAAAGGAATCTACCCATTAATTTTTTTTTTTCCCATCCCCCGGTTCACCAGGCAGAAGCAGATGCTGGTTGTGGCCGGGGAATATTCGCTGTCCACCTTCGAAGGAACAGAACAGATATTTCGCCCCGTGAAGATGATCGCTCACCCCGAATACAGCTCATCCTCCAAGAACGCGGACATCATGCTGATAAAGGTGATAATATTGGGGCTTCTTTATTTTGCGGGCGGGGGGGGGGGGGGGCAACTTTTATAGAAGAAAGACTACTTTAGAGTCAGTGATCCCTCCCCTCTTCAGAGCAATGACTCCTCCCACTCCCCCCATGTGGCCCCGGTTAGATACAGAGTGCCTGAAAGTAGACATCTTCTGCTGTGCTGCCTTCTTAGCTAACACAGGGTGCTCTGGGAATCCTTTGTCTTAAATATTTACATATTATATACAATTGTGTATGTAGCTAAAAAAATGGATATAAAAAATCAGTTCAAAAATGTATAAACTTTAAAATGTGAACTCGCTTGTAAAATCATAAGTATGAACTGGTCACTGGAGGAAGCTCCGCCTCTATAATGCAACTGATTCCATGGCGGGGTAAATAGCAATTCAATTTTAATTAATTTCTATTCTTCCTGACGCAGTGCTGTTACCCTGCCTTGTGCGCTCCTTCAGTTGGCTGTTGGGTTGTCTGCCTTTATAAATGCCAACTGTCCCGGATTTGTTGGGACAAACTCGTGTGTCAGACCTCTGTCCCGGATTTGTTGGGACAGACCTGTGTATCAGACCTCTGTCCCGGATTTGTTGGGACAGACCTGTGTATCAGACCTCTGTCCCAGATTTTTTGGGACAGACCCGTATATCAGACTTATGTCCCGGATTAGTTGGGACAGACCCGTATATCAGACCTCTGTCCTGGATTTGTTAGGATAGACTCGTGTATCAGACCTCCGTCCCGGATTTGTTGGGACAACAGACCTGTGTATCAGACCTCTGTCCCAGATTTTTTGGGACAGACCCGTATATCAGACTTATGTCCCGGATTTGTTGGGACAGACCCGTATATCAGACCTCTGTCCTGGATTTGTTAGGATAGACTCGTGTATCAGACCTCCGTCCCGGATTTGTTGGGACAGACTCGTATATCAGACCTCAGTCCCGGATTTGTTGGATCTACACGGGTCTGTCCCAACAAATCTGGGACAGAGGTCTTATATACGGGTCTGTCCCAACAAATGGATTACGGGTCTGGATACTTTTTATAATTTGATAATATTTCCTGACAGGTTCTCCTTAATAATGTATAGACGCCAACTGTCCTGGATTTGCTGGGACAGACCCGTATATCAGACTTATGTCCCGGATTAGTTGGGACAGACCCGTATATCAGACCTCTGTCCTGGATTTGTTAGGATAGACTCGTGTATCAGACCTCCGTCCCGGATTTGTTGGGACAACAGACCTGTGTATCAGACCTCTGTCCCAGATTTTTTGGGACAGACCCGTATATCAGACTTATGTCCCGGATTTGTTGGGACAGACCCGTATATCAGACCTCTGTCCTGGATTTGTTAGGATAGACTCGTGTATCAGACCTCCGTCCCGGATTTGTTGGGACAGACTCGTATATCAGACCTCAGTCCCGGATTTGTTGGATCTACACGGGTCTGTCCCAACAAATCTGGGACAGAGGTCTTATATACGGGTCTGTCCCAACAAATGGATTACGGGTCTGGATACTTTTTATAATTTGATAATATTTCCTGACAGGTTCTCCTTAATAATGTATAGACGCCAACTGTCCTGGATTTGCTGGGACAGACCCATATATTAGACCTCTGTCCTGGATTTGTTGGGACAGACCTGTTTATCAGACCTCTGTCCCGGGTTTGTTGGCACAGACCTGTGTATCAGACTTCTGTCCCGGATTTGTTGGGACAGACCCGTATATCAGACCTCTGTCCCCGATTATTTGGGACAGACCAATGTATCAGACCTCTGTCCCGGATTTGCTGGGACAGACCTGTGTATCAGACCTCTGTCCCGGATTTGTTGGGACAGACCCGTATATCAGACCTCTGTCCCGGATTTGCTGGGACAGACCCATATATCAGACCTCTGTCCAGGATTTGTTGGGACAGACCCGTATATCAGACCTCTGTCCCGGATTTGTTGGGACAGAGCCGTGTATCAGACCTCTGTCCCGGATTTGTTGGGACAGACCTGTGTATCAGAGGCCTGATTTACAGGTCTGTCCCAACAAATGGATTTCGGGTCTGGATACTTTTTATTATTTGATCCCCTTTCCTGACAGGTTCTCTTTAATCCTCTTCTCTTACAGCTGAACCGGCCCGCCATCTACAATTCCTTCGTATCCATAGTCCCTCTTCCAGCCCAGGGGGTGTCGTTGGGCGAGGGGCGCCTGTGCCAGGTCTCCGGATGGGGGTACACCAGCGCCACCAGCGGTAAGGCCTCGGACACCCTGCGCAGCGTGAAGCTTCCCATCGTCTCCGCCCATCGCTGTAACAGCTCCGCCTCCTACTCCGGGCACATCACTAACAACATGATCTGCGCTGGGTTCAACAACGGGGGCAAGGACGCCTGCCAGGTGAGACTCACAACCGGCCTGCAGGGGGCAACAAAGGCAACGGGAGCGAATGCTGCGAGAGCCCCGTGTGAGAAGGCCCTGATGGAAGCTGATTTCTTCCAGTTCCGCGGCAGTGATGATCCTACAAAGGCCGTCCCTCCTTTTTATTGAGTGGGAAGGAAGTTGACAGCTTCCGCCAGCTGCTTCTCACACAGGCTTTTCGCTCCAATATTTATCTCCCCTACAGGCTCTGATCATTTTCCTTTCCCTTTTATTCCAGGGGGACTCCGGGGGGCCCCTGGTGTGTGACGGCAGAGTATTCGGCGTTGTGTCGTGGGGCCACAGCTGCGCCAACCCCAAATACCCCGGGGTGTACACCGCCGTGGCCAACTTCCAGAAGTGGGTATACAGGACGATCTTCTCCGGAAGTTTCCAGAAATTCGCCCAATGAGAGCCCGGGAGGGGATTACAGGAAGCAGAGGAGCCCCCCCCGGAGGAAGACACAAGGGCTGGCCAATGGCCACCAAGATCGCCCCCTTGTGGACGGGGAAACTGGGTGCCGGATAAAATTTAGATTAGCGCTGGATTCTCGTCTCTGTCTATGAAGATCGCCATTTACTGCTTTCTTTTTTTAACCAGAATTTTTGTTTTATCTCTTCTTAGGGTCGGGGCAATTTTTGGGTCAGTTTAAACATTATGGCGACTTTTAGCCGTTTATATTTACTAATTACTACGGACTGATAATTTACAGAGCAGTGCAGGCGGGGTATTCTGTCTCTGCCCCCCCCCCCCCCCCGGTAGAGAGCAGCACAGGTGGAGTATTCTGTCTCTGCCCCCCCCCCCGGTAGAGAGCAGCACAGGCGGAGTATTCTGTCTCTGCCCCCCCCTGGTAGAGAGCAGCGCAGGCGGAGTATTCTGTCTCTGCCCCCCCCCGGTAGAGAGCAGCGCAGGTGGAGTATTCTGTCTCTGCCCCCCCCCGGTGGAGAGCAGCGCAGGTGGAGTATTCTGTCTCTGCCCCCCCCCCCGGTAGAGAGCAGCGCAGGTGGAGTATTCTGTCTCTCCCCCCCCCCCTGGTAGAGAGCAGCACAGGTGGAGTATTCTGTCTCTGCCCCCCCCGGTGGAGAGCAGCGCAGGTGGAGTATTCTGTCTCTGCCCCCCCGGTGGAGAGCAGCGCAGGTGGAGTATTCTGTCTCTGCCCCCCCCTGGTGGAGAGCAGCGCAGGTGGAGTATTCTGTCTCTGCCCCCCCCCATGGAGAGCAGCACAGGTGGGGTATTCTGTCTCTGCCCCCCCCCCCGGTGGAGAGCAGCGCAGGTGGGGTATTCTGTCTCTGCCCCCCCCCAGGTGGAGAGCAGCGCAGGTGGGGTATTCTGTCTCTGCCCCCCCCCCCGGTGGAGAGCAGCGCAGGTGGGGTATTCTGTCTCTGCCCCCCCCAGGTGGAGAGCAGCGCAGGTGGGGTATTCTGTCTCTGCCCCCCCCCCCGGTGGAGAGCAGCACAGGTGGGGTATTCTGTCTCTGCCCCCCCCCCCCCCCGGTGGAGAGCAGCGCAGGTGGGGTATTCTGTCTCTGCCCCCCTCCCCCCGGTGGAGAGCAGCGCAGGTGGGGTATTCTGTCTCTGCCCCCCAGTGGAGAGCAGCGCAGGTGGGATATTCTGTCTCTGCCCCCCCCCAGTGGAGAGCAGCGCAGGTGGAGTATTCTGTCTCTGCCCCCCCAGTGGAGAGCAGCGCAGGTGGAGTATTCTGTCTCTGCCCCCCCATGGAGAGCAGCGCAGGTGGGGTATTCTGTCTCTGCCCCCCCATGGAGAGCAGCGCAGGTGGGGTATTCTGTCTCTGCCCCCCCCCCCCCGTGGAGAGCAGCACAGGTGGGGTATTCTGTCTCTGCCCCCCTCCCCCCGGTGGAGAGCAGCGCAGGTGGGATATTTTGTCTCTGCCCCCCCAGTGGAGAGCAGCGCAGGTGGAGTATTCTGTCTCTGCCCCCCCATGGAGAGCAGCGCAGGTGGGGTATTCTGTCTCTGCCCCCCCATGGAGAGCAGCGCAGGTGGGATATTCTGTCTCTGCCCCCCCAGTGGAGAGCAGCGCAGGTGGAGTATTCTGTCTCTGCCCCCCCCCTGGTGGAGAGCAGCGCAGGTGGAGTATTCTGTCTCTGCCCCCCCCCCCCCATGGAGAGCAGCACAGGTGGGGTATTCTGTCTCTGCCCCCCCCCCCGGTGGAGAGCAGCGCAGGTGGGGTATTCTGTCTCTGCCCCCCCCCCCCCGGTGGAGAGCAGCGCAGGTGGGGTATTCTGTCTCTGCCCCCCCCCCCGGTGGAGAGCAGCGCAGGTGGGGTATTCTGTCTCTGCCCCCCCCCCCCGGTGGAGAGCAGCGCAGGTGGGGTATTCTGTCTCTGCCCCCCCCCCGGTGGAGAGCAGCGCAGGTGGGGTATTCTGTCTCTGCCCCCCCCCCCGGTGGAGAGCAGCGCAGGTGGGGTATTCTGTCTCTGCCCCCCCCCCCCCGGTGGAGAGCAGCGCAGGTGGGGTATTCTGTCTCCCCCCCCACGGTGCCTACTAACCATACCTGGGAACTTGTTGGCCCCCCGGAGTTGCTTTTCTCTTAGGGCCGGTTCACACTGCGACGCGAGGCGAGGCGACACGGCTCGCCTCGCCTCGCTCCCGCAAGTCGCCCCCATTCAGTACTATGGAACCGTTCTGAGAGGAGCGACTCGAGTCGCTCCGACTCAGAAAAAAGGTTCCTGTACTACTTCGGGGTGACTTCGGGGGCGACTTGCATTGACTTCTATGCAGAAGTCCTCTGCAAGTCGCCGCTGAGGTCCCCGCAAGTCGCGGCGAGGTAAGTCGGAGACGCCTCGCCGCGGCTCGCTGTGTGAACCGGCCCTTACTGGCTCTCCGGCTGCCTGCTGAGTGACAGGTGTGACTGCAGTGGTATGTGATGCTATTAGCCCCACCCCTGGCCCCGCCCCCTTCCCAGGTGAAGAGGTGGAGTGAAGATAAGGGAGGGGCTCCCTTTAAGACTGCGCCGAGCAGCGCTAATGTGCGATTTCTGGTGGCAGGAAGCTGCAGAACTTTCAAATCAACCGCCGATCTTCATAGACAGGCCCCGATTTATTTTATTTGTAACTCTTTGAAGGTGAAATGTATTCGCTGTGACCACATTTTCCCTTCTGGTGCTTCTTCTCTTTATTCGGATTATTGGGTTGCGGCTGTACGAGTGACCGACGCATTCCGCTGAGCTTGTTTCATGGAATAAACAGGTTGAACGCAAATCGGCCTGGGTGTGATGTGTGATGGGTGTGATGTGTGTGATGTTTGATGGGTATGATGTGGGTGATGAGGGTGATGGGTGATCCTCATTACAGGATATAAAGGTACAGCTCTAGTATTGGAGATATAAAGGTACAGCTCTGGTATTGGAGATATAAAGGTACAGCTCTGGTATTGGAGATATAAAGGCACAGCTCTGGTATTGGAGATATAAAGGTACAGCTCTGGTATTGGAGATATAAAGGTACAGCTCTGGTATTGGAGATATAAAGGCACAGCTCTGGTATTGGAGATATAAAGGTACAGCTCTGGGATTGGAGATATAAAGGTACAGCTCTGGGATTGGAGATATAAAGGTACAGCTCTGGTATTGGAGATATAAAGGCACAGCTCTGGTATTGGAGATATAAAGGTACAGCTCTGGTATTGGAGATATAAAGGCACAGCTCTGGTATTGGAGATATAAAGGCACAGCGTTGGGATTGGAGATATAAAGGCACAGCTCTGGGATTGGAGATAAAAAGGTACAGCTCTGGGATTGGAGATATAAAGGCACAGCTTTGGAAATGGAGATATAAAGGTACAGCTCTGGGATTGGAGATATAAAGGCACAGCTTTGGAAATGGAGATATAAAGGCACAGCTCTGGGATTGGAGATATAAAGGTACAGCTCTGGGATTGGAGATATAAAGGTACAGCTTTGGAAATGGAGATATAAAGGTACAGCTTTGGAAATGGAGATATAAATGTACAGCTCTGGGATTGAAGATATAAAGGTACAGCTCTGGGATTGGAGATATAAAGGTACAGCTCTGGGATTGGAGATATAAAGGTACAGCGCTAGTATTGGAGATATAAAGGTACAGCTTTGGGATTGGAGATATAAAGGCACAGCTCTGGTATTGGAGATATAAAGGCACAGCTTTGGGATTGGAGATATAAAGGCACAGCTCTGGTATTGGAGATAAAAAGGTACAGCTCTGGTATTGGAGATATAAAGGCACAGCTTTGGAAATGGAGATATAAAGGTACAGCTCTGGGATTGGAGATATAAAGATACAGCTCTGGGATTGGAGATAAAAAAGGCACAGCTTTGGGATTGGAGATATAAAGGTACAGCTCTGGGATTGGAGCTATAAAGGCACAGCTCTGGTATTGGAGATATAAAGGCACAGCTCTGGGATTGGAGATATAAAGGCACAGCTTTGGGATTGGAGATATAAAGGCACAGCTCTGGTATTGGAGATATAAAGGCACAGCTCTGGTATTGGAGATATAAAGGCACAGCTCTGGGACTGGAGATATAAAGGTACAGCTCTGATATTGGAGATATAAAGGTACAGCTTTGGGATTAGAGATATAAAGGTACAGCTCTGGTATTTGAGATATAAAGGTACAGCTCTGGTATTGGAGATATAAAGGTACAGCTCTGGTATTGGAGATAAAAAGGTACAGCTCTGGTATTGGAGATATAAAGGCACAGCTTTGGGATGGGATATATAAAGGTACAGCTCTGGGATTGGAGATATAAAGGCACAGCTCCGGGACTGGAGATATAAAGGTACAGCTCTGGGATTGGAGATATAAAGGTACAGCTCTAGGATTGGAGATATAAAGGTACAGCTCCGGGACTGGAGATATAAAGGTACAGCTCTGGGATTGGAGATATAAAGGCACAGCTCTGAGATTGGAGATATAAAGGTACAGTTCTGGGATTGGAGTTATGAAGGCACAGCTCTGGGATTGGTGACATAAAGGCACAGCTCTGGGATTGGTGATATAAAGGTACAGCTCTAGGATTGGTGATATAAAGGTACAGCTCTAGGATTGGAGATATAAAGGTACAGCTCTGGGAAATGGAGATATAAAGGCACAGCTCCGGGACTGGAGATATAAAGGTACAGCTCTGGGATTGGAGATATAAAGGTACAGCTCTAGGATTGGAGATATTAAGGTACAGCTCTGGGACTTGAGATATAAAGATACAGCTCTGGGATTGGAGTTATGAAGGCACAGCTCTGGGATTGGTGATATAAAGGTACAGCTCTAGGATTGGTGATATAAAGGTACAGCTCTAGGATTGGAGATATAAAGGTACAGCTCTGGGAAATGGAGATATAAAGGCACAGCTCCGGGACTGGAGATATAAAGGTACAGCTCTGGGATTGGAGATATAAAGGTACAGCTCTAGGATTGGAGATATAAAGGTACAGCTCTGGGATTGGAGATATAAAGGTACAGTTCTGGGATTGGAGTTATGAAGGCACAGCTCTGGGATTGGTGATATAAAGGTACAGCTCTAGGATTGGAGATATAAAGGTACAGCTCTGGGAAATGGAGATATAAAGGCACAGCTCTGGTATTGGAGATATAAAGGCACAGCTCTGGGATTGGAGATATAAAGGCACAGCTCTGGGATTGGAGATATAAAGGCACAGCTCTGGGATTGGAGATATAAAGGCACAGCTCTGGGATTGTAGATATAAAGGCACAGCTCTGGGATTGGATTGGTATATTTGGATACATTTGGGATCTATAAGTCACATGACTCGGGATATTTGTTATATTTGGATATTTTGTATTTATATGTAATTATCAGAGTTCTGATCACAACACAGAAATACAACAAATACGTTTCGGGCGCTCGCTGGGATTTCCCCGCAGATCCAATCAAAGTGATTTATTGATCCGACCTCCTGACCTTTTAGTACGAAAAAAACTGAAACTTGTTAACCCTTTCTGTGCCAGGCTGAAATCTCCCCGATGGGACACAGATGGCAAAAATAAACCTTACAGGGGTTATAACCAGTGGCAGTTTCTCCATAAGGGGGCGCCCCCAATCCATACACCCGGCCCCCTAATCTACATGCAGGGGGCCGCCCCCCCAATCCATGTGCCTGGTCCCCTAATCTACATGCAGGGCACCGCCCCCAATCCATACGCCCGACCCCTAATCTACATGCAGGGCACCGCCCCCAATCCATACACCCGGCCCCCTAATCTACATGCAGGGGGCCGCCCCCCAATCCATGTGCCTGGTCCCCTAATCTACATGCAGGGCACCGCCCCCAATCCATACGCCCGACCCCTAATCTACATGCAGGGCACCGCCCCCAATCCATACGCCCGACCCCTAATCTACATGCAGGGCACCGCCCCCCCAATCCATACGCCCAGCCCCCTAATCTACATGCAGGGCACCGCCCCAATCCATACGCCCGACCCCTAATCTACATGCAGGGCACCGCCCCCCAATCCATACGCCCAGCCCCCTAATTTACATGCAGGGCACCGCCCCCAATCCATACGCCCGGCTCCCTAATCTTCATGCAGGGGGCCGCCCCCAATACTTTTGCCCGGCCCCCTAATCTACATGTAGGGCACCGCCCCCCCAATCCATACGCCCGGCCCCCTAATCTACATGCAGGGCACCACTCTGCCTAATCCATACGCCCGACCCCCTAATCTACATGAGTCCGCCCACTTGTGAGAATAGTGAATTAATATTCGCTGTGGTCTTCCTGCTTTTCCTCCCAGCCAATCAGGAAGCAGACCTTAAGACCCGATTGGCCAAGAGGAGAAGCGACCGTATTGCCCACTGAAGAGGAGACCTTGATGGGGTAAGTGTGCGGACGGGCGAGCGACGGGGTGGTGAGTGGTTTGCCATTCGCCCCGCTGGTTATAACCCGCCCCTCACTCTGCCCAAAATGAAATAAAAAATATATACTGAATATATATATATACAGCCAGGAGTCTTCTTAGTTCCCATCACCAGGGAGGTCTTGTGATGAATTTGCACCAACACATAGTTTATGAAGGTGGCAGATGCTGGGGGTGGGGGGCATTTCATCCTGAAAACAGAGGTGACAACATGACATTTTGGTTTTATTTCCTGATTTAAATTCATTGTTTATTGTAAAGAAACGTTCGTCTGTTTAATGAGATGGAAATACTTTGGCGCTCCGTTCTCTGACGAAACGCGATACAGACAAAAGCGCGGAAAGTAGGTTAAAAGCTGAAAGTGGGTCAGAGGGCAATGATGACATCACCGCGCATTGTCCCTCCGCATCCCCGACATGAATAGTTGGGGCCCCTCAGAATACGAACCTCCCCCTCCCCCCAAAGACCCCATTATATAAAAAAGAAAAAAATCCCAGAAACTTCAGTGATTTCCCCATCACCATAACAAGTGTCAGCGGGAGGAATAGTGCCCCATTATTGGTGTCAGTGGGAGGAATAGTGCCCCATTATTGGTGTCAGTGGGAGGAATAGTGCCCCATTATTGGTATCAGTGGGAGGAATAGTGCCCCATCATTGGTGTCAGTGGGAGGAATAGTGCCCCATCATTGGTATCAGTGGGAAGAATAGTGCCCCATCATTGGTGTCAGTGGGAGGAATAGTGCCCCATCATTGGTATCAGTGGGAGGAATAGTGCCCCATCATTGGTGTCAGTGGGAGGAATAGTGCCCCATCATTGGTATCAGTGGGAGGAATAGTGCCCCATTATTGGTATCAGTGGGAGGAATAGTGCCCCATCATTGGTGTCAGTGGGAGGAATAGTGCCCCATCATTGGTATCAGTGGGAAGAATAGTGCCCCATCATTGGTGTCAGTGGGAGGAATAGTGCCCCATCATTGGTATCAGTGGGAGGAATAGTGCCCCATCATTGGTGTCAGTGGGAGGAATAGTGCCCCATCATTGGTGTCAGTGGGAGGAATAGTGCCCCATCATTGGTGTCAGTGGGAGGAATAGTGCCCCATCATTGGTGTCAGTGGGAGGAATAGTGCCCCATCATTGGTGTCAGTGGGAGGAATAGTGCCCCATCATTGGTGTCAGTGGGAGGAATAGAGCCCCATCATTGGTGTCAGTGGGAGGAATAGTGCCCCATCATTGGTGTCAGTGGGAGGAATAGTGCCCCATCATTGGTGTCAGTGGGAGGAATAGAGCCCCATCATTGGTGTCAGTGGGAGGAATAGTGCCCCATCATTGGTGTCTGTGGGAGGAATAGTGCCCCATGATTGGTATCGGTGGGAGGAATAGTGCCCCATCATTGGTGTCTGTGGGAGGAATAGTGCCCCATGATTGGTATCGGTGGGAGGAATAGTGCCCCATCATAGTTACATAGTAGGTGAGGTTGAAAAAAGACACAAGTCCATCAAGTCCAACCCATGTGTGATTATATGTCAGTATTACATTGTATATTCCTGTATGTTGTGATCGTTCAGGTGATTATCTAATAGTTTCTTGAAATGATCCGTGCCCCCCCCCCCCCCCGCGCTGAGACCACCGCCTGTGGAAGGGAATTCCACATCCTTGCCGCTCTTACAGTAAAGAACACTCTACGTAGTTTAAGGTTAAACCTCTTTTCTTATTATTTTAGTGTCTTGTTAAACTCCCTTCCGCAAAAAAGGTTTATCCCTATTGTGGTCCAGTCCAGTCCGGTATTTATATATTGTGGGGTCACCAGTCCAGTATTTATATATATTGTGGGGTCACCAGTCCAGTATTTATATATTGTGGGGTCTCCAGTCCGGTATTTATATATTGTGGGGTCACCAGTCCAGTATTTATATATTGTGGGGTCTCCAGTCCGGTATTTATATATTATGGGGTCACCAGTCCAGTATTTATATATTGTGGGGTCTCCAGTCCGGTATTTATATATTGTGGGGTCACCAGTCCATTATTTATATATTGTGGGGTCACCAGTACAGTATTTATATATTGTGGGGTCTCCAGTCCGGTATTTATATATTGTGGGGTCACCAGTCCATTATTTATATATTGTGGGGTCTCCAGTCCGGTATTTATATATTGTGGGGACACCAGTCCGGTATTTATATATTGTGGGGTCACCAGTCCGGTATTTATATATTGTGGGGTCACCAGTCCGGTATTTATATATTGTAGGGTCACCAGTCCGGTATTTATATATTGTGGGGTCACCAGTCCGGTATTTATATATTGGGGGATCACCAGTCTGATATTTATATATTGTGGGGTCACCAGTCCGGTATTTGTATATTGTGGGGTCACCAGTCCGGTATTTCTATATTGTGGGGTCACCAGTCCGGTATTTATATATTGTGGGGTCACCAGTCCGGTATTTGTATATTGTGGGGTCACCAGTCCTGTATTTATATAATGAAATCATATCCCCTCTCAGGCGTCTCTTCTCCAGAGAGAATAAGTTCAGAGCTCACAACCTTTTCTCATAACTAATATCCTCCAGACCCTTTATCAGCTTTGTTGCCCTTCTTTGTAGTCGCTCCATTTCCAGTACATCCTTCCTGAGGACTGGTGCCCAGAACTGGACAGTATACTCCAGGTGCGGCCGGACCAGAGTCTTGTAGAGGGGAGAATTATAATTTTATCTCTGGAGTTGATCCCTTTTTAATGCCAATATTCTGTTTGCTTTGTTAGCAGCAGCTTGGCATTGCTGAGCCCATCATCTACTAGGACCCCCAGGTCCTTCTCCATCCTAGACCCCCCCAGAGGTTCCCCTCCCCCCAGGTCCTTCTCCATCCTACATCCCCCCAGAGGTTCCCCTCCCCCCAGGTCCTTCTCCATCCTAGACCCCCCCAGAGGTTCCCCTCCCCCCAGGTCCTTCTCCATCCTAGACCCCCCCAGAGGTTCCCCTCCCCCCAGTCTATAGATTGCATTCAGATTTTTACCACATAAATGCATTATTTTACATTTCTCTACATTGAACCTCATTTGCCATGTAGTTGCCCCTCCCCCACATTCATTTGTTCAGATCTTCTTGCAAGGTTATTGCTCTGTTTAGCTTAGTATTGTCCACAAATACAGAGATTGAGCTGTTTCCCCCATCCCCCTCCTCCAGGTCGTTTATGTACAAATTAAATAGGATTGGTCCCAGCACAGAACCCTGGGGGACCCCACTACCCACCCCGACCATTCCGAGTGCTCCCCATTTATCACCACCCTCTGAACTCCCCTTGTAGCCGGTTGAACCCGTAATACCCGGATATCTAAATGAAGGAACAATTTGTAGCCTGGAATCCGGGCTACAATTATGTGAATTATGTGTCTCATGTTGGAATTATTGAGGACTATCAATTGTTTTGATGATATCTGTCGATCTTTTTTATTATATTACATTATATATACCTTCTCTACCAATTTATATGTATATATGCCCTTTGTGATAAAACGGTTATTATGCCCATTCATTTAGTAGTGTGCTTCATATAAAGTCCCACAATCTCTTTCCTTTTTCATATATACTCAACACTTAATTTGTACAGCACTTTCCCCCCTGGGGACTCCATACACTGAGAAGGTGGGGCAGACATCTTGGAGAGGCGTTGGCCGGGAATCGAACCCGGGTCATCTGCTTAGAAAGCAGCTGTGCTCACCACTGCACCACCAACGCAAAAAAGTGGCATGTTTTTTTTTTAGTGTGGGAGGAAACCGGAGAACCCGGAGGAAACCCACGCAAGCACAGGGAGAACATGCAAACTCCATGCAGATAGTGTCCTGGTCAGGATGTGAACCATGGACCCCAGTGCTGCAAGGCTCACCACTAAGCCTCTGTGCTGCCCATATTTGGCCTCTGTTCTATAAGGCCCGCCCCCGCAGAGCAGGGTCTTCTGCCCTCACGTCTCTACACCCCTGCTCTTCTGCCCCCAACCTCTCTACTCACCTGCTCTTCTGCCTCACCTCTCTACTCCCCTGCCCCCACCTCTCTAACCCCCCCTTCTTCCCCCACCTATCTACCCTGCCCCCACCTCTCTAACCCCCCCTTCTGCCCCCACCTCTCTACTCCCCTGCCCCCACCTCTCTAACCCCCCCTTCTGCCCCCACCTCTCTACTCACCTGCTCTTTTGCCCCCACCTCTCTACCCCCCCTGCCCTTCTGCACCCACCTCTCTACCCCCGGTCAATTAAATCGGGCGGAGATTGGTACCTTGAAGTCACCTGGCCAAAGCTGGCAGTGGCTCCGGGACACCATAGCGCTGGAGCGCTATGAAAAGTAAAGATTCGATTTAAGACTCCTGGCAGTCCTCCTTGGTCGCCCTGCGCTTCTTCACTACCTGGAATAATTCTTGTAGGTGAAGACGGGTTTGAGGATTATTAGGAGTTTCATCATTGGGATCAACAGTCAGTGTTGCCGTTTGTTGATTAATGCTGGAATCCGATTGTGCATGGAAGTGATCAGTCACCGGTGACCTAAGGAAAATTGGTAATGACAAGATACTACCATTCTTTGGCATGAAGTTGCTGTGATCCCAAGGAGGCGTGGCTCTGGGAATGTTGACGCCAGTCCTGTCCAAAGCTCTTTTCACTTTTCTCCTACGACGTAGCACTCTGGGATGGTGAATTAATGTACTCCATTGTGGCCTAAGGCCGGAATCCATTGCTGGGGTCGTGGATTTGTTTGGAAGGTTCTCCTCACTCCCAGGCCTAGTGTCATTCCCGGTAGGTGAGACGCTGGGAATTGGAAAGGTCATCTCCTCCATGGCGCTCGCTGCCTTTTTGCTAGGTGGTGGAGTGATGACATCACTCGGAGGGGTGATGTCACTCTTTCGTGGGAACATATTCCTGCTCCGGGCCACCATTTCTGATTTGATCTTCTTTATACGATGGCTTAGCCTAGCAGAAAGGGAAGCTCGAGGAGGTGTGATGCTGGGATCAGGAATGTCCGTCTCTTCCATAGCTCTGTTCAAATTTTTCCTACGACGTACCACGCTGTGATGGAGAGTATATGTTCTCCATCGTGGGTTAAGGCGGGAACCCATTGCTGGGGTCATGCATTTGCTTGGAAGTTTCTCATTTCTCCCAGGACTCGTGTAATTCCTGGTCAGTGCAACACTGGGAATGGACGTCTCCTCCATGGCACTCACTGCATTTTCACTTGCTGATACGATGGTTTCACTTGCTGGTACAATGGTGTCCTCACTTGGTGGTACAATGGTGTCCTCACTTGGTGGTACAATGGTGTCCTCACTTGGTGGTACAATAGTGTCCTCACTTGGTGGTACAATGGTGTCCTCACTTGGTGGTACACTGGCATCACTTGGTGGTGGGGTGATATTGCTACTTGTTGGTTGTAACAGTCGGTAGAACGGCTTGAAATATATTAGGAGTAGTACCACCAGCATAGTGATAAGCCCCAGAAGGCATTCTAACCGGTGCTCAGTAACAATTTCTATAAGTACGGGTAGGACTGTGTTCTCCAATGCCCCCCAAACATTGGACCACACAGACTGAAGCCCGGCCACCACCCATTGGTACCAATCACCAACATTTATAAGCAGGGGTGGGACTGTGTTCTCCAATGCCACCCACCCCCTGGACCAGACTGACCAGAACCTGGCGACCACCCTATGGTACCAATCACCAGCATTTATATACAGGGGTGGGACTGTGTTCACTAATGCCACCCACCCCCTGGACCAGACTGACCAGAACCTGGCGACCACCCTATGGTACCAATCACCAGCACTTATAGACAGGGGTAGGATCATGTTCTCGAAGGCTGGCCTTCGTCTGTTCCAGATATCAATCAGTAGATACATGAATCCACACAGCTGCAGGAACGTTGAATAATATCCTAATATTTCGGCCAGGTGATTTTGGCGCAGGATGTGCTTCAGAATCAGAGTACATATCAGGAGTGCCATGCTAAACCATGATGGAGGACGGGTCAGGAATGACACCCACCTGATGAGTTGTTGGATTACATTCTTGAAGGATGTCCCTCGTCTGTTCCAGATATCGATCAATAGAAGAAATACTCCGCTCAGCTCCATGAACATCAAATAGCGTACTAATGTTCTGGACAGGTGATTTTGGCGCAGGATGTGCTTCAGAATCAGAAAAGTTACCAGGACTGCCAAACTGAGCAAGATTGGAGGACGGGTCAGGAATGAAACCCACCTGATGGGTTCTGGAGGGTCATTTCCAACTCCTCTGACTGCTTCCTCCGCTGGCCGCTCCGTCCTCCTCGTGTTCTCCTCCCCCTCCCCCTCCTCAATGCGGGTCTGTGGGGACCCTCTGATGACTTCTTTGGGCACAGCCCATGGGTAGAGGGTTCTAAAGATCATCGGAATCTTCACTGGCTGCTGTATCTCCACAATCCCCTCCCCCCCATCCATGGGGACCTCTGGGGATTGGATGTCGGGATTTCTGTTTAGCTCCCAAGGAACCAACAGAAAAGGAAAACGGCAAGAATTTCGTTTCTCATTTTTTTTTTTTTTTTGTAACTGACAGGAAATGGCAATTACTATTAATAGAAGGATTAAAGAATTAATGCCAATCAATCAATAGATTTACAATTCCAATAACTGGAGAGAATCTGACCGAATAGAAATCAATCAGTCAGGAGAGCTCTGCAATAGATGCTACCAGTATGAAGAGCTGAACTCAAGTGAGAGTTTCCCCCTCTGCAGGGCTATTTTATAAGGTGCAGGTCATGTGACCACAGTGACGTCACAGTGCCTGACCGTTTGCAGCTATTTTTAGACTGCAGGTCACGTGTCCATATTTTTTTCTTAAATTTTTTTATTTATTTTTTTCAATTATTTTTTGTTATGCAAGAACACCCTATATACATATATAATACACAAAAACATAAACTATAATGAACACAGACATGAATCTCTGTCATATATTCCACCAAGTCCTTCTCTCCTATCGCGTCCCGCTATGAGGACTGACAGCGCTGCGCACAGGCAGACCGACCTCCGCACAGGCAGAGCGCCGGACAGCCCGAGCCGGTGGAAGGACCCCCAGGAAGCCGTTTCCATAGAGACGCGGCCTACAGCTTCGCTCCGCATCCCCGGACTGTCCTGTGCTGAGTGCCGAGATCGGGCTGAAGATGGAGCCGCGGATGAGTACGGTAATGACAGGATACACAGCCCGCCCCCCCATCTCCGGTTGCGGCTCTGATTGGTCCCGAGCACAGTGTAGCCCCTCCCCCTCCTTTATGTCTACGCTGTGCATGCAGGATCGGTGTGCCGACCGGCTCCGGTGTGAAGCCCCCAACCCCCCGATCACCGCGTGTTCTGAAAGGGGGGGGGGGTCTGTAGGTGCCCACGTGTCCCGGATTGCCCGGGACATTCCCGCAATTAGCAGGTCTGTCCCGGGTCCCGGGCACCTTCATTCCGGGACAATACAGTGTCCCGGAATGAAACTGATGCAGCCGTTTGTGATTTTCCATTGTCAATGATGTCATTCGGCCGGGCCAGCCCAGTGGTGTACCGTGGGGGTGGGCAGCCCAAGTGACTTCTTCCAGGCTCCAGCCCATATAATCACCACACACCTTCAATGAGGCAGACACTCCTCAGCCTCCGGGTTTCCCCCCCCGCTCAGGGACTCCAGTGGTCCAGCCTGCCCTGGCTGTCCCCCATGAGTCCTCAGGTGTGGGCCACAGGCAGCCCATGTGTGGGAGGGGCGGTGCTCGATGCAGACGAGCGTATGGCGGCTGCTGAGGGAGATCCCGGCCTGCGGGGGATACAGAGGAGCGACTGGGGGATAGCAGACATCTATGGATGATCTTCATGGAATCCTGGCCGGGAGTGGTGAGTGAAATCCACCGATCTACCTTATATTTGTGTGGGGGAGTAGTCAGTAGTGTGAGTAGTGCAGTAAGGAGTGTAGTGGTGGGGGGGTCAGGTAGCTAGGTGCAGGAGACAGGGAAGTCAGTGTAGTGGGCAGGTGGGTCATGGTAGAGGTCAGGTAGGCTATAGTGGTCAGGCAGGTCATTGTAGTGGGCAGGTAGGTCAGCGTAGGGGTCAGTTTAGTGGGCAGGTAGGTCAGCGTAGGGGTCAGTGTAGTGGTGGGCAGGTAGGTCAACGTAGGGGTCAGTGTAGTGGTGGGCAGGTAGGTCAGCGTAGGGGTCAGTGTAGTGGTGGGCAGGTAGGTCAGCGTAGGGGTCAGTGTAGTGGTGGGCAGGTAGGTCAGCGTAGGGGTCAGTGTAGTGGTGGGCAGGTAGGTCAGCGTAGGGGTCAGTGTAGTGGTGGGCAGGTAGGTCAACGTAGGGGTCAGTGTAGTGGTGGGCAGGTAGGTCAGCGTAGGGGTCAGTGTAGTGGTGGGCAGGTAGGTCAGCGTAGGGGTCAGTGTAGTGGTGGGCAGGTAGGTCAACGTAGGGGTCAGTTTAGTGGGCAGGTAGGTCAGCGTAGGGGTCAGTGTAGTGGGCAGGTAGGTCAACGTAGGGGTCAGTGTAGTGGTGGGCAGGTAGGTCAGCGTAGGGGTCAGTGTAGTGGTGGGCAGGTAGGTCAGCGTAGGGGTCAGTGTAGTGGTGGGCAGGTAGGTCAGCGTAGGGGTCAGTGTAGTGGTGGGCAGGTAGGTCAACGTAGGGGTCAGTGTAGTGGTGGGCAGGTAGGTCAGCGTAGGGGTCAGTGTAGTGGACAGGTAGGTCGGTGTAGGGGTCAGTGTAGTGGACAGGTAGGTCGGTGTAGGGGTCGGTGTAGTGGACAGGTAGGTCGGTGTAGGGGTCAGTTTAGTGGGCAGGTAGGTCAGCGTAGGGGTCAGTGTAGTGGGCAGGTAGGTCAACGTAGGGGTCAGTGTAGTGGTGGGCAGGTAGGTCAACGTAGGGGTCAGTGTAGTGGTGGGCAGGTAGGTCAACGTAGGGGTCAGTGTAGTGTTGGGCAGGTAGGTCAGCGTAGGGGTCAGTGTAGTGGTGGGCAGGTAGGTCAGCGTAGGGGTCAGTGTAGTGGTGGGCAGGTAGGTCAGCGTAGGGGTCAGTGTAGTGGTGGGCAGGTAGGTCAGCGTAGGGGTCAGTGTAGTGGTGGGCAGGTAGGTCAGCGTAGGGGTCAGTGTAGTGGTGGGCAGGTAGGTCAACGTAGGGGTCAGTGTAGTGGTGGGCAGGTAGGTCAGCGTAGGGGTCAGTGTAGTGGTGGGCAGGTAGGTCAACGTAGGGGTCAGTGTAGTGGTGGGCAGGTAGGTCAACGTAGGGGTCAGTGTAGTGGTGGGCAGGTAGGTCAGCGTAGGGGTCAGTGTAGTGGTGGGCAGGTAGGTCAGCGTAGGGGTCAGTGTAGTGGTGGGCAGGTAGGTCAACGTAGGGGTCAGTGTAGTGGGCAGGTAGGTCAACGTAGGGGTCAGTGTAGTGATGGGCAGGTAGGTCAGCGTAGGGGGTCAGTGTAGTGGGCAGGTAGGTCAGCGTAGGGGGTCAGTGTAGTGATGGGCAGGTAGGTCAGCGTAGGGGGTCAGTGTAGTGGGCAGGTAGGTCAGTGTAGGGGTCAGTGTAGTGGGCAGGTAGGTCGGTGTAGGGGTCAGTGTAGTGGACAGGTAGGTCGGTGTAGGGGTCAGTGTAGTGGACAGGTAGGTCAATAGTGGACAGGTATGTCGTTAGGGGGTCAGTGTAGTGGACAGGTAGGTCGGTGTAGGGGGTCAGTGTAGTGGACAGGTAGGTCGGTGTAGGGGTCAGTGTAGTGGACAGGTAGGTCGGTGTAGTGGACAGGTAGGTCGGTGTAGGGGTCGGTGTAGTGGACAGGTAGGTCGGTGTAGGGGTCGGTGTAGTGGACAGGTAGGTCGGTGTAGGGGTCAGTGTAGTGGACAGGTAGGTCAGTGTAGGGGTCAGTGTAGTGGACAGGTAGGTCGGTGTAGGAATCAGGTAGGCACTTGGATCAAGGGACTTACCCGAGCGCAGGGTGGCAAGTGCCACTGCATCTGGTGGCAGGCTATGGGGGCAAGTGACACACCACATCTGGTGGCAGCCTACGGTGGCATGCTGCATCTTGTGGCAAGTGACAAGCTCAGGGTTCCCAATGTTTCTGCATTATGGTGAGTTGAACTATTTCATTATATATTACAATGTAGTAATAGAAATAATATGATTTGATCACTCGCCCCTGAAATCCCCGTCAACCCCGAGACTACATTCAACATCCCCCCCCTGGCAAAATTGTCCTGAATAGCAGTTTGGAATTGTGGTCACCCTGTACTGTAGTGAGGGGGGGGGGGTCTGTACTGTAGTGAGGGGGGGTTATGTACTGTATTGGGGGATCTGTACTGTAGTGAGGGGGGAGGTCTGTACTGTAGTTGGGGGGGGAATCTGTACTGTAGTGAGGGGGGGGTCTGTACTGTAGTTGGGAGGTCTGTACTGTAGTTGGGGGGGGGGGGGGGTCTGTACTGTAGTGGGGGTATGTACTGTATTGGGGGTCTGTACTGTAGTTGGGAGGTCTGTACTGTAGTTGGGGGGGGGGGTCTGTACTGTAGTGGGGGTATGTACTGTATTGGGGGTCTGTACTGTAGTGGGGGGATCTGTACTGTAGTGGGAGGTCTGTACTGTAGTGAGGGGGGGGTCTGTACTGTAGTGGGGGGGATCTGTACTGTAGTGGGAGGTCTGTACTGTAGTGAGGGGGGGTCTGTACTGTAGTGGGAGGTCTGTACTGTAGTGGGGGGATCTGTACTGTAGTGAGGGGGGGGGGTTATGTACTGTATTGGGGGATCTGTACTATAGTGGGTGGGGGGGGGGGGGGTTATGTACTGTATTGGGGGATCTGTACTGTAGTGAGGGGGGGGTATGTACTGTATTGGGGGATCTGTACTGTAGTGGGGGGTCTGCATTGTAGTTGGGGGTCTGTACTGTAGTTGGGAGGTCCCCACTGTAGTGGGAGGTCTGTACTGTAGTGGGGGGGGGGGGGGTATGTACTGTAGTGGGGGGTCTGTACTGTAGTGGGGGGGGGATCTGTACTGAAGTTGGAGGTCTGTACTGTAGTGGGGGGGGGGATCTGTACTGTAGTGGGGGGGTATGTACTGTAGTTGGGGGTGTCTGTACTGTAGTGGGGGGGTCTGTACTGTAGTGGGGGGGGGATCTGTACTGTAGTGGGGGGGGGGTATGTACTGTAGTTGGGGGTCTGTATTGTAGTGGGGGGGTCTGTACTGTAGTGGGGGGGTCTGTACTGTAGTGGGGGGTCTGCACTGTAGTAGGGGGTCTGTATTGTAGTTGGGGGTCTGTACTGTAGTGGGGGGGGTCTGTACTGTAGGGGGAAGGTCTGCCTTGTAGGGAGTCCGTGTAACGTGCAGGGGGTCCAGAACTGTTAGAGGGGTGTCTGCGTAACATACAGGCCTCCAGAGCTGTGAGGGACTGTGTATTGTAAAGGGGCCCAGAGGTGCAGGGTGCCGTATAATGTAAAGGGGCCCAGAGGTGCAGGGTGCCGTATAATGTAAAGGGGTCCAGAGGTGCAGGGTGCCGTATAATGTAAAGGGGTCCAGAGGCGCAGGGTGCCGTATAATGTAAAGGGGTCCAGAGGTGCAGGGTGCCGTATAATGTAAAGGGGCCCAGAGGTGCAGGGTGCCGTATAATGTAAAGGGGTCCAGAGGTGTAGGGTGCCGTATAATGTAAAGGGGTCCAGAGGTGCAGGGTGCCGTATAATGTAAAGGGGTCCAGAGGTGCAGGGTGCCGTATAATGTAAAGGGGTCCAGAGGTGCAGGGTGCCGTATAATGTAAAGGGGTCCAGAGGCTTTCGGTGATTCTGAATACTGTGTATTTTTTTTAAACCGGCGCCATTGGCGAGTAAATGGGAAGTGATGTCATGACGCCACTTCCGTGTTTACAATCAGGAGACTGGAATGATTCCGGTCTGTCCGTAGCCGCCGGAGGCATCGGATTGTTGATCGGTAAGAGCAGCGGGGGGGGGGGGGGGGGGTCGGCGTCCCCTCCCGCTCCTCCGGTATAACAGCCGAGCGGCTAAACGGTTGTTATCGCTGGAAAGCCGATCGCCGGCTCTAAAAAAAAAATCAGTACCCCCGAAAGCCGAGGACGCACATCCGCGTACGCTCGGCGGCAGGGGGGATAATATGTCCTCATTAAAAATCTCGCCGTCGTCCAGCGTCGGTGTGACTTCCAACCCGGCAATCTTATTCCGGAAACGTCACCGCTGCCCCCCAGAGCCCTTGTGGGAGCCGCTTCCTCTCGACCACGCCCACCGCCCACCCTCTCGTCCACGCCCACCCCAGACACGTCGCCCCAGGCAAAGCCTTGTGGGAGATGTAGTTGGATGGGGGGGAGGGTGCGGTGTGGACGGCGGTGGGGCGGTCAGCGTGCGCTCTTCTTCCCGGTGTTTTGGCGTGCCTCCAGAGAGGTCTGCTGTGGAAATTCTATGAAGATGAATTTTAATATGTATTGTGACAAGAGTCTCCCGGTGCTAGGTCTCCCGCAGCCGCCTGGGGCAGACTGACGCTGGTTGAGATCCGTTAGGTGGAGGAAAACTTCCTGTTTAGAGAGAGGTGTTTGCGGAGTGAGGGAGACGTCCGCCAGCGAAGGGCCCCCCCCAACGATCGTCTGGGGGGGGGAGGGGGGGTGTGTTAGTTCTGCAAACCCATTATCAGTTTCGCGGATGTGCGCCCCCGTCACCCCCGCATGCCCGATCAACGTATTTTGGGGTGCCGTGACACACACCTGCAGATACGCTCCCACCAGTAGGGATTGTAGTCGTCGTTCATTGGTTATTGTAGAAATTATCCTGTGTTGTTACATCCTTATTGGGTCATTTCCTGTGAGGTCACCATCTGTGAAGGAAGTGATTGGCCGTTGGAGCCAGGACCTCCCCTCTTTTGTCATTTTTCTTTGAATAAAGGAACCAGTCAGCCGCTCGGCGGCAGTGATGCTGATGGAGCTGAGAACGTAAGCTATGGTGATTGGGGATATACGGGAAGGAGAAGGGCTGCATTACACCATTATGGTGGAAGGGCGCTTAGACCCCTCCCACACTGGGGCGGTGCGGCCGTCGGGCGGGTAAAGCGCCGATATTTTTAGCGGCACTTTACCGTCGTTTTAGCGGTCTGTGGCCGCTAGCGGGGTGGTTTCCCTTCTTCGGGAACTTTTGATGTCGCTCTCAGGAACGCCAATTCTCCATCTTCAAAGGAAAAGAGTTACGAGTCAGAAATCATTCAATTGGAGCCGTCATCGGCTTTACTATCAAGAAGGACGGAGCCATCTTTCTTCAGGTATCATCCAGGGTGTCCCCACAAATGTCTGACACAGATCAGCCTCTGCTGCGAGCTTATGTCAAAGTACAGTCCGATCACTGGGGGAGGGGAGACTGAGGAAATGACTCCTCCTCCTTCTACAAAGTTACAATGTACAGCCTGATCACTGGGAGGAGGGGAGACTGAGGAAATTACTCCTCTTCCCACTTCTACAAAGTTACAATGTACAGTCTGATCACTGGGGGGAGGGGAGACTGAGGAAATGCTTCCTCCCACTTCTACAAAGTTACATTGTACAGTCTGATCACTGGGGGAGGGGGGGACTGAGGAAATGCTTCCTGCGGCATAATGACACAGACCACAAGAAGTCTCCGGTATTTCGGGATTAGGATCAGTGAGGAGGATCGGGGAACGTGTCGGGGTGTCGGGGAGCCTTAGATGGGGGGGAAAGATTTAGTGCGATCCGATCGATCGGCTCTCGGTTTGAAGTGAAGATCGTCATGGCAACAGGTGTGACATCCCGGGTGGGTTGGGATGGGAGTCTGCGCTCCTGACACACTTCTGCTGAGTGGAGAGGGTGGCATCGCCCATGGTAAACCTCATCAGATTTATCAGCAGAAAACAAT